>NW_028127299.1:600000-1090935 GCF_965231255.1 Vanellus vanellus
AGATGTACTCACAGCACACTTATTAGAAGAGGCCCAAATGCCCGAGAAAACTGCCGTCAGATTACGCCGGAAACAACAACGGCTTTTTAAACAACTACAGCCGCCAGAACGGTACCGGCGGCAGCACTGCAGGAGCTGCTCAGGAACCGCTGGGGCAACCCCAGCGCACCGGGTGCTCAGCGCGTGGCCCTGACCCCACCGCATGGCATGTCACCCTTGGGCAGGAAGCTTGACATTTTCTGGAAGCACCGGTGTCATTTCACGGGCTTTGCCGTCGCTTTGCGCTTGTGGGGTAACACTATAGAGTTTTTCAGAAAGTGTTGGAGCAACTTTGGTACCTTTTCCATTCAGGCACACTGGGAGTGAGGTGTGGGGCTGCTGCCAGGGGCTCTGCTCAGCACAGCATGGCTGGAGCTGGTCCAGGACCTCCTTCGAAAGACAGACTGGTCAGACACACAGCTATCCTGAATCATCAAGGATAATCCTATGTTCAAGTTCCTACGTTCCAGTTCAAGTTCAAGTTCCTACGTTCCAATTGGTGCCCGTTACCTCTTGTCCTGGATCATCAAAGATGATCCAGGACAAGAGGTAACGGGTACAAACTGGAACGTAGGAACTTCTATCAAAGCATGAGGAGGAACTTCTTTACTTTGAGGGTGGCAGAGCGCTGGAACAGGCTGCCCAGGGAGGCGGTAGAGTCTCCCACCCCAGAAACATTCAAAACCCGCCTGGAGGTCATCCTGTGCAACCTGCTGTAGGTGACCCTGCTCTGGCAGGGGGGTTGGGCTGGATGATCTCCAGAGCTCCTTTCCAACCCTAACTAATCTGTGATTCTGTGATCAGAGCTGTTCTTCGAAATCTGTTCCTAGGAAATCGCTGCGAGAAGGAGGATGCACCTGAGGAGCAGGCCTAAGATGGAGGATTGAACAAACAAGTAGCTCTTACCTGAGGAATCGGCTATCCCATGGAACAACTTCTGAGAAAGATTCTGCAACATTACTAGGGGTCTGCCAAAACATACAATTACTTGCCATGTTCCAGTTAAAGCCTAAACTATCGAGTTGGCATTTCTTTTTAAAAGTGTATAAAGAAGCGGTAATGGGCCAAATCCTCAAGCCACTCTAAATCAACACGATTTGCTTGCCTCCGCTGGAACACCTGCTCTCTATTTCAGTTCAGGAGCTAACACACAGTATCTTAATATGCATTTAGGTTAATATTTGCACTTTGCAGGGCTAGGTAGATTGCACGGCTGGCACATATCAGACTAAATGTCACTTCCAAAAGCTAAGGGACCGAACCGGAAGCTGCCATTCAGAGGGACTACCTGACAACATGTGGAACCTCTCCGGAAAAGCCTTCCCACCTCAAGCAACTCCTTTTGATTAATCTTTCACATAGACAATACACATTACTATTTTAAAATCTGAATTGTTAAGGACAGAATACCTTAACGAACAGAGGAAAATGTGAACCAATTAGCATCTTCAAGCACTCTGAGACGCAGGGAGAGAAGGCCTACATAGAGTAGCCAGGTCCCTTCAGAGACCACAGCTGTAGCCCCTCTCTGCAATGTTGCCTCCTGGCAGCTAGACCGGTCCAACCCCAGGACCCAGACACACTGCCAGTCACTCCAGAGTGTCATTAAGATGCACGGCACCACGGCGCAATTCAAATAAATGTTTCTTTCCTGCACGTTGCAGCGGGCTAGGTAGCAAAGGTTGACGTGAAAAGTGGGAGAGCTGCCCAGTAACCGTGAGGTTTTGTATCACGCGAACTTAGAAAATGGTCTGGAATAAAGAATCTGTGCAGTATTGCTTTTCACACGGTGTCTAATCTCGTACCGCTAGACAACTTCAACTACGAGTATCTGGCAGAACTCGAGATGGTTTCACAAAGACTTGTCATCCTCCTTCACCAGATCACTCTCTGGAAGGCGTGAGGGAGGGGGAGTTGAAATACATCATATTAGAATGAATAGAAATGGTAATGATCGGGCTCTTCCACAACACTTCCGCTCTAAGTAATCAGTTAATTAACCCTGAATCGAGCGGGCTTGCTGGTCAGGAATACAGCAGTTGGATTGACAACAGCTTCCAGACTCCTGCTTCTCAAGGACAAGATTCGGTAACCCTTATTGATGTTAAACATTAGCTTACCCTGTGAGGAACCTCCAGAAATCAAGAGGGATTGTGCTACGTGAGGAAGACTGGCAGAATCTCATACCAATTTACAAGACAAGAAAGAACAGACAAGAAAGAACCTCCAGCACTCTCGCCATGGTAAACTCGTATGCCCCCCCTCCGACACCCCCCCCCGCCTTTGCCTCCACAGATCCTGTGGTTGGCTAATTAAAGGAGGAGGTGTAACTATCAATCTAATCTGGCTTGTTCTCAAATTTACCATAATTTCCACACTTGAGAGGCTGGTGAAATGAAACAGCGCTACTACACTTTCCCATTCATCAGCCGGAAGCAGAACAACTCCGAGAACCGGGCGAAAAATAATTAGGATGCGGGATCAGGTGTTGCGCGCGTGCATCTGTGCCTGTACAGGGGCACGCAGGCACATGAGCATTCACGGGAGGCAGCAGCAGTAGCACGGGGGCAGATGAGCACCACCAGTCATTTGACCTCGACAGGTGAATGCTTGCAGATGTACTCACAGCACACTTATTAGAAGAGGCCCAAATGCCCGAGAAAACTGCCGTCAGATTACGCCGGAAATAACAACGGCTTTTTAAACAACTACAGCCGCCAGAACGGTACCGGCGGCAGCACTGCAGGAGCTGCTCAGGAACCGCTGGGGCAACCCCAGCGCACCGGGTGCTCAGCGCGTGGCCCTGACCCCACCGCATGGCATGTCACCCTTGGGCAGGAAGCTTGACATTTTCTGGAAGCACCGGTGTCATTTCACGGGCTTTGCTGTCGCTTTGCGCTTGTGGGGTAACACTATAGAGTTTTTCAGAAAGTGTTGGAGCAACTTTGGTACCTTTTCCATTCAGGCACACTGGGAGTGAGCTGTGGGGCTGCTGCCAGGGGCTCTGCTCAGCACAGCATGGCTGGAGCTGGCCCAGGAACTCCTTCGAAAGACAGACTGGTCAGACACACAGCTATCCTGAATCATCAAGGATAATCCTATGTTCAAGTTCAAGTTCCTACGTTCCAGTTCAAGTTCAAGTTCCTACGTTCCAATTGGTGCCCGTTACCTCTTGTCCTGGATCATCAAAGATGATCCAGGACAAGAGGTAACGGGTACAAACTGGAACCTAGGAACTTCTATCAAAGCATGAGGAGGAACTTCTTTACTTTGAGGGTGGCAGAGCGCTGGAACAGGCTGCCCAGGGAGGCGGTAGAGTCTCCCACCCCAGAGACATTCAAAACCCGCCTGGAGGTCATCCTGTGCAACCTGCTGTAGGTGACCCTACTCTGGCAGGGGGGTTGACTGGATGATCTCCAGAGCTCCTTTCCAACCCTAACCAATCTGTGATTCTGTGATCAGAGCTGTTCTTTGAAATCTGTTCCTAGGAAATCGCTGCGAGAAGGAGGATGCACCTGAGGAGCAGGCCTAAGATGGAGGATTGAACAAACAAGTAGCTCTTACCTGAGGAATCGGCTATCCCATGGAACAACTTCTGAGAAAGATTCTGCAACATTACTAGGGGTCCGCCAAAACATACAATTACTTGCCATGTTCCAGTTAAAGCCTAAACTATCGAGTTGGCATTTCTTTTTAAAAGTGTATAAAGAAGCAGTAATGGGCCAAATCCGCAAGCCACTGTAAATCAACACGATTTGCTTGCCTCCGCTGGAACACCCGCTCTCTATTTCAGTTCAGGAGCTAACACACAGTATCTTAATATGCATTTAGGTTAATATTTGCACTTTGCAGGGCTAGGTAGATTGCACGGCTGGCACATATCAGACTAAATGTCACTTCCGAAAGCTAAGGGACCGAACCGGAAGCTGCCATTCAGAGGGACTACCTGACAACATGTGGAACCTCTCCGGAAAAGCCTTCCCACCTCAAGCAACTCCTTTTGATTAATCTTTCACATAGACAATACACGTTATATACACCGACACACCCCCCCGGCCTTTGCCTCCACAGATCCTGTGGTTGGCTAATTAAAGGAGGAGGTGTAACTATCAATCTAATCTGGCTTGTTCTCAAATTTACCATAATTTCCACACTTGAGAGGCTGGTGAAATGAAACAGCACTACTACACTTTCCCATTCATCAGCCGGAAGCAGAACAACTCCGAGAACCGGGCGAAAAATAATTAGGATGCGGGATCAGGTGTTGCGCGCGTGCATCTGTGCCTGTACAGGGGCACGCAGGCACATGAGCATTCACGGGAGGCAGCAGCAGTAGCACGGGGGCAGATGAGCACCACCAGTCATTTGACCTCGACAGGTGAATGCTTGCAGATGTACTCACAGCACACTTATTAGAAGAGGCCCAAATGCCCGAGAAAACTGCCGTCAGATTACGCCGGAAATAACAACGGCTTTTTAAACAACTACAGCCGCCAGAACGGTACCGGCGGCAGCACTGCAGGAGCTGCTCAGGAACCGCTGGGGCAACCCCAGCGCACCGGGTGCTCAGCGCGTGGGCCTGACCCCACCGCATGGCATGTCACCCTTGGGCAGGAAGCTTGACATTTTCTGGAAGCACCGGTGTCATTTCACGGGCTTTGCTGTCGCTTTGCGCTTGTGGGGTAACACTATAGAGTTTTTCAGAAAGTGTTGGAGCAACTTTGGTACCTTTTCCATTCAGGCACACTGGGAGTGAGCTGTGGGGCTGCTGCCAGGGGCTCTGCTCAGCACAGCATGGCTGGAGCTGGCCCAGGAACTCCTTCGAAAGACAGACTGGTCAGACACACAGCTATCCTGAATCATCAAGGATAATCCTATGTTCAAGTTCAAGTTCCTACGTTCCAGTTCAAGTTCAAGTTCCTACGTTCCAATTGGTGCCCGTTACCTCTTGTCCTGGATCATCAAAGATGATCCAGGACAAGAGGTAACGGGTACAAACTGGAACCTAGGAACTTCTATCAAAGCATGAGGAGGAACTTCTTTACTTTGAGGGTGGCAGAGCGCTGGAACAGGCTGCCCAGGGAGGCGGTAGAGTCTCCCACCCCAGAGACATTCAAAACCCGCCTGGAGGTCATCCTGTGCAACCTGCTGTAGGTGACCCTACTCTGGCAGGGGGGTTGACTGGATGATCTCCAGAGCTCCTTTCCAACCCTAACCAATCTGTGATTCTGTGATCAGAGCTGTTCTTTGAAATCTGTTCCTAGGAAATCGCTGCGAGAAGGAGGATGCACCTGAGGAGCAGGCCTAAGATGGAGGATTGAACAAACAAGTAGCTCTTACCTGAGGAATCGGCTATCCCATGGAACAACTTCTGAGAAAGATTCTGCAACATTACTAGGGGTCCGCCAAAACATACAATTACTTGCCATGTTCCAGTTAAAGCCTAAACTATCGAGTTGGCATTTCTTTTTAAAAGTGTATAAAGAAGCAGTAATGGGCCAAATCCGCAAGCCACTGTAAATCAACACGATTTGCTTGCCTCCGCTGGAACACCCGCTCTCTATTTCAGTTCAGGAGCTAACACACAGTATCTTAATATGCATTTAGGTTAATATTTGCACTTTGCAGGGCTAGGTAGATTGCACGGCTGGCACATATCAGACTAAATGTCACTTCCGAAAGCTAAGGGACCGAACCGGAAGCTGCCATTCAGAGGGACTACCTGACAACATGTGGAACCTCTCCGGAAAAGCCTTCCCACCTCAAGCAACTCCTTTTGATTAATCTTTCACATAGACAATACACGTTATATACACCGACACACCCCCCCGGCCTTTGCCTCCACAGATCCTGTGGTTGGCTAATTAAAGGAGGAGGTGTAACTATCAATCTAATCTGGCTTGTTCTCAAATTTACCATAATTTCCACACTTGAGAGGCTGGTGAAATGAAACAGCACTACTACACTTTCCCATTCATCAGCCGGAAGCAGAACAACTCCGAGAACCGGGCGAAAAATAATTAGGATGCGGGATCAGGTGTTGCGCGCGTGCATCTGTGCCTGTACAGGGGCACGCAGGCACATGAGCATTCACGGGAGGCAGCAGCAGTAGCACGGGGGCAGATGAGCACCACCAGTCATTTGACCTCGACAGGTGAATGCTTGCAGATGTACTCACAGCACACTTATTAGAAGAGGCCCAAATGCCCGAGAAAACTGCCGTCAGATTACGCCGGAAACAACAACGGCTTTTTAAACAACTACAGCCGCCAGAACGGTACCGGCGGCAGCACTGCAGGAGCTGCTCAGGAACCGCTGGGGCAACTCCAGCGCACCGGGTGCTCAGCGCGTGGCCCTGACCCCACCGCATGGCATGTCACCCTTGGGCAGGAAGCTTGACATTTTCTGGAAGCACCGGTGTCATTTCACGGGCTTTGCCGTCGCTTTGCGCTTGTGGGGTAACACTATAGAGTTTTTCAGAAAGTGTTGGAGCAACTTTGGTACCTTTTCCATTCAGGCACACTGGGAGTGAGGTGTGGGGCTGCTGCCAGGGGCTCTGCTCAGCACAGCATGGCTGGAGCTGGCCCAGGACCTCCTTCGAAAGACAGACTGGTCAGACACACAGCTATCCTGAATCATCAGGGATAATCCTATGTTCAAGTTCCTACGTTCCAGTTCAAGTTCAAGTTCCTACGTTCCAATTGGTGCCCGTTACCTCTTGTCCTGGATCATCAAAGATGATCCAGGACAAGAGGTAACGGGTACAAACTGGAACGTAGGAACTTCTATCAAAGCATGAGGCGGAACTTCTTTACTTTGAGGGTGGCAGAGCGCTGGAACAGGCTGCCCAGGGAGGCGGTAGAGTCTCCCACCCCAGAGACATTCAAAACCCGCATGGAGGTCATCCTGTGCAACCTGCTGTAGGTGACCCTGCTCTGGCAGGGGGGTTGGACTGGATGATCTCCAGAGCTCCTTTCCAACCCTAACCAATCTGTGATTCTGTGATCAGAGCTGTTCTTCGAAATCTGTTCCTAGGAAATCGCTGCGAGAAGGAGGATGCACCTGAGGAGCAGGCCTAAGATGGAGGATTGAACAAACAAGTAGCTCTTACCTGAGGAATCGGCTATCCCATGGAACAACTTCTGAGAAAGATTCTGCAACATTACTAGGGGTCCGCCAAAACATACAATTACTTGCCATGTTCCAGTTAAAGCCTAAACTATCGAGTTGGCATTTCTTTTTAAAAGTGTATAAAGAAGCGGTAATGGGCCAAATCCTCAAGCCACTGTAAATCAACACGATTTGCTTGCCTCCGCTGGAACACCCGCTCTCTATTTCAGTTCAGGAGCTAACACACACTATCTTAATATGCATTTAGGTTAATATTTGCACTTTGCAGGGCTAGGTAGATTGCACGGCTGGCACATATCAGACTAAATGTCACTTCCGAAAGCTAAGGGACCGAACCGGAAGCTGCCATTCAGAGGGACTACCTGACAACATGTGGAACCTCTCCGGAAAAGCCTTCCCACCTCAAGCAACTCCTTTTGATTAATCTTTCACATAGACAATACACGTTACTATTTTAAAAAGCTGAATTTTTAAGGACAGAATACCTTAACGAACAGAGGAAAATGTGAACCAATTAGCATCTTCAAGCACTCTGAGACGCAGGGAGAGAAGGCCTACATAGAGTAGCCAGGTCCCTTCAGAGACCACAGCTGTAGTCCCTCTCTGCAATGTTGCCTCCTGGCAGCTAGACCGGGTCCAACCCCAGGACCCAGACACACTGCCAGTCACTCCAGAGTGTCATTAAGATGCACGGCACCACGGCGCAATTCAAATCAATGTTTCTTTCCTGCACGTTGCAGCGGGCGAGGTAGCAAAGGTTGACGTGAAAAGTGGGAGAGCTGCCCAGTAACCGTGAGGTTTTGTATCATGCGAACTTACAAAATGGTCTGGAATAAAGAATCTGTGCAGTATTGCCTTTCACACGGTGTCTAATCTCGCACCGCTAGACAACTTCAACTACGAGTATCTGGCAGAACTCGAGATGGTTTCACAAAGACTTGTCATCCTCCTTCACCAGATCACTCTCTGGAAGGCGTGAGGGAGGGGGAGTTGAAATACATCATATTAGAATGAATAGAAATGGTAATGATCGGGCTCCTCCACAACACTTCCGCTCTAAGTAATCAGTTAATTAACCCTGAATCGAGCGGGCTTGCTGGTCAGGAATACAGCAGTTGGATTGACAACAGCTTCCAGACTCCTGCTTCTCAAGGACAAGATTCGGTAACCCTTATTGATGTTAAACATTAGCTTACCCTGTGAGCAACCTCCAGAAATCAAGAGCGATTGTGCTACGTGAGGAAGACTGGTAGAACCTCATACCAATTTACAAGACAAGAAAGAACAGACAAGAAAGAACCTCCAGCAATCTCGCCATGGTAAAATCGTATGCCCCCCCACCGACACGCCCCCCGGCCTTTGCCTCCACAGATCCTGTGGTTGGCTAATTAAAGGAGGAGGTGTAACTATCAATCTAATCTGGCTTGTTCTCAAATTTACCATAATTTCCACACTTGAGAGGCTGGTGAAATGAAACAGCACTACTACACTTTCCCATTCATCAGCCGGAAGCAGAACAACTCCGAGAACCGGGCGAAAAATAATTAGGATGCGGGATCAGGTGTTGCGCGCGTGCATCTGTGCCTGTACAGGGGCACGCAGGCACATGAGCATTCACGGGAGGCAGCAGCAGTAGCACGGGGGCAGATGAGCACCACCAGTCATTTGACCTCGACAGGTGAATGCTTGCAGATGTACTCACAGCACACTTATTAGAAGAGGCCCAAATGCCCGAGAAAACTGCCGTCAGATTACGCCGGAAACAACAACGGCTTTTTAAACAACTACAGCCGCCAGAACGGTACCGGCGGCAGCACTGCAGGAGCTGCTCAGGAACCGCTGGGGCAACCCCAGCGCACCGGGTGCTCAGCGCGTGGCCCTGACCCCACCGCATGGCATGTCACCCTTGGGCAGGAAGCTTGACGTTTTCTGGAAGCACCGGAGTCATTTCACGGGCTTTGCCGTCGCTTTGCGCTTGTGGGGTAACACTATAGAGTTTTTCAGAAAGTGTTGGAGCAACTTTGGTACCTTTTCCATTCAGGCACACTGGGAGTGAGGTGTGGGGCTGCTGCCAGGGGCTCTGCTCAGCACAGCATGGCTGGAGCTGGCCCAGGACCTCCTTCGAAAGACAGACTGGTCAGACACACAGCTATCCTGAATCATCAAGGATAATCCTATGTTCAAGTTCCTACGTTCCAGTTCAAGTTCAAGTTCCTACATTCCAATTGGTGCCCGTTACCTCTTGTCCTGGATCATCAAAGATCCAGGACATCAAAGATGATCCAGGACAAGAGGTAACGGGTACAAACTGGAACCTAGGAACTTCTATCAAAGCATGAGGAGGGACTTCTTTACTTTGAGGGTGGCAGAGCGCTGGAACAGGCTGCCCAGGGAGGCGGTAGAGTCTCCCACCCCAGAGACATTCAAAACCCGCCTGGAGGTCATCCTGTGCAACCTGCTGTAGGTGACCCTGCTCTGGCAGGGGGGTTGGACTGGATGATCTCCAGAGCTCCTTTCCAACCCTAACCAATCTGTGATTCTGTGATCAGAGCTGTTCTTCGAAATCTGTTCCTAGGAAATCGCTGCGAGAAGGAGGATGCACCTGAGGAGCAGGCCTAAGATGGAGGATTGAACAAACAAGTAGCTCTTAGCTGAGAAATCGGCTATCCCATGGAACAACTTCAGAGAAAGATTCTGCAACATTACTAGGGGTCCGTCAAAACACAAAATTACTTGCCATGTTCCAGTTAAAGCCTAAACTATCGAGTTGGCATTTCTTTTTAAAAGTGTATAAAGAAGCGGTAATGGGCCAAATCCTCAAGCCACTGTAAATCAACACGATTTGCTTGCCTCCGCTGGAACACCCGCTCTCTATTTCAGTTCAGGAGCTAACACACACTATCTTAATATGCATTTAGGTTAATATTTGCACTTTGCAGGGCTAGGTAGATTGCACGGCTGGCACATATCAGACTAAATGTCACTTCCGAAAGCTAAGGGACCGAACCGGAAGCTGCCATTCAGAGGGACTACCTGACAACATGTGGAACCTCTCCGGAAAAGCCTTCCCACCTCAAGCAACTCCTTTTGATTCATCTTTCACATAGACAATACACGTTATATACACCGACACACCCCCCCGGCCTTTGCCTCCACAGATCCTGTGGTTGGCTAATTAAAGGAGGAGGTGTAACTATCAATCTAATCTCGCTCGTTCTCAAATTTACCATAATTTCCACACTTGAGAGGCTGGTGAAATGAAACAGCACTACTACACTTTCCCATTCATCAGCCGGAAGCAGAACAACTCAGAGAACCGGGCAAAAAATAATTAGGATGCGGGATCAGGTGTTGCGCGCGTGCATCTGTGCCTGTACAGGGGCACGCAGGCACATGAGCATTCATGGGAGGCAGCAGCAGTAGCACGGGGGCAGATGAGCACCACCAGTCATTTGACCTCGACAGGTGAATGCTTGCAGATGTACTCACAGCACACTTATTAGAAGAGGCCCAAATGCCCGAGAAAACTGCCGTCAGATTACGCCGGAAACAACAACGGCTTTTTAAACAACTACAGCCGCCAGAACGGTACCGGCGGCAGCACTGCAGGAGCTGCTCAGGAACCGCTGGGGCAACCCCAGCGCACCGGGTGCTCAGCGCGTGGCCCTGACCCCACCGCATGGCATGTCACCCTTGGGCAGGAAGCTTGACATTTTCTGGAAGCACCGGTGTCATTTCACGGGCTTTGCCGTCGCTTTGCGCTTGTGGGGTAACACTATAGAGTTTTTCAGAAAGTGTTGGAGCAACTTTGGTACCTTTTCCATTCAGGCACACTGGGAGTGAGCTGTGGGGCTGCTGCCAGGGGCTCTGCTCAGCACAGCATGGCTGGAGTTGGTCAAGGAACTCCTTCGAAAGACAGACTGGTCAGACACACAGCTATCCTGAATCATCAAGGATAATCCTATGTTCAAGTTCAAGTTCCTACCTTCCAGTTGAAGTTCAAGTTCCTACGTTCCAATTGGTGCCCGTTACCTCTTGTCCTGGATCATCAAAGATGATCCAGGACAAGAGGTAACGGGTACCAACTGGAACCTAGGAACTTCTATCAAAGCATGAGGAGGAACTTCTTTACTTTGAGGGTGGCAGAGCGCTGGAACAGGCTGCCCAGGGAGGCGGTAGAGTCTCCCACCCCAGAGACATTCAAAACCCGCCTGGAGGTCATCCTGTGCAACCTGCTGTAGGTGACCCTGCTCTGGCAGGGGGATTGGACTGGATGATCTCCAGAGCTCCTTTCCAACCCTAACCAATCTGTGATTCTGTGATCAGAGCTGTTCTTCGAAATCTGTTCCTAGGAAATCGCTGCGAGAAGGAGGATGCACCTGAGGAGCAGGCCTAAGATGGAGGATTGAACAAACAAGTAGCTCTTACCTGAGGAATCGGCTATCCCACGGAACAACTTCTGAGAAAGATTCTGCAACATTACTAGGGGTCTGCCAAAACATAGAATTACTTGCTATGTTCCAGTTAAAGCCTAAACTATCGAGTTGGCATTTCTTTTTAAAAGTGTATAAAGAAGCGGTAATGGGCCAAATCCTCAAGCCACTGTAAATCAACACGATTTGCTTGCCTCCGCTGGAACACCCGCTCTCTATTTCAGTTCAGGAGCTAACACACACTATCTTAATATGCATTTAGGTTAATATTTGCACTTTGCAGGGCTAGGTAGATTGCACGGCTGGCACATATCAGACTAAATGTCACTTCCGAAAGCTAAGGGACCGAACCGGAAGCTGCCATTCAGAGGGACTACCTGACAACATGTGGAACCTCTCCGGAAAAGCCTTCCCACCTCAAGCAACTCCTTTTGATTAATCTTTCACATAGACAATACACGTTATATACACCGACACACCCCCCCGGCCTTTGCCTCCACAGATCCTGTGGTTGGCTAATTAAAGGAGGAGGTGTAACTATCAATCTAATCTGGCTTGTTCTCAAATTTACCATAATTTCCACACTTGAGAGGCTGGTGAAATGAAACAGCACTACTACACTTTCCCATTCATCAGCCGGAAGCAGAACAACTCCGAGAACCGGGCGAAAAATAATTAGGATGCGGGATCAGGTGTTGCGCGCGTGCATCTGTGCCTGTACAGGGGCACGCAGGCACATGAGCATTCACGGGAGGCAGCAGCAGTAGCACGGGGGCAGATGAGCACCACCAGTCATTTGACCTCGACAGGTGAATGCTTGCAGATGTACTCACAGCACACTTATTCGAAGAGGCCCAAATGCCCGAGAAAACTGCCGTCAGATTACGCCGGAAACAACAACGGCTTTTTAAACAACTACAGCCGCCAGAACGGTACCGGCGGCAGCACTGCAGGAGCTGCTCAGGAACCGCTGGGGCAACCCCAGCGCACCGGGTGCTCAGCGCGTGGGCCTGACCCCACCGCATGGCATGTCACCCTTGGGCAGGAAGCTTGACATTTTCTGGAAGCACCGGTGTCATTTCACGGGCTTTGCCGTCGCTTTGCGCTTGTGGGGTAACACTATAGAGTTTTTCAGAAAGTGTTGGAGCAACTTTGGTACCTTTTCCATTCAGGCACACTGGGAGTGAGCTGTGGGGTCGCTGCCAGGGGCTCTGCTCAGCACAGCATGGCTGGAGCTGGCCCAGGACCTCCTTCGAAAGACAGACTGGTCAGACACACAGCTATCCTGAATCATCAAGGATAATCCTATGTTCAAGTTCAAGTTCCTACCTTCCAGTTCAAGTTCAAGTTCCTACGTTCCAATCGGTGCCCGTTACCTCTTGTCCTGGATCATCAAAGATGATCCAGGACAAGAGGTAACGGGTACAAACTGGAACCTAGGAACTTCTATCAAAGCATGAGGAGGAACTTCTTTACTTTGAGGGTGGCAGAGCGCTGGAACAGGCTGCCCAGGGAGGCGGTAGAGTCTCCGACTCCAGAAACATTCAAAACCCGCCTGGAGGTCATCCTGTACAACCTGCTGTAAGTGACCCTGCTCTGTCAGGGGGGTTGGACTGGATGATCTCCAGAGCTCCTTTCCAACCCTAACCAATCTGTGATTCTGTGATCAGAGCTGTTCTTCGAAATCTGTTCCTAGGAAATCGCTGCGAGAAGGAGGACGCACCTGAGAAGCAGGCCTAAGATGGAGGATTGAACAAACAAGTAGCTCTTACCTGAGGAATCGGCTATCCCATGGAACAACTTCTGAGAAAGATTCTGCAACATTACTAGGGGTCCGCCAAAACATACAATTACTTGCCATGTTCCAGTTAAAGCCTAAACTATCGAGTTGGCATTTCTTTTTAAAAGTGTATAAAGAAGCGGTAATGGGCCAAATCCTCAAGCCACTGTAAATCAACACGATTTGCTTGCCTCCGCTGGAACACCCGCTCTCTATTTCAGTTCAGGAGCTAACACACAGTATCTTAATATGCATTTAGGTTAATATTTGCACTTTGCAGGGCTAGGTAGATTGCACGGCTGGCACATATCAGACTAAATGTCACTTCCGAAAGCTAAGGGACCGAACCGGAAGCTGCCATTCAGAAGGACTACCTGACAACTTGTGGAACCTCTCCGGAAAAGCCTTCCCACCTCAAGCAACTCCTTTTGATTAATCTTTCACATAGACAATACACGTTATATACACCGACACACCCCCCCGGCCTTTGCCTCCACAGATCCTGTGGTTGGCTAATTAAAGGAGGAGGTGTAACTATCAATCTAATCTGGCTTGTTCTCAAATTTACCATAATTTCCACACTTGAGAGGCTGGTGAAATGAAACAGCACTACTACACTTTCCCATTCATCAGCCGGAAGCAGAACAACTCCGAGAACCGGGCGAAAAATAATTAGGATGCGGGATCAGGTGTTGCGCGCGTGCATCTGTGCCTGTACAGGGGCACGCAGGCACATGAGCATTCACGGGAGGCAGCAGCAGTAGCACGGGGGCAGATGAGCACCACCAGTCATTTGACCTCGACAGGTGAATGCTTGCAGATGTACTCACAGCACACTTATTAGAAGAGGCCCAAATGCCCGAGAAAACTGCTGTCAGATTACGCCGGAAACAACAATGGCTTTTTAAACAACTACAGCCGCCAGAACGGTACCGGCGGCAGCACTGCAGGAGCTGCTCAGGAACCGCTGGGGCAACCCCAGCGCACCGGGTGCTCAGCGCGTGGCCCTGACCCCACCGCATGGCATGTCACCCTTGGGCAGGAAGCTTGACATTTTCTGGAAGCACCGGTGTCATTTCACGGGCTTTGCCGTTGCTTTGCGCTTGTGGGGTAACACTATAGAGTTTTTCAGAAAGTGTTGGAGCAACTTTGGTACCTTTTCCATTCAGGCACACTGGGAGTGAGCTGTGGGGCTGCTGCCAGGGGCTCTGCTCAGCACAGCATGGCTGGAGCTGGTCCAGGACCTCCTTCGAAAGACAGACTGGTCAGACACACAGCTATCCTGAATCATCAAGGATAATCCTATGTTCAAGCTCCTACGTTCCAGTTCAAGTTCAAGTTCCTACGTTCCAATTGGTGCCCGTTACCTCTTGTCCTGGATCATCAAAGATGATCCAGGACAAGAGGTAACAGGTACAAACTGGAACCTAGGAACTTCTATCAAAGCATGAGGATGAACTTCTTTACTTTGAGGGTGGCAGAGCGCTGGAACAGGCTGCCCAGGGAGGCGGTAGAGTCTCCCACACCAGAGACATTCAAAACCCGCCTGGAGGTCATCCTGTGCAACCTGCTGTAGGTGACCCTGCTCTGGCAGGGGGGTTGCACTACATGATCTCCAGAGCTCCTTTCCAACCCTAACCAATCTGTGATTCTGTGATCAGAGCTGTTCTTCAAAATCTGTTCCTAGGAAATCACTGCGAGAAGAAGGACGCACCTGAGGAGCAGGCCTAAGATGGAGGATTGAACAAACAAGTAGCTCTTACCTGAGGAATCGGCTATCCCATGGAACAACTTCTGAGAAAGATTCTGCAACATTACTAGGGGTCCGCCAAAACATACAATTACTTGCCATGTTCCAGTTAAAGCCTAAACTATCGAGTTGGCATTTCTTTTTAAAAGTGTATAAAGAAGCGGTAATGGGCCAAATCCGCAAGCCACTGTAAATCAACACGATTTGCTTGCCTCCGCTGGAACACCCGCTCTCTATTTCAGTTCAGGAGCTAACACACACTATCTTAATATGCATTTATGTTAATATTTGCACTTTGCAGGGCTAGGTAGATTGCACGGCTGGCACATATCAGACTAAATGTCACTTCCGAAAGCTAAGGGACCGAACCGGAAGCTGCCATTCAGAGGGACTACCTGACAACATGTGGAACCTCTTCGGAAAAGCCTTCCCACCTCAAGCAACTCCTTTTGATTAATTTTTCACATAGACAATACACGTTATATACACCGACACACCCCCCCGGCCTTTGCCTCCACAGATCCTGTGGTTGGCTAATTAAAGGAGGAGGTGTAACTATCAATCTAATCTGGCTTGTTCTCAAATTTACCATAATTTCCACACTTGAGAGGCTGGTGAAATGAAACAGCACTACTACACTTTCCCATTCATCAGCCGGAAGCAGAACAACTCCGAGAACCGGGCGAAAAATAATTAGGATGCGGGATCAGGTGTTGCGCGCGTGCATCTGTGCCTGTACAGGGGCACGCAGGCACATGAGCATTCACGGGAGGCAGCAGCAGTAGCACGGGGGCAGATGAGCACCACCAGTCATTTGACCTCGACAGGTGAATGCTTGCAGATGTACTCACAGCACACTTATTAGAAGAGGCCCAAATGCCCGAGAAAACTGCCGTCAGATTACGCCGGAAACAACAACGGCTTTTTAAACAACTACAGCCGCCAGAACGGTACCGGCGGCAGCACTGCAGGAGCTGCTCAGGAACCGCTGGGGCAACCCCAGCGCACCGGGTGCTCAGCGCGTGGCCCTGACCCCACCGCATGGCATGTCACCCTTGGGCAGGAAGCTTGACATTTTCTGGAAGCACCGGTGTCATTTCACGGGCTTTGCCGTCGCTTTGCGCTTGTGGGGTAACACTATAGAGTTTTTCAGAAAGTGTTGGAGCAACTTTGGTACCTTTTCCATTCAGGCACACTGGGAGTGAGCTGTGGGGCTGCTGCCAGGGGCTCTGCTCAGCACAGCATGGCTGGAGCTGGTCCAGGACCTCCTTCAAAAGATAGACTGGTCAGACACACAGCTATCCTGAATCATCAAGGATAATCCTATGTTCAAGCTCCTACGTTCCAGTTCAAGTTCAAGTTCCTACGTTCCAATTGGTGCCCGTTACCTCTTGTCCTGGATCATCAAAGATGATCCAGGACAAGAGGTAACGGGTAGAAACTGGAACCTAGGAACTTCTATCAAAGCATGAGGAGGAACTTCTTTACTTTGAGGGTGGCAGAGCGCTGGAACAGGCTGCCCAGGGAGGCGGTAGAGTCTCCCACCCCAGAGACATTCAAAACCCGCCTGGAGGTCATCCTGTGCAACCTGCTGTAGGTGACCCTGCTCTGGCAGGGGGGTTGGACTGGATGATCTCCAGAGCTCCTTTCCAACCCTAACCAATCTGTGATTCTGTGATCAGAGCTGTTCTTCGAAATCTGTTCCTAGGAAATCGCTGCGAGAAGGAGGATGCACCTGAGGAGCAGGCCGAAGATGGAGGATTGAACAAACAAGTAGCTCTTACCTGAGGAATCGGCTATCCCACGTAACAACTTCTGAGAAAGATTCTGCAACATTACTAGGGGTCCGCCTAAACATACAATTACTTGCCATGTTCCAGTTGAAGCCTAAACTATCGAGTTGGCATTTCTTTTTAAAAATGTATAAAGAAGCGGTAATGGGCCAAATCCTCAAGCCACTGTAAATCAACACGATTTGCTTGCCTCCGCTGGAACACCCGCTCTCTATTCCAGTTCAGGAGCTAACACACAGTATCTTAATATGCATTTAGGTTAATATTTGAATTTTCCAGGGCTAGGTAGATTGCACGGCTGGCACATATCAGACTAAATGTCACTTCCGAAAGCTAAGGGACCGAACCGGAAGCTGCCATTCAGAAGGACTACCTGACAACATGTGGAACCTCTCCGGAAAAGCCTTCCCACCTCAAGCAACTCCTTTTGATTAATCTTTCACATAGACAATACACGTTATATACACCGACACACCCCCCCGGCCTTTGCCTCCACACATCCTGTGGTTGGCTAATTAAAGGAGGAGGTGTAACTATCAATCTAATCTGTCTTGTTCTCAAATTTACCATAATTTCCACACTTGAGAGGCTGGTGAAATGAAACAGCACTACTACACTTTCCCATTCATCAGCCGGAAGCAGAACAACTCAGAGAACCGGGCGAAAAATAATTAGGATGCGGGATCAGGTGTTGCGCGCGTGCATCTGTGCCTGTACAGGGGCACGCAGGCACATGAGCATTCACGGGAGGCAGCAGCAGTAGCACGGGGGGAGATGAGCACCACCAGTCATTTGACCTCGACAGGTGAATGCTTGCAGATGTACTTACAGCACACTTATTAGAAGAGGCCCAAATGCCCGAGAAAACTGCCGTCAGATTACGCCGGAAACAACAACGCCTTTTTAAACAAATACAGCTGACAGAACGGTACCGGCAGCAGCACTGCAGGAGCTGCTCAGGAACCGCTGGGGCAACCCCAGCGCACCGGGTGCTCAGCGCGTGGCCCTGACCCCACCGCATGGCATGTCACCCTTGGGCAGGAAGCTTGACATTTTCTGGAAGCACCGGTGTCATTTCACGGGCTTTGCCGTCGCTTTGCGCTTGTGGGGTAACACTATAGAGTTTTTCAGAAAGTGTTGGAGCAACTTTGGTACCTTTTCCATTCAGGCACACTGGGAGTGAGCTGTGGGGCTGCTGCCAGGGGCTCTGCTCAGCACAGCATGGCTGGAGCTGGTCCAGGACCTCCTTCGAAAGACAGACTGGTCAGACACACAGCTATCCTGAATCATCAAGGATAATCATATGTTCAAGTTCCTACGTTCCAGTTCAAGTTCAAGTTCCTACGTTCCAATTGGTGCCCGTTACCTCTTGTCCTGGATCATCAAAGATGATCCAGGACAAGAGGTAATGGGTACTAACTGGAACGTAGGAACTTCTATCAAAGCATGAGGAGGAACTTCTTTACTTTGAGGGTGGCAGAGCACTGGAACAGGCTGCCCAGGGAGGCAGTAGAGTCTCCCACCCCAGAGACATTCAAAACCCACCTGGAGGTCATCCGGTGCAACCTGCTGTAGGTGACCCTGCTCTGGCAGGGGGGTTGGGCTGGATGATCTCCAGAGCTCCTTTCCAACCCTAACCAATCTGTGATTCTGTGATCAGAGCTGTTCTTCGAAATCTGTTCCTAGGAAATCGCTGCGAGAAGGAGGATGCACCTGAGGAGCAGGCCTAAGATGGAGGATTGAACAAACAAGTAGCTCTTACCTGAGGAATCGGCTATCCCATGGAACAACTTCAGAGAAAGATTCTGCAACATTACTAGGGGTCCGCCAAAACATACAATTACTTGCCATGTTCCAGTTAAAGCCTAAACTATCGAGTTGGCATTTCTTTTTAAAAGTGTATAAAGAAGCGGTAATGGGCCAAATCCTCAAGCCACTGTAAATCAACACGATTTGCTTGCCTCCGCTGGAACACCCGCTCTCTATTTCAGTTCAGGAGCTAACACACAGTATCTTAATATGCATTTAGGTTAATATTTGCACTTTGCAGGGCTAGGTAGATTGCACGGCTGGCACATATCAGACTAAATGTCACTTCCGAAAGCTAAGGGACCGAACCGGAAGCTGCCATTCAGAGGGACTACCTGACAACATGTGGAACCTCTCCGGAAAAGCCTTCCCACCTCAAGCAACTCCTTTTGATTAATCTTTCACATAGACAATACACGTTATACACACCGACACACCCCCCCGGCCTTTGCCTCCACAGATCCTGTGGTTGGCTAATTAAAGGAGGAGGTGTAACTATCAATCTAATCTCGCTTGTTCTCAAATTTACCATAATTTCCACACTTGAGAGGCTGGTGAAATGAAACAGCACTACTACACTTTCCCATTCATCAGCCGGAAGCAGAACAACTCCGAGAACCGGGCGAAAAATAATTAGGATGCGGGATCAGGTGTTGCGCGCGTGCATCTGTGCCTGTACAGGGGCACGCAGGCACATGAGCATTCACGGGAGGCAGCAGCAGTAGCACGGGGGCAGATGAGCACCACCAGTCATTTGACCTCGACAGGTGAATGCTTGCAGATGTACTCACAGCACACTTATTAGAAGAGGCCCAAATGCCCGAGAAAACTGCCGTCAGATTACGCCGGAAACAACAACGGCTTTTTAAACAACTACAGCCGCCAGAACGGTACCGGCGGCAGCACTGCAGGAGCTGCTCAGGAACCGCTGGGGCAACCCCAGCGCACCGGGTGCTCAGCGCGTGGCCCTGACCCCACCGCATGGCATGTCACCCTTGGGCAGGAAGCTTGACATTTTCTGGAAGCACCGGTGTCATTTCACGGGCTTTGCCGTCGCTTTGCGCTTGTGGGGTAACACTATAGAGTTTTTCAGAAAGTGTTGGAGCAACTTTGGTACCTTTTCCATTCAGGCACACTGGGAGTGAGCTGTGGGGCTGCTGCCAGGGGCTCTGCTCAGCACAGCATGGCTGGAGCTGGCCCAGGACCTCCTTCGAAAGACAGACTGGTCAGACACACAGCTATCCTGAATCATCAAGGATAATCCTATGTTCAAGCTCCTACGTTCCAGTTCAAGTTCAAGTTCCTACGTTCCAATTGGCGTCCGTTACCTCTTGTCCTGGATCATCAAAGATGATCCAGGACAAGAGGTAACGGGTACAAACTGGAACCTAGGAACTTCTTTCAAAGCATGAGGAGGAACTTCTTTACTTTGAGGGTGGCAGAGCGCTGGAACAGGCTGCCCGGGGAGGCGGTAGAGTCTCCCACCCCAGAGACATTCAAAACCCGCCTGGAGGTCATCCTGTGCAACCTGCTGTAGGTGACCCTGCTCTGGCAGGGGGGTTGCACTACATGATCTCCAGAGCTCCTTTCCAACCCTAACCAATCTGTGATTCTGTGATCAGAGCTGTTCTTCGAAATCTGTTCCTAGGAAATCGCTGCGAGAAGGAGGATGCACCTGAGGAGCAGGCCTAAGATGGAGGATTGAACAAACAAGTAGCTCTTACCTGAGGAATCGGCTATCCCACGGAACAACTTCTGAGAAAGATTCTGCAACATTACTAGGGGTCCGCCAAAACATACAATTACTTGCCATGTTCCAGTTAAAGCCTAAACTATCGAGTTGGCATTTCTTTTTAAAAGTGTATAAAGAAGCGGTAATGGGCCAAATCCTCAAGCCACTGTAAATCAACACGATTTGCTTGCCTCCGCTGGAACACCCGCTCTCTATTGCAGTTCAGGAGCTAACACACAGTATCTTAATATGCATTTAGGTTAATATTTGCACTTTGCAGGGCTAGGTAGATTGCACGGCTGGCACATATCAGACTAAATGTCACTTCCGAAAGCTAAGGGACCGAACCGGAAGCTGCCATTCAGAGGGACTACCTGACAACATGTGGAACCTCTCCGGAAAAGCCTTCCCACCTCAAGCAACTCCTTTTGATTAATCTTTCACATAGACAATACACGTTATATACACCGACACACCCCCCCGGCCTTTGCCTCCACAGATCCTGTGGTTGGCTAATTAAAGGAGGAGGTGTAACTATCAATCTAATCTGGCTTGTTCCCAAATTTACCATAATTTCCACACTTGAGAGGCTGGTGAAATGAAACAGCACTACTACACTTTCCCATTCATCAGCCGGAAGCAGAACAACTCCGAGAACCGGGCGAAAAATAATTAGGATGCGGGATCAGGTGTTGCGCGCGTGCATCTGTGCCTGTACAGGGGCACGCAGGCACATGAGCATCCACGGGAGGCAGCAGCAGTAGCACGGGGGGAGATGAGCACCACCAGTCATTTGACCTCGACAGGTGAATGCTTGCAGATGTACTCACAGCACACTTATTAGAAGAGGCCCAAATGCCCGAGAAAACTGCCGTCAGATTACGCCGGAAACAACAACGGCTTTTTAAACAACTACAGCCGCCAGAACGGTACCGGCGGCAGCACTGCAGGAGCTGCTCAGGAACCGCTGGGGCAACCCCAGCGCACCGGGTGCTCAGCGCGTGGCCCTGACCCCACCGCATGGCATGTCACCCTTGGGCAGGAAGCTTGACATTTTCTGGAAGCACCGGTGTCATTTCACGGGCTTTGCCGTCGCTTTGCGCTTGTGGGGTAACACTATAGAGTTTTTCAGAAAGTGTTGGAGCAACTTTGGTACCTTTTCCATTCAGGCACACTGGGAGTGAGCTGTGGGGCTGCTGCCAGGGGCTCTGCTCAGCACAGCATGGCTGGAGCTGGCCCAGGACCTCCTTCGAAAGACAGACTGGTCAGACACACAGCTATCCTGAATCATCAAGGATAATCCTATGTTCAAGTTCCTACGTTCCAGTTCAAGTTCAAGTTCCTACGTTCCAATTGGTGCCCGTTACCTCTTGTCCTGGATCATCAAAGATGATCCAGGACAAGAGGTAACGGGTACAAACTGGAACGTAGGAACTTCTATCAAAGCATGAGGAGGAACTTCTTTACTTTGAGGGTGGCAGAGCGCTGGAACAGGCTGCCCAGGGAGGCGGTAGAGTCTCCCACCCCAGAAACATTCAAAACCCGCCTGGAGGTCATCCTGTGCAACCTGCTGTAGGTGACCCTGCTCTGGCAGGGGGGTTGGACTGGATGATCTCCAGAGCTCCTTTCCAACCCTAACCAATCTGTGATTCTGTGATCAGAGCTGTTCTTCGAAATCTGTTCCTAGGAAATAGCTGCGAGAAGGAGGATGCACCTGAGGAGCAGGCCTAAGATGGAGGATTGAACAAACAAGTAGCTCTTACCTGAGGAATCGGCTATCCCATGGAACAACTTCTGAGAAAGATTCTGCAACATTACTAGGGGTCCGCCAAAGCATACAATTACTTGCCATGTTCCAGTTAAAGCCTAAACTATCGAGTTGGCATTTCTTTTTAAAAGTGTATAAAGAAGCAGTAATGGGCCAAATCCGCAAGCCACTGTAAATCAACACGATTTGCTTGCCTCCGCTGGAACACCCGCTCTCTATTGCAGTTCAGGAGCTAACACACAGTATCTTAATATGCATTTAGGTTAATATTTGCACTTTGCAGGGCTAGGTAGATTGCACGGCTGGCACATATCAGACTAAATGTCACTTCCGAAAGCTAAGGGACCGAACCGGAAGCTGCCATTCAGAGGGACTACCTGACAACATGTGGAACCTCTCCGGAAAAGCCTTCCCACCTCAAGCAACTCCTTTTGATTAATCTTTCACATAGACAATACACGTTATATACACCGACACACCCCCCCGGCCTTTGCCTCCACAGATCCTGTGGTTGGCTAATTAAAGGAGGAGGTGTAACTATCAATCTAATCTGGCTTGTTCTCAAATTTACCATAATTTCCACACTTGAGAGGCTGGTGAAATGAAACAGCACTACTACACTTTCCCATTCATCAGCCGGAAGCAGAACAACTCAGAGAACCGGGCGAAAAATAATTAGGATGCGGGATCAGGTGTTGCGCGCGTGCATCTGTGCCTGTACAGGGGCACGCAGGCACATGAGCATTCACGGGAGGCAGCAGCAGTAGCACGGGGGCAGATGAGCACCACCAGTCATTTGACCTCGACAGGTGAATGCTTGCAGATGTACTCACAGCACACTTATTAGAAGAGGCCCAAATGCCCGAGAAAACTGCCGTCAGATTACGCCGGAAACAACAACGGCTTTTTAAACAACTACAGCCGCCAGAACGGTACCGGCGGCAGCACTGCAGGAGCTGCTCAGGAACCGCTGGGGCAACCCCAGCGCACCGGGTGCTCAGCGCGTGGCCCTGACCCCACCGCATGGCATGTCACCCTTGGGCAGGAAGCTTGACGTTTTCTGGAAGCACCGGTGTCATTTCACGGGCTTTGCCGTCGCTTTGCGCTTGTGGGGTAACACTATAGAGTTTTTCAGAAAGTGTTGGAGCAACTTTGGTACCTTTTCCATTCAGGCACACTGGGAGTGAGCTGTGGGGCTGCTGCCAGGGGCTCTGCTCAGCACAGCATGGCTGGAGCTGGTCCAGGACCTCCTTCGAAAGACAGACTGGTCAGACACACAGCTATCCTGAATCATCAAGGATAATCCTATGTTCAAGTTCCTACGTTCCAGTTCAAGTTCAAGTTCCTACGTTCCAATTGGTGCCCGTTACCTCTTGTCCTGGATCATCAAAGATGATCCAGGACAAGAGGTAACGGGTACAAACTGGAACGTAGGAACTTCTATCAAAGCATGAGGAGGAACTTCTTTACTTTGAGGGTGGCAGAGCGCTGGAACAGGCTGCCCAGGGAGGCGGTAGAGTCTCCGACCCCAGAAACATTCAAAACCCGCCTGGAGGTCATCCTGTGCAACCTGCTGTAGGTGACCCTGCTCTGGCAGGGGGGTTGGGCTGGATGATCTCCAGAGGTCCTTTCCAACCCTAACCAATCTGTGATTCTGTGATCAGAGCTGTTCTTCGAAATCTGTTCCTAGGAAATCGCTGCGAGAAGGAGGATGCACCTGAGGAGCAGGCCTAAGATGGAGGATTGAACAAACAAGTAGCTCTTACCTGAGGAATCGGCTATCCCACGGAACAACTTCTGAGAAAGATTCTGCAACATTACTAGGGGTCCGCCAAAACATACAATTACTTGCCATGTTCCAGTTAAAGCCTAAACTATCGAGTTGGCATTTCTTTTTAAAAGTGTATAAAGAAGCGGTAATGGGCCAAATCCGCAAGCCACTGTAAATCAACACGATTTGCTTGCCTCCGCTGTAACACCCGCTCTCTATTGCAGTTCAGGAGCTAACACACAGTATCTTAATATGCATTTAGGTTAATATTTGCACTTTGCAGGGCTAGGTAGATTGCACGGCTGGCACATATCAGACTAAATGTCACTTCCGAAAGCTAAGGGACCGAACCGGAAGCTGCCATTCAGAGGGACTACCTGACAACATGTGGAACCTCTCCGGAAAAGCCTTCCCACCTCAAGCAACTCCTTTTGATTAATCTTTCACATAGACAATACACGTTATATACACCGACACACCCCCCCGGCCTTTGCCTCCACAGATCCTGTGGTTGGCTAATTAAAGGAGGAGGTGTAACTATCAATCTAATCTGGCTTGTTCCCAAATTTACCATAATTTCCACACTTGAGAGGCTGGTGAAATGAAACAGCACTACTACACTTTCCCATTCATCAGCCGGAAGCAGAACAACTCCGAGAACCGGGCGAAAAATAATTAGGATGCGGGATCAGGTGTTGCGCACGTGCATCTGTGCCTGTACAGGGGCACGCAGGCACATGAGCATTCACGGGAGGCAGCAGCAGTAGCACGGGGGCAGATGAGCACCACCAGTCATTTGACCTCGACAGGTGAATGCTTGCAGATGTACTCACAGCACACTTATTAGAAGAGGCCCAAATGCCCGAGAAAACTGCCGTCAGATTACGCCGGAAACAACAACGGCTTTTTAAACAACTACAGCCGCCAGAACGGTACCGGCGGCAGCACTGCAGGAGCTGCTCAGGAACCGCTGGGGCAACCCCAGCGCACCGGGTGCTCAGCGCGTGGCCCTGACCCCACCGCATGGCATGTCACCCTTGGGCAGGAAGCTTGACATTTTCTGGAAGCACCGGTGTCATTTCACGGGCTTTGCCGTCGCTTTGCGCTTCTGGGGTAACACTGTAGAGTTTTTCAGAAAGTGTTGGAGCATCTTTGGTACCTTTTCCATTCAGGCACACTGGGAGTGAGCTGTGGGGCTGCTGCCAGGGGCTCTGCTCAGCACAGCATGGCTGGAGCTGGCCCAGGACCTCCTTCGAAAGACAGACTGGTCAGACACACAGCTATCCTGAATCATCAAGGATAATCCTATGTTCAAGTTCCTACGTTCCAGTTCAAGTTCAAGTTCCTACGTTCCAATTGGTGCCCGTTACCTCTTGTCCTGGATCATCAAAGATGATCCAGGACAAGAGGTAACGGGTACAAACTGGAACGTAGGAACTTCTATCAAAGCATGAGGAGGAACTTCTTTACTTTGAGGGTGGCAGAGCGCTGGAACAGGCTGCCCAGGGAGGCGGTAGAGTCTCCGACCCCAGAAACATTCAAAACCCGCCTGGAGGTCATCCTGTGCAACCTGCTGTAGGTGACCCTGCTCTGGCAGGGGGGTTGGGCTGGATGATCTCCAGAGGTCCTTTCCAACCCTAACCAATCTGTGATTCTGTGATCAGAGCTGTTCTTCGAAATCTGTTCCTAGGAAATCGCTGCGAGAAGGAGGATGCACCTGAGGAGCAGGCCTAAGATGGAGGATTGAACAAACAAGTAGCTCTTACCTGAGGAATCGGCTATCCCATGGAACAACTTCTGAGAAAGATTCTGCAACATTACTAGGGGTCCGCCAAAACATACAATTACTTGCCATGTTCCAGTTAAAGCCTAAACTATCGAGTTGGCATTTCTTTTTAAAAGTGTATAAAGAAGCGGTAATGGGCCAAATCCGCAAGCCACTGTAAATCAACACGATTTGCTTGCCTCCGCTGTAACACCCGCTCTCTATTGCAGTTCAGGAGCTAACACACAGTATCTTAATATGCATTTAGGTTAATATTTGCACTTTGCAGGGCTAGGTAGATTGCACGGCTGGCACATATCAGACTAAATGTCACTTCCGAAAGCTAAGGGACCGAACCGGAAGCTGCCATTCAGAGGGACTACCTGACAACATGTGGAACCTCTCCGGAAAAGCCTTCCCACCTCAAGCAACTCCTTTTGATTAATCTTTCACATAGACAATACACGTTATATACACCGACACACCCCCCCGGCCTTTGCCTCCACAGATCCTGTGGTTGGCTAATTAAAGGAGGAGGTGTAACTATCAATCTAATCTGGCTTGTTCTCAAATTTACCATAATTTCCACACTTGAGAGGCTGGTGAAATGAAACAGCACTACTACACTTTCCCATTCATCAGCCGGAAGCAGAACAACTCCGAGAACCGGGCGAAAAATAATTAGGATGCGGGATCAGGTGTTGCGCGCGTGCATCTGTGCCTGTACAGGGGCACGCAGGCACATGAGCATTCACGGGAGGCAGCAGCAGTAGCACGGGGGCAGATGAGCACCACCAGTCATTTGACCTCGACAGGTGAATGCTTGCAGATGTACTCACAGCACACTTATTCGAAGAGGCCCAAATGCCCGAGAAAACTGCCGTCAGATTACGCCGGAAACAACAACGGCTTTTTAAACAACTACAGTCGCCAGAACGGTACCGGCGGCAGCACTGCAGGAGCTGCTCAGGAACCGCTGGGTCAACCCCAGCGCACCGGGTGCTCAGCGCGTGGCCCTGACCCCACCGCATGGCATGTCACCCTTGGGCAGGAAGCTTGACATTTTCTGGAAGCACCGGTGTCATTTCACGGGCTTTGCCGTCGCTTTGCGCTTGTGGGGTAACACTATAGAGTTTTTCAGAAAGTGTTGGAGCAACTTTGGTACCTTTTCCATTCAGGCACACTGGGAGTGAGCTGTGGGGCTGCTGCCAGGGGCTCTGCTCAGCACAGCATGGCTGGAGCTGGTCCAGGACCTCCTTCGAAAGACAGACTGGTCAGACACACAGCTATCCTGAATCATCAAGGATAATCCTATGTTCAAGTTCCTACGTTCCAGTTCAAGTTCAAGTTCCTACGTTCCAATTGGTGCCCGTTACCTCTTGGCCTGGATCATCAAAGATGATCCAGGACAAGAGGTAACGGGTACAAACTGGAACCTAGGAACTTCTATCAAAGCATGAGGAGGAACTTCTTTACTTTGAGGGTGGCAGAGCGCTGGAACAGGCTGCCCAGGGAGGCGGTAGAGTCTCCCACCCCAGAAACATTCAAAACCCGCCTGGAGGTCATCCTGTGCAACCTGCTGTAGGTGACCCTGCTCTGGCAGGGGGGTTGGGCTGGATGATCTCCAGAGGTCCTTTCCAACCCTAACCAATCTGTGATTCTGTGATCAGAGCTGTTCTTCGAAATGTGTTCCTAGGAAATCGCTGCGAGAAGTAGGATGCACCTGAGGAGCAGGCCTAAGATGGAGGATTGAACAAACAAGTAGCTCTTACCTGAGGAAACGGCTATCCCATGGAACAACTTCTGAGAAAGATTCTGCAACATTACTAGGGGTCCGCCAAAACATACAATTACTTGCCATGTTCCAGTTAAAGCCTAAACTATCGAGTTGGCATTTCTTTTTAAAAGTGTATAAAGAAGCGGTAATGGGCCAAATCCTCAAGCCACTGTAAATCAACACGATTTGCTTGCCTCCGCTGGAACACCCGCTCTCTATTTCAGTTCAGGAGCTAACACACACTATCTTAATATGCATTTAGGTTAATATTTGCACTTTGCAGGGCTAGGTAGATTGCACGGCTGGCACATATCAGACTAAATGTCACTTCCGAAAGCTAAGGGACCGAACCGGAAGCTGCCATTCAGAGGGACTACCTGACAACATGTGGAACCTCTCCGGAAAAGCCTTCCCACCTCAAGCAACTCCTTTTGATTAATCTTTCACATAGACAATACACGTTATATACACCGACACACCCCCCCGGCCTTTGCCTCCACAGATCCTGTGGTTGGCTAATTAAAGGAGGAGGTGTAACTATCAATCTAATCTGGCTTGTTCTCAAATTTACCATAATTTCCACACTTGAGAGGCTGGTGAAATGAAACAGCACTACTACAGTTTTCCCATTCATCAGCCGGAAGCAGAACAACTCCGAGAACCGGGCGAAAAATAATTAGGATGCGGGATCAGGTGTTGCGCGCGTGCATCTGTGCCTGTACAGGGGCACGCAGGCACATGAGCATTCACGGGAGGCAGCAGCAGTAGCACGGGGGCAGATGAGCACCACCAGTCATTTGACCTCGACAGGTGAATGCTTGCAGATGTACTCACAGCACACTTATTCGAAGAGGCCCAAATGCCCGAGAAAACTGCCATCAGATTACGCCGGAAATAACAACGGCTTTTTAAACAACTACAGCCGCCAGAACGGTACCGGCGGCAGCACTGCAGGAGCTGCTCAGGAACCGCTGGGGCAACCCCAGCGCACCGGGTGCTCAGCGCGTGGCCCTGACCCCACCGCATGGCATGTCACCCTTGGGCAGGAAGCTTGACATTTTCTGGAAGCACCGGTGTCATTTCACGGGCTTTGCCGTCGCTTTGCGCTTGTGGGGTAACACTATAGAGTTTTTCAGAAAGTGTTGGAGCAACTTTGGTACCTTTTCCATTCAGGCACACTGGGAGTGAGCTGTGGGGCTGCTGCCAGGGGCTCTGCTCAGCACAGCATGGCTGGAGCTGGTCCAGGACCTCCTTCGAAAGACAGACTGGTCAGACACACAGCTATCCTGAATCATCAAGGATAATCCTATGTTCAAGTTCCTACGTTCCAGTTCAAGTTCAAGTTCCTACGTTCCAATTGGTGCCCGTTACCTCTTGTCCTGGATCATCAAAGATGATCCAGGACAAGAGGTAACGGGTACAAACTGGAACGTAGGAACTTCTATCAAAGCATGAGGAGGAACTTCTTTACTTTGAGGGTGGCAGAGCGCTGGAACAGGCTGCCCAGGGAGGCGGTAGAGTCTCCCACCCCAGAAACATTCAAAACCCGCCTGGAGGTCATCCTGTGCAACCTGCTGTAGGTGACCCTGCTCTGGCAGGGGGGTTGGGCTGGATGATCTCCAGAGCTCCTTTCCAACCCTAACCAATCTGTGATTCTGTGATCAGAGCTGTTCTTCGAAATCTGTTCCTAGGAAATCGCTGCGAGAAGGAGGATGCACCTGAGGAGCAGGCCTAAGATGGAGGATTGAACAAACAAGTAGCTCTTACCTGAGGAAACGGCTATCCCATGGAACAACTTCTGAGAAAGATTCTGCAACATTACTAGGGGTCCGCCAAAGCATACAATTACTTGCCATGTTCCAGTTAAAGCCTAAACTATCGAGTTGGCATTTCTTTTTAAAAATGTATAAAGAAGCGGTAATGGGCCAAATCCGCAAGCCACTAAATCAACACGATTTGCTTGCCTCCGCTGGAACACCCGCTCTCTATTTCAGTTCAGGAGCTAACACACAGTATCTTAATATGCATTTAGGTTAATATTTGCACTTTGCAGGGCTAGGTAGATTGCACGGCTGGCACATATCAGACTAAATGTCACTTCCGAAAGCTAAGGGACCGAACCGGAAGCTGCCATTCAGAGGGACTACCTGACAACATGTGGAACCTCTCCGGAAAAGCCTTCCCACCTCAAGCAACTCCTTTTGATTAATCTTTCACATAGACAATACACGTTATATACACCGACACACCCCCCCGGCCTTTGCCTCCACAGATCCTGTGGTTGGCTAATTAAAGGAGGAGGTGTAACTATCAATCTAATCTGGCTTGTTCTCAAATTTACCATAATTTCCACACTTGAGAGGCTGGTGAAATGAAACAGCACTACTACACTTTCCCATTCATCAGCCGGAAGCAGAACAACTCCGAGAACCGGGCGAAAAATAATTAGGATGCGGGATCAGGTGTTGCGCGCGTGCATCTGTGCCTGTACAGGGGCACGCAGGCACATGAGCATTCACGGGAGGCAGCAGCAGTAGCACGGGGGCAGATGAGCACCACCAGTCATTTGACCTCGACAGGTGAATGCTTGCAGATGTACTCACAGCACACTTATTCGAAGAGGCCCAAATGCCCGAGAAAACTGCCGTCAGATTACGCCGGAAACAACAACGGCTTTTTAAACAACTACAGTCGCCAGAACGGTACCGGCGGCAGCACTGCAGGAGCTGCTCAGGAACCGCTGGGTCAACCCCAGCGCACCGGGTGCTCAGCGCGTGGCCCTGACCCCACCGCATGGCATGTCACCCTTGGGCAGGAAGCTTGACATTTTCTGGAAGCACCGGTGTCATTTCACGGGCTTTGCCGTCGCTTTGCGCTTGTGGGGTAACACTATAGAGTTTTTCAGAAAGTGTTGGAGCAACTTTGGTACCTTTTCCATTCAGGCACACTGGGAGTGAGCTGTGGGGCTGCTGCCAGGGGCTCTGCTCAGCACAGCATGGCTGGAGCTGGTCCAGGACCTCCTTCGAAAGACAGACTGGTCAGACACACAGCTATCCTGAATCATCAAGGATAATCCTATGTTCAAGTTCCTACGTTCCAGTTCAAGTTCAAGTTCCTACGTTCCAATTGGTGCCCGTTACCTCTTGGCCTGGATCATCAAAGATGATCCAGGACAAGAGGTAACGGGTACAAACTGGAACCTAGGAACTTCTATCAAAGCATGAGGAGGAACTTCTTTACTTTGAGGGTGGCAGAGCGCTGGAACAGGCTGCCCAGGGAGGCGGTAGAGTCTCCCACCCCAGAAACATTCAAAACCCGCCTGGAGGTCATCCTGTGCAACCTGCTGTAGGTGACCCTGCTCTGGCAGGGGGGTTGGGCTGGATGATCTCCAGAGGTCCTTTCCAACCCTAACCAATCTGTGATTCTGTGATCAGAGCTGTTCTTCGAAATGTGTTCCTAGGAAATCGCTGCGAGAAGTAGGATGCACCTGAGGAGCAGGCCTAAGATGGAGGATTGAACAAACAAGTAGCTCTTACCTGAGGAAACGGCTATCCCATGGAACAACTTCTGAGAAAGATTCTGCAACATTACTAGGGGTCCGCCAAAACATACAATTACTTGCCATGTTCCAGTTAAAGCCTAAACTATCGAGTTGGCATTTCTTTTTAAAAGTGTATAAAGAAGCGGTAATGGGCCAAATCCTCAAGCCACTGTAAATCAACACGATTTGCTTGCCTCCGCTGGAACACCCGCTCTCTATTTCAGTTCAGGAGCTAACACACACTATCTTAATATGCATTTAGGTTAATATTTGCACTTTGCAGGGCTAGGTAGATTGCACGGCTGGCACATATCAGACTAAATGTCACTTCCGAAAGCTAAGGGACCGAACCGGAAGCTGCCATTCAGAGGGACTACCTGACAACATGTGGAACCTCTCCGGAAAAGCCTTCCCACCTCAAGCAACTCCTTTTGATTAATCTTTCACATAGACAATACACGTTATATACACCGACACACCCCCCCGGCCTTTGCCTCCACAGATCCTGTGGTTGGCTAATTAAAGGAGGAGGTGTAACTATCAATCTAATCTGGCTTGTTCTCAAATTTACCATAATTTCCACACTTGAGAGGCTGGTGAAATGAAACAGCACTACTACAGTTTTCCCATTCATCAGCCGGAAGCAGAACAACTCCGAGAACCGGGCGAAAAATAATTAGGATGCGGGATCAGGTGTTGCGCGCGTGCATCTGTGCCTGTACAGGGGCACGCAGGCACATGAGCATTCACGGGAGGCAGCAGCAGTAGCACGGGGGCAGATGAGCACCACCAGTCATTTGACCTCGACAGGTGAATGCTTGCAGATGTACTCACAGCACACTTATTCGAAGAGGCCCAAATGCCCGAGAAAACTGCCATCAGATTACGCCGGAAATAACAACGGCTTTTTAAACAACTACAGCCGCCAGAACGGTACCGGCGGCAGCACTGCAGGAGCTGCTCAGGAACCGCTGGGGCAACCCCAGCGCACCGGGTGCTCAGCGCGTGGCCCTGACCCCACCGCATGGCATGTCACCCTTGGGCAGGAAGCTTGACATTTTCTGGAAGCACCGGTGTCATTTCACGGGCTTTGCCGTCGCTTTGCGCTTGTGGGGTAACACTATAGAGTTTTTCAGAAAGTGTTGGAGCAACTTTGGTACCTTTTCCATTCAGGCACACTGGGAGTGAGCTGTGGGGCTGCTGCCAGGGGCTCTGCTCAGCACAGCATGGCTGGAGCTGGTCCAGGACCTCCTTCGAAAGACAGACTGGTCAGACACACAGCTATCCTGAATCATCAAGGATAATCCTATGTTCAAGTTCCTACGTTCCAGTTCAAGTTCAAGTTCCTACGTTCCAATTGGTGCCCGTTACCTCTTGTCCTGGATCATCAAAGATGATCCAGGACAAGAGGTAACGGGTACAAACTGGAACGTAGGAACTTCTATCAAAGCATGAGGAGGAACTTCTTTACTTTGAGGGTGGCAGAGCGCTGGAACAGGCTGCCCAGGGAGGCGGTAGAGTCTCCCACCCCAGAAACATTCAAAACCCGCCTGGAGGTCATCCTGTGCAACCTGCTGTAGGTGACCCTGCTCTGGCAGGGGGGTTGGGCTGGATGATCTCCAGAGCTCCTTTCCAACCCTAACCAATCTGTGATTCTGTGATCAGAGCTGTTCTTCGAAATCTGTTCCTAGGAAATCGCTGCGAGAAGGAGGATGCACCTGAGGAGCAGGCCTAAGATGGAGGATTGAACAAACAAGTAGCTCTTACCTGAGGAAACGGCTATCCCATGGAACAACTTCTGAGAAAGATTCTGCAACATTACTAGGGGTCCGCCAAAGCATACAATTACTTGCCATGTTCCAGTTAAAGCCTAAACTATCGAGTTGGCATTTCTTTTTAAAAATGTATAAAGAAGCGGTAATGGGCCAAATCCGCAAGCCACTAAATCAACACGATTTGCTTGCCTCCGCTGGAACACCCGCTCTCTATTTCAGTTCAGGAGCTAACACACAGTATCTTAATATGCATTTAGGTTAATATTTGCACTTTGCAGGGCTAGGTAGATTGCACGGCTGGCACATATCAGACTAAATGTCACTTCCGAAAGCTAAGGGACCGAACCGGAAGCTGCCATTCAGAGGGACTACCTGACAACATGTGGAACCTCTCCGGAAAAGCCTTCCCACCTCAAGCAACTCCTTTTGATTAATCTTTCACATAGACAATACACGTTATATACACCGACACACCCCCCCGGCCTTTGCCTCCACAGATCCTGTGGTTGGCTAATTAAAGGAGGAGGTGTAACTATCAATCTAATCTGGCTTGTTCTCAAATTTACCATAATTTCCACACTTGAGAGGCTGGTGAAATGAAACAGCACTACTACACTTTCCCATTCATCAGCCGGAAGCAGAACAACTCAGAGAACCGGGCGAAAAATAATTAGGATGCGGGATCAGGTGTTGCGCGCGTGCATCTGTGCCTGTACAGGGGCACGCAGGCACATGAGCATTCACGGGAGGCAGCAGCAGTAGCACGGGGGCAGATGAGCACCACCAGTCATTTGACCTCGACAGGTGAATGCTTGCAGATGTACTCACAGCACACTTATTAGAAGAGGCCCAAATGCCCGAGAAAACTGCCGTCAGATTACGCCGGAAACAACAACGGCTTTTTAAACAACTACAGCCGCCAGAACGGTACCGGCGGCAGCACTGCAGGAGCTGCTCAGGAACCGCTGGGGCAACCCCAGCGCACCGGGTGCTCAGCACGTGGCCCTGACCCCACCGCATGGCATGTCACCCTTGGGCAGGAAGCTTGACATTTTCTGGAAGCACCGGTGTCATTTCACGGGCTTTGCCGTCGCTTTGCGCTTTTGGGGTAACACTATAGATTTTTTCAGAAAGTGTTGGAGCAACTTTTGTACCTTTTCCATTCAGGCACACTGGGAGTGAGGTGTGGGGCTGCTGCCAGGGGCTCTGCTCAGCACAGCATGGCTGGAGCTGGCCCAGGACCTCCTTCGAAAGACAGACTGGTCAGACACACAGCTATCCTGAATCATCAAGGATAATCCTATGTTCAAGTTCCTACGTTCCAGTTCAAGTTCAAGTTCCTACGTTCCAATTGGTGCCCGTTACCTCTTGTCCTGGATCATCAAAGATGATCCAGGACAAGAGGTAACGGGTACAAACTGGAACCTAGGAACTTCTATCAAAGCATGAGGAGGAACTTCTTTACTTTGAAGGTGGCAGAGCGCTGGAACAGGCTGCCCAGGGAGGCGGTAGAGTCTCCGACCCCAGAAACATTCAAAACCCGCCTGGAGGTCATCCTGTGCAACCTGCTGTAGGTGACCCTGCTCTGGCAGGGGGGTTGGGCTGGATGATCTCCAGAGCTCCTTTCCAACCCTAACCAATCTGTGATTCTGTGATCAGAGCTGTTCTTCGAAATCTGTTCCTAGGAAATCGCTGCGAGAAGGAGGATGCACCTGAGGAGCAGGCCTAAGATGGAGGATTGAACAAACAAGTAGCTCTTACCTGAGGAAACGGCTATCCCATGGAACAACTTCTGAGAAAGATTCTGCAACATTACTAGGGGTCCGCCAAAACATACAATTACTTGCCATGTTCCAGTTAAAGCCTAAACTATCGAGTTGGCATTTCTTTTTAAAAGTGTATAAAGAAGCGGTAATGGGCCAAATCCGCAAGCCACTAAATCAACACGATTTGCTTGCCTCCGCTGGAACACCCGCTCTCTATTTCAGTTCAGGAGCTAACACACAGTATCTTAATATGCATTTAGGTTAATATTTGCACTTTGCAGGGCTAGGTAGATTGCACGGCTGGCACATATCAGACTAAATGTCACTTCCGAAAGCTAAGGGACCGAACCGGAAGCTGCCATTCAGAGGGACTACCTGACAACATGTGGAACCTCTCCGGAAAAGCCTTCCCACCTCAAGCAACTCCTTTTGATTAATCTTTCACATAGAAAATACACGTTATATACACCGACACACCCCCCCGGCCTTTGCCTCCACACATCCTGTGGTTGGCTAATTAAAGGAGGAGGTGTAACTATCAATCTAATCTGGCTTGTTCTCAAATTTACCATAATTTCCACACTTGAGAGGCTGGTGAAATGAAACAGCACTACTACACTTTCCCATTCATCAGCCGGAAGCAGAACAACTCAGAGAACCGGGCGAAAAATAATTAGGATGCGGGATCAGGTGTTGCGCGCGTGCATCTGTGCCTGTACAGGGGCACGCAGGCACATGAGCATTCACGGGAGGCAGCAGCAGTAGCACGGGGGCAGATGAGCACCACCAGTCATTTGACCTCGACAGGTGAATGCTTGCAGATGTACTCACAGCACACTTATTAGAAGAGGCCCAAATGCCCGAGAAAACTGCCGTCAGATTACGCCGGAAACAACAACGGCTTTTTAAACAACTACAGCCGCCAGAACGGTACCGGCGGCAGCACTGCAGGAGCTGCTCAGGAACCGCTGGGGCAACCCCAGCGCACCGGGTGCTCAGCACGTGGCCCTGACCCCACCGCATGGCATGTCACCCTTGGGCAGGAAGCTTGACATTTTCTGGAAGCACCGGTGTCATTTCACGGGCTTTGCCGTCGCTTTGCGCTTGTGGGGTAACACTATAGAGTTTTTCAGAAAGTGTTGGAGCAACTTTGGTACCTTTTCCATTCAGGCACACTGGGAGTGAGGTGTGGGGCTGCTGCCAGGGGCTCTGCTCAGCACAGCATGGCTGGAGCTGGCCCAGGACCTCCTTCGAAAGACAGACTGGTCAGACACACAGCTATCCTGAATCATCAAGGATAATCCTATGTTCAAGTTCAAGTTCCTACGTTCCAGTTGAAGTTCAAGTTCCTACGTTCCAATTGGTGCCCGTTACCTCTTGTCCTGGATCATCAAAGATGATCCAGGACAAGAGGTAACGGGTACAAACTGGAACCTAGGAACTTCTATCAAAGCATGAGGAGGAACTTCTTTACTTTGAGGGTGGCAGAGCGCTGGAACAGGCTGCCCAGGGAGGCGGTAGAGTCTCCCACCCCAGAGACATTCAAAACCCGCCTGGAGGTCATCCGGTGCAACCTGCTGTAGGTGACCCTGCTCTGGCAGGGGGGTTGGACTGGATGATCTCCAGAGCTCCTTTCCAACCCTAACCAATCTGTGATTCTGTGATCAGAGCTGTTCTTCGAAATCTGTTCCTAGGAAATCGCTGCGAGAAGGAGGATGCACCTGAGGAGCAGGCCTAAGATGGAGGATTGAACAAACAAGTAGCTCTTACCTGAGGAATCGGCTATCCCATGGAACAACTTCTGAGAAAGATTCTGCAACATTACTAGGGGTCCGCCAAAACATACAATTACTTGCCATGTTCCAGTTAAAGCCTAAACTATCGAGTTGGCATTTCTTTTTAAAAGTGTATAAAGAAGCGGTAATGGGCCAAATCCGCAAGCCACTGTAAATCAACACGATTTGCTTGCCTCCGCTGGAACACCCGCTCTCTGTTTCAGTTCAGGAGCTAACACACAGTATCTTAATATGCATTTATGTTAATATTTGCACTTTGCAGGGCTAGGTAGATTGCACGGCTGGCACATATCAGACTAAATGTCACTTCCGAAAGCTAAGGGACCGAACCGGAAGCTGCCATTCAGAGGGACTACCTGACAACATGTGGAACCTCTCCGGAAAAGCCTTCCCACCTCAAGCAACTCCTTTTGATTAATCTTTCACATAGACAATACACGTTACTATTTTAAAAAGCTGAATTTTTAAGGACAGAATACCTTAACGAACAGAGGAAAATGTGAACCAATTAGCATCTTCAAGCACTCTGAGACGCAGGGAGAGAAGGCCTACATAGAGTAGCCAGGTCCCTTCAGAGACCACAGCTGTAGTCCCTCTCTGCAATGTTGCCTCCTGGCAGCTAGACCGGGTCCAACCCCAGGACCCAGACACACTGCCAGTCACTCCAGAGTGTCATTAAGATGCACGGCACCACGGCGCAATTCAAATCAATGTTTCTTTCCTGCACGTTGCAGCGGGCGAGGTAGCAAAGGTTGACGTGAAAAGTGGGAGAGCTGCCCAGTAACCGTGAGGTTTTGTATCATGCGAACTTACAAAATGGTCTGGAATAAAGAATCTGTGCAGTATTGCCTTTCACACGGTGTCTAATCTCGCACCGCTAGACAACTTCAACTACGAGTATCTGGGAGAACTCGAGATGGTTTCACAAAGACTTGTCATCCTCCTTCACCAGATCACTCTCTGGAAGGCGTGAGGGAGGGGGAGTTGAAATACATCATATTAGAATGAATAGAAATGGTAATGATCGGGCTCCTCCACAACACTTCCGCTCTAAGTAATCAGTTAATTAACCCTGAATCGAGCGGGCTTGCTGGTCAGGAATACAGCAGTTGGATTGACAACAGCTTCCAGACTCCTGCTTCTCAAGGACAAGATTCGGTAACCCTTATTGATGTTAAACATTAGCTTACCCTGTGAACAACCTCCAGAAATCAAGAGCGATTGTGCTACGTGAGGAAGACTGGTAGAACCTCATACCAATTTACAAGACAAGAAAGAACAGACAAGAAAGAACCTCCAGCAATCTCGCCATGGTAAAATCGTATGCCCCCCCACCGACACGCCCCCCGGCCTTTGCCTCCACAGATCCTGTGGTTGGCTAATTAAAGGAGGAGGTGTAACTATCAATCTAATCTGGCTTGTTCTCAAATTTACCATAATTTCCACACTTGAGAGGCTGGTGAAATGAAACAGCACTACTACACTTTCCCATTCATCAGCCGGAAGCAGAACAACTCCGAGAACCGGGCGAAAAATAATTAGGATGCGGGATCAGGTGTTGCGCGCGTGCATCTGTGCCTGTACAGGGGCACGCAGGCACATGAGCATTCACGGGAGGCAGCAGCAGTAGCACGGGGGCAGATGAGCACCACCAGTCATTTGACCTCGACAGGTGAATGCTTGCAGATGTACTCACAGCACACTTATTAGAAGAGGCCCAAATGCCCGAGAAAACTGCCGTCAGATTACGCCGGAAACAACAACGGCTTTTTAAACAACTACAGCCGCCAGAACGGTACCGGCGGCAGCACTGCAGGAGCTGCTCAGGAACCGCTGGGGCAACCCCAGCGCACCGGGTGCTCAGCGTTTGGCCCTGACCCCACCGCATGGCATGTCACCCTTGGGCAGGAAGCTTGACATTTTCTGGAAGCACCGGTGTCATTTCACGGGCTTTGCCGTCGCTTTGCGCTTGTGGGGTAACACTATAGAGTTTTTCAGAAAGTGTTGGAGCAACTTTGGTACCTTTTCCATTCAGGCACACTGGGAGTGAGCTGTGGGGCTGCTGCCAGGGGCTCTGCTCAGCACAGCATGGCTGGAGCTGGCCCAGGACCTCCTTCGAAAGACAGACTGGTCAGACACACAGCTATCCTGAATCATCAAGGATAATCCTATGTTCAAGTTCCTACGTTCCAGTTCAAGTTCAAGTTCCTACGTTCCAATTGGTGCCCGTTACCTCTTGTCCTGGATCATCAAAGATGATCCAGGACAAGAGGTAACGGGTACAAACTGGAACCTAGGAACTTCTATCAAAGCATGAGGAGGAACTTCTTTACTTTGAGGGTGGCAGAGCGCTGGAACAGGCTGCCCAGGGAGGCGGTAGAGCCTCCGACTCCAGAAACATTCAAAACCCGCCTGGAGGTCATCCTGTGCAACCTGCTGTAAGTGACCCTGCTCTGTCAGGGGGGTTGGACTGGATGATCTCCAGAGCTCCTTTCCAAACCTAACCAATCTGTGATTCTGTGATCAGAGCTGTTCTTCGAAATCTGTTCCTAGGAAATCGCTGCGAGAAGGAGGATGCACCTGAGGAGCAGGCCTAAGATGGAGGATTGAACAAACAAGTAGCTCTTACCTGAGGAATCGGCTATCCCATGGAACAACTTCTGAGAAAGATTCTGCAACATTACTAGGGGTCCGCCAAAACATACAATTACTTGCCATGTTCCATGTAAAGCCTAAACTATCGAGTTGGCATTTCTTTTTAAAAGTGTATAAAGAAGCGGTAATGGGCCAAATCCTCAAGCCACTCTATATCAACACGATTTGCTTGCCTCCGCTGGAACACCCGCTCTCTATTGCAGTTCAGGAGCTAACACACAGTATCTTAATATGCATTTAGGTTAATATTTGCACTTTGCAGGGCTAGGTAGATTGCACGGCTGGCACATATCAGACTAAATGTCACTTCCGAAAGCTAAGGGACCGAACCGGAAGCTGCCATTCAGAGGGACTACCTGACAACATGTGGAACCTCTCCGGAAAAGCCTTCCCACCTCAAGCAACTCCTTTTGATTAATCTTTCACATAGACAATACACGTTATATACACCGACACACCCCCCCGGCCTTTGCCTCCACAGATCCTGTGGTTGGCTAATTAAAGGAGGAGGTGTAACTATCAATCTAATCTCGCTTGTTCTCAAATTTACCATAATTTCCACACTTGAGAGGCTGGTGAAATGAAACAGCACTACTACACTTTCCCATTCATCAGCCGGAAGCAGAACAACTCAGAGAACCGGGCGAAAAATAATTAGGATGCGGGATCAGGTGTTGCGCGCGTGCATCTGTGCCTGTACAGGGACACGCAGGCACATGAGCATTCACGGGAGGCAGCAGCAGTAGCACGGGGGCAGATGAGCACCACCAGTCATTTGACCTCGACAGGTGAATGCTTGCAGATGTACTCACAGCACACTTATTAGAAGAGGCCCAAATGCCCGAGAAAACTGCCGTCAGATTACGCCGGAAACAACAACGGCTTTTTAAACAACTACAGCCGCCAGAACGGTACCGGCGGCAGCACTGCAGGAGCTGCTCAGGAACCGCTGGGGCAACCCCAGCGCACCGGGTGCTCAGCGCGTGGCCCTGACCCCACCGCATGGCATGTCACCCTTGGGCAGGAAGCTTGACATTTTCTGGAAGCACCGGTGTCATTTCACGGGCTTTGCCGTCGCTTTGCGCTTGTGGGGTAACACTATAGAGTTTTTCAGAAAGTGTTGGAGCAACTTTGGTACCTTTTCCATTCAGGCACACTGGGAGTGAGCTGTGGGGCTGCTGCCAGGGGCTCTGCTCAGCACAGCATAGCTGGAGCTGACCCAGGACCTCCTTCGAAAGACAGACTGGTCAGACACACAGCTATCCTGAATCATCAAGGATAATCCTATGTTCAAGTTCAAGTTCCTACCTTCCAGTTCAAGTTCAAGTTCCTACGTTCCAATTGGTGCACGTTACCTCTTGTCCTGGATCATCAAAGATGATCCAGGACAAGAGGTAACGGGTACAAACTGGAACCTAGGAACTTCTATCAAAGCATGAGGAGGAACTTCTTTACTTTGAGGGTGGCAGAGCGCTGGAACAGGCTGCCCAGGGAGGCGGTAGAGTCTCCGACCCCAGAGACATTCAAAACCCGCCTGGAGGTCATCCTGTGCAACCTGCTGTAGGTGACCCTGCTCTGGCAGGGGGGTTGGACTGGATGATCTCCAGAGCTCCTTTCCAACCCTAACCAATCTGTGATTCTGTGATCAGAGCTGTTCTTCGAAATCTGTTCCTAGGAAATCGCTGCGAGAAGGAGGATGCACCTGAGGAGCAGGCCTAAGATGGAGGATTGAACAAACAAGTAGCTCTTACCTGAGGAATCGGCTATCCCATGGAACAACTTCTGAGAAAGATTCTGCAACATTACTAGGGGTCCGCCAAAACATACAATTACTTGCCATGTTCCAGTTAAAGCCTAAACTATCGAGTTGGCATTTCTTTTTAAAAGTGTATAAAGAAGCGGTAATGGGCCAAATCCTCAAGCCACTGTAAATCAACACGATTTGCTTGCCTCCGCTGGAACACCCGCTCTCTATTTCAGTTCAGGAGCTAACACACAGTATCTTAATATGCATTTAGGTTAATATTTGCACTTTACAGGGCTAGGCAGATTGCACGGCTGGCACATATCAGACTAAATGTCACTTCCGAAAGCTAAGGGACCGAACCGGAAGCTGCCATTCAGAGGGACTACCTGACAACATGTGGAACCTCTCCGGAAAAGCCTTCCCACCTCAAGCAACTCCTTTTGATTAATCTTTCACATAGACAATACACGTTATATACACCGACACACCCCCCCGGCCTCTGCCTCCACAGATCCTGTGGTTGGCTAATTAAAGGAGGAGGTGTAACTATCAATCTAATCTGGCTTGTTCTCAAATTTACCATAATTTCCACACTTGAGAGGCTGGTGAAATGAAACAGCACTACTACACTTTCCCATTCATCAGCCGGAAGCAGAACAACTCCGAGAACCGGGCGAAAAATAATTAGGATGCGGGATCAGGTGTTGCGCGCGTGCATCTGTGCCTGTACAGGGGCACGCAGGCACATGAGTATTCACGGGAGGCAGCAGCAGTAGCACGGGGGCAGATGAGCACCACCAGTCATTTGACCTCGACAGGTGAATGCTTGCAGATGTACTCACAGCACACTTATTAGAAGAGGCCCAAATGCCCGAGAAAACTGCCGTCAGATTACGCCGGAAACAACAACGGCTTTTTAAACAACTACAGCCGCCAGAACGGTACCGGCGGCAGCACTGCAGGAGCTGCTCAGGAACCGCTGGGGCAACCCCAGCGCACCGGGTGCTCAGCACGTGGCCCTGACCCCACCGCATGGCATGTCACCCTTGGGCAGGAAGCTTGACATTTTCTGGAAGCACCGGTGTCATTTCACGGGCTTTGCCGTCGCTTTGCGCTTTTGGGGTAACACTATAGATTTTTTCAGAAAGTGTTGGAGCAACTTTTGTACCTTTTCCATTCAGGCACACTGGGAGTGAGGTGTGGGGCTGCTGCCAGGGGCTCTGCTCAGCACAGCATGGCTGGAGCTGGCCCAGGACCTCCTTCGAAAGACAGACTGGTCAGACACACAGCTATCCTGAATCATCAAGGATAATCCTATGTTCAAGTTCCTACGTTCCAGTTCAAGTTCAAGTTCCTACGTTCCAATTGGTGCCCGTTACCTCTTGTCCTGGATCATCAAAGATGATCCAGGACAAGAGGTAACGGGTACAAACTGGAACCTAGGAACTTCTATCAAAGCATGAGGAGGAACTTCTTTACTTTGAAGGTGGCAGAGCGCTGGAACAGGCTGCCCAGGGAGGCGGTAGAGTCTCCGACCCCAGAAACATTCAAAACCCGCCTGGAGGTCATCCTGTGCAACCTGCTGTAGGTGACCCTGCTCTGGCAGGGGGGTTGGGCTGGATGATCTCCAGAGCTCCTTTCCAACCCTAACCAATCTGTGATTCTGTGATCAGAGCTGTTCTTCGAAATCTGTTCCTAGGAAATCGCTGCGAGAAGGAGGATGCACCTGAGGAGCAGGCCTAAGATGGAGGATTGAACAAACAAGTAGCTCTTACCTGAGGAAACGGCTATCCCATGGAACAACTTCTGAGAAAGATTCTGCAACATTACTAGGGGTCCGCCAAAACATACAATTACTTGCCATGTTCCAGTTAAAGCCTAAACTATCGAGTTGGCATTTCTTTTTAAAAGTGTATAAAGAAGCGGTAATGGGCCAAATCCGCAAGCCACTAAATCAACACGATTTGCTTGCCTCCGCTGGAACACCCGCTCTCTATTTCAGTTCAGGAGCTAACACACAGTATCTTAATATGCATTTAGGTTAATATTTGCACTTTGCAGGGCTAGGTAGATTGCACGGCTGGCACATATCAGACTAAATGTCACTTCCGAAAGCTAAGGGACCGAACCGGAAGCTGCCATTCAGAGGGACTACCTGACAACATGTGGAACCTCTCCGGAAAAGCCTTCCCACCTCAAGCAACTCCTTTTGATTAATCTTTCACATAGAAAATACACGTTATATACACCGACACACCCCCCCGGCCTTTGCCTCCACACATCCTGTGGTTGGCTAATTAAAGGAGGAGGTGTAACTATCAATCTAATCTGGCTTGTTCTCAAATTTACCATAATTTCCACACTTGAGAGGCTGGTGAAATGAAACAGCACTACTACACTTTCCCATTCATCAGCCGGAAGCAGAACAACTCAGAGAACCGGGCGAAAAATAATTAGGATGCGGGATCAGGTGTTGCGCGCGTGCATCTGTGCCTGTACAGGGGCACGCAGGCACATGAGCATTCACGGGAGGCAGCAGCAGTAGCACGGGGGCAGATGAGCACCACCAGTCATTTGACCTCGACAGGTGAATGCTTGCAGATGTACTCACAGCACACTTATTAGAAGAGGCCCAAATGCCCGAGAAAACTGCCGTCAGATTACGCCGGAAACAACAACGGCTTTTTAAACAACTACAGCCGCCAGAACGGTACCGGCGGCAGCACTGCAGGAGCTGCTCAGGAACCGCTGGGGCAACCCCAGCGCACCGGGTGCTCAGCACGTGGCCCTGACCCCACCGCATGGCATGTCACCCTTGGGCAGGAAGCTTGACATTTTCTGGAAGCACCGGTGTCATTTCACGGGCTTTGCCGTCGCTTTGCGCTTGTGGGGTAACACTATAGAGTTTTTCAGAAAGTGTTGGAGCAACTTTGGTACCTTTTCCATTCAGGCACACTGGGAGTGAGGTGTGGGGCTGCTGCCAGGGGCTCTGCTCAGCACAGCATGGCTGGAGCTGGCCCAGGACCTCCTTCGAAAGACAGACTGGTCAGACACACAGCTATCCTGAATCATCAAGGATAATCCTATGTTCAAGTTCAAGTTCCTACGTTCCAGTTGAAGTTCAAGTTCCTACGTTCCAATTGGTGCCCGTTACCTCTTGTCCTGGATCATCAAAGATGATCCAGGACAAGAGGTAACGGGTACAAACTGGAACCTAGGAACTTCTATCAAAGCATGAGGAGGAACTTCTTTACTTTGAGGGTGGCAGAGCGCTGGAACAGGCTGCCCAGGGAGGCGGTAGAGTCTCCCACCCCAGAGACATTCAAAACCCGCCTGGAGGTCATCCGGTGCAACCTGCTGTAGGTGACCCTGCTCTGGCAGGGGGGTTGGACTGGATGATCTCCAGAGCTCCTTTCCAACCCTAACCAATCTGTGATTCTGTGATCAGAGCTGTTCTTCGAAATCTGTTCCTAGGAAATCGCTGCGAGAAGGAGGATGCACCTGAGGAGCAGGCCTAAGATGGAGGATTGAACAAACAAGTAGCTCTTACCTGAGGAATCGGCTATCCCATGGAACAACTTCTGAGAAAGATTCTGCAACATTACTAGGGGTCCGCCAAAACATACAATTACTTGCCATGTTCCAGTTAAAGCCTAAACTATCGAGTTGGCATTTCTTTTTAAAAGTGTATAAAGAAGCGGTAATGGGCCAAATCCGCAAGCCACTGTAAATCAACACGATTTGCTTGCCTCCGCTGGAACACCCGCTCTCTGTTTCAGTTCAGGAGCTAACACACAGTATCTTAATATGCATTTATGTTAATATTTGCACTTTGCAGGGCTAGGTAGATTGCACGGCTGGCACATATCAGACTAAATGTCACTTCCGAAAGCTAAGGGACCGAACCGGAAGCTGCCATTCAGAGGGACTACCTGACAACATGTGGAACCTCTCCGGAAAAGCCTTCCCACCTCAAGCAACTCCTTTTGATTAATCTTTCACATAGACAATACACGTTACTATTTTAAAAAGCTGAATTTTTAAGGACAGAATACCTTAACGAACAGAGGAAAATGTGAACCAATTAGCATCTTCAAGCACTCTGAGACGCAGGGAGAGAAGGCCTACATAGAGTAGCCAGGTCCCTTCAGAGACCACAGCTGTAGTCCCTCTCTGCAATGTTGCCTCCTGGCAGCTAGACCGGGTCCAACCCCAGGACCCAGACACACTGCCAGTCACTCCAGAGTGTCATTAAGATGCACGGCACCACGGCGCAATTCAAATCAATGTTTCTTTCCTGCACGTTGCAGCGGGCGAGGTAGCAAAGGTTGACGTGAAAAGTGGGAGAGCTGCCCAGTAACCGTGAGGTTTTGTATCATGCGAACTTACAAAATGGTCTGGAATAAAGAATCTGTGCAGTATTGCCTTTCACACGGTGTCTAATCTCGCACCGCTAGACAACTTCAACTACGAGTATCTGGGAGAACTCGAGATGGTTTCACAAAGACTTGTCATCCTCCTTCACCAGATCACTCTCTGGAAGGCGTGAGGGAGGGGGAGTTGAAATACATCATATTAGAATGAATAGAAATGGTAATGATCGGGCTCCTCCACAACACTTCCGCTCTAAGTAATCAGTTAATTAACCCTGAATCGAGCGGGCTTGCTGGTCAGGAATACAGCAGTTGGATTGACAACAGCTTCCAGACTCCTGCTTCTCAAGGACAAGATTCGGTAACCCTTATTGATGTTAAACATTAGCTTACCCTGTGAACAACCTCCAGAAATCAAGAGCGATTGTGCTACGTGAGGAAGACTGGTAGAACCTCATACCAATTTACAAGACAAGAAAGAACAGACAAGAAAGAACCTCCAGCAATCTCGCCATGGTAAAATCGTATGCCCCCCCACCGACACGCCCCCCGGCCTTTGCCTCCACAGATCCTGTGGTTGGCTAATTAAAGGAGGAGGTGTAACTATCAATCTAATCTGGCTTGTTCTCAAATTTACCATAATTTCCACACTTGAGAGGCTGGTGAAATGAAACAGCACTACTACACTTTCCCATTCATCAGCCGGAAGCAGAACAACTCCGAGAACCGGGCGAAAAATAATTAGGATGCGGGATCAGGTGTTGCGCGCGTGCATCTGTGCCTGTACAGGGGCACGCAGGCACATGAGCATTCACGGGAGGCAGCAGCAGTAGCACGGGGGCAGATGAGCACCACCAGTCATTTGACCTCGACAGGTGAATGCTTGCAGATGTACTCACAGCACACTTATTAGAAGAGGCCCAAATGCCCGAGAAAACTGCCGTCAGATTACGCCGGAAACAACAACGGCTTTTTAAACAACTACAGCCGCCAGAACGGTACCGGCGGCAGCACTGCAGGAGCTGCTCAGGAACCGCTGGGGCAACCCCAGCGCACCGGGTGCTCAGCGTTTGGCCCTGACCCCACCGCATGGCATGTCACCCTTGGGCAGGAAGCTTGACATTTTCTGGAAGCACCGGTGTCATTTCACGGGCTTTGCCGTCGCTTTGCGCTTGTGGGGTAACACTATAGAGTTTTTCAGAAAGTGTTGGAGCAACTTTGGTACCTTTTCCATTCAGGCACACTGGGAGTGAGCTGTGGGGCTGCTGCCAGGGGCTCTGCTCAGCACAGCATGGCTGGAGCTGGCCCAGGACCTCCTTCGAAAGACAGACTGGTCAGACACACAGCTATCCTGAATCATCAAGGATAATCCTATGTTCAAGTTCCTACGTTCCAGTTCAAGTTCAAGTTCCTACGTTCCAATTGGTGCCCGTTACCTCTTGTCCTGGATCATCAAAGATGATCCAGGACAAGAGGTAACGGGTACAAACTGGAACCTAGGAACTTCTATCAAAGCATGAGGAGGAACTTCTTTACTTTGAGGGTGGCAGAGCGCTGGAACAGGCTGCCCAGGGAGGCGGTAGAGCCTCCGACTCCAGAAACATTCAAAACCCGCCTGGAGGTCATCCTGTGCAACCTGCTGTAAGTGACCCTGCTCTGTCAGGGGGGTTGGACTGGATGATCTCCAGAGCTCCTTTCCAAACCTAACCAATCTGTGATTCTGTGATCAGAGCTGTTCTTCGAAATCTGTTCCTAGGAAATCGCTGCGAGAAGGAGGATGCACCTGAGGAGCAGGCCTAAGATGGAGGATTGAACAAACAAGTAGCTCTTACCTGAGGAATCGGCTATCCCATGGAACAACTTCTGAGAAAGATTCTGCAACATTACTAGGGGTCCGCCAAAGCATACAATTACTTGCCATGTTCCAGTTAAAGCCTAAACTATCGAGTTGGCATTTCTTTTTAAAAGTGTATAAAGAAGCGGTAATGGGCCAAATCCTCAAGCCACTGTAAATCAACACGATTTGCTTGCCTCCGCTGGAACACCCGCTCTCTATTTCAGTTCAGGAGCTAACACACAGTATCTTAATATGCATTTAGGTTAATATTTGCACTTTGCAGGGCTAGGTAGATTGCACGGCTGGCACATATCAGACTAAATGTCACTTCCGAAAGCTAAGGGACCGAACCAGAAGCTGCCATTCAGAGGGACTACCTGACAACATGTGGAACCTCTCCGGAAAAGCCTTCCCACCTCAAGCAACTCCTTTTGATTAATCTTTCACATAGACAATACACGTTATATACACCGACACACCCCCCCGGCCTTTGCCTCCACAGATCCTGTGGTTGGCTAATTAAAGGAGGAGGTGTAACTATCAATCTAATCTGGCTTGTTCTCAAATTTACCATAATTTCCACACTTGAGAGGCTGGTGAAATGAAACAGCACTACTACACTTTCCCATTCATCAGCCGGAAGCAGAACAACTCAGAGAACCGGGCGAAAAATAATTAGGATGCGGGATCAGGTGTTGCGCGCGTGCATCTGTGCCTGTACAGGGGCACGCAGGCACATGAGCATTCACGGGAGGCAGCAGCAGCAGTAGCACGGGGGCAGATGAGCACCACCAGTCATTTGACCTCGACAGGTGAATGCTTGCAGATGTACTCACAGCACACTTATTAGAAGAGGCCCAAATGCCCGAGAAAACTGCCGTCAGATTACGCCGGAAACAACAACGGCTTTTTAAACAACTACAGCCGCCAGAACGGTACCGGCGGCAGCACTGCAGGAGCTGCTCAGGAACCGCTGGGGCAACCCCAGCGCACCGGGTGCTCAGCGCGTGGCCCTGACCCCACCGCATGGCATGTCACCCTTGGGCAGGAAGCTTGACATTTTCTGGAAGCACCGGTGTCATTTCACGGGCTTTGCCGTCGCTTTGCGCTTGTGGGGTAACACTATAGAGTTTTTCAGAAAGTGTTGGAGCAACTTTGGTACCTTTTCCATTTAAGCACACTGGGAGTGACCTGTGGGGCTGCTGCCAGGGGCTCTGCTCAGCACAGCATGGCTGGAGCTGGCCCAGGACCTCCTTCGAAAGACAGACTGGTCAGACACACAGCTATCCTGAATCATCAAGGATAATCCTATGTTCAAGTTCCTACGTTCCAGTTCAAGTTCAAGTTCCTACGTTCCAATTGGTGCCCGTTACCTCTTGTCCTGGATCATCAAAGATGATCCAGGACAAGAGGTAACGGGTACAAACTGGAACGTAGGAACTTCTATCAAAGCATGAGGAGGAACTTCTTTACTTTGAGGGTGGCAGAGCGCTGGAACAGGCTGCCCAGGGAGGCGGTAGAGTCTCCCACCCCATAAACACTCAAAACCCGCCTGGAGGTCATCCTGTGCAACCTGCTGTAGGTGACCCTGCTCTGGCAGGGGGGTTGGACTGGATGATCTCCAGAGCTCTTTTCCAACCTTAACCAATCTGTGATTCTGTGACCAAAGCTGTTCTTTGAATTCTGTTCCTAGGAAATCGCTGCGAGAAGGAGGATGCACCTGAGGAGCAGGCCTAAGATGGAGGATTGAACAAACAAGTAGCTCTTACCTGAGGAATCGGCTATCCCATGGAACAACTTCTGAGAAAGATTCTGCAACATTACTAGGGGTCCGCCAAAACATACAATTACTTGCCATGTTCCATGTAAAGCCTAAACTATCGAGTTGGCATTTCTTTTTAAAAGTGTATAAAGAAGCGGTAATGGGCCAAATCCTCAAGCCACTCTATATCAACACGATTTGCTTGCCTCCGCTGGAACACCCGCTCTCTATTGCAGTTCAGGAGCTAACACACAGTATCTTAATATGCATTTAGGTTAATATTTGCACTTTGCAGGGCTAGGTAGATTGCACGGCTGGCACATATCAGACTAAATGTCACTTCCGAAAGCTAAGGGACCGAACCGGAAGCTGCCATTCAGAGGGACTACCTGACAACATGTGGAACCTCTCCGGAAAAGCCTTCCCACCTCAAGCAACTCCTTTTGATTAATCTTTCACATAGACAATACACGTTATATACACCGACACACCCCCCCGGCCTTTGCCTCCACAGATCCTGTGGTTGGCTAATTAAAGGAGGAGGTGTAACTATCAATCTAATCTCGCTTGTTCTCAAATTTACCATAATTTCCACACTTGAGAGGCTGGTGAAATGAAACAGCACTACTACACTTTCCCATTCATCAGCCGGAAGCAGAACAACTCAGAGAACCGGGCGAAAAATAATTAGGATGCGGGATCAGGTGTTGCGCGCGTGCATCTGTGCCTGTACAGGGACACGCAGGCACATGAGCATTCACGGGAGGCAGCAGCAGTAGCACGGGGGCAGATGAGCACCACCAGTCATTTGACCTCGACAGGTGAATGCTTGCAGATGTACTCACAGCACACTTATTAGAAGAGGCCCAAATGCCCGAGAAAACTGCCGTCAGATTACGCCGGAAACAACAACGGCTTTTTAAACAACTACAGCCGCCAGAACGGTACCGGCGGCAGCACTGCAGGAGCTGCTCAGGAACCGCTGGGGCAACCCCAGCGCACCGGGTGCTCAGCGCGTGGCCCTGACCCCACCGCATGGCATGTCACCCTTGGGCAGGAAGCTTGACATTTTCTGGAAGCACCGGTGTCATTTCACGGGCTTTGCCGTCGCTTTGCGCTTGTGGGGTAACACTATAGAGTTTTTCAGAAAGTGTTGGAGCAACTTTGGTACCTTTTCCATTCAGGCACACTGGGAGTGAGCTGTGGGGCTGCTGCCAGGGGCTCTGCTCAGCACAGCATAGCTGGAGCTGACCCAGGACCTCCTTCGAAAGACAGACTGGTCAGACACACAGCTATCCTGAATCATCAAGGATAATCCTATGTTCAAGTTCAAGTTCCTACCTTCCAGTTCAAGTTCAAGTTCCTACGTTCCAATTGGTGCACGTTACCTCTTGTCCTGGATCATCAAAGATGATCCAGGACAAGAGGTAACGGGTACAAACTGGAACCTAGGAACTTCTATCAAAGCATGAGGAGGAACTTCTTTACTTTGAGGGTGGCAGAGCGCTGGAACAGGCTGCCCAGGGAGGCGGTAGAGTCTCCGACCCCAGAGACATTCAAAACCCGCCTGGAGGTCATCCTGTGCAACCTGCTGTAGGTGACCCTGCTCTGGCAGGGGGGTTGGACTGGATGATCTCCAGAGCTCCTTTCCAACCCTAACCAATCTGTGATTCTGTGATCAGAGCTGTTCTTCGAAATCTGTTCCTAGGAAATCGCTGCGAGAAGGAGGATGCACCTGAGGAGCAGGCCTAAGATGGAGGATTGAACAAACAAGTAGCTCTTACCTGAGGAATCGGCTATCCCATGGAACAACTTCTGAGAAAGATTCTGCAACATTACTAGGGGTCCGCCAAAACATACAATTACTTGCCATGTTCCAGTTAAAGCCTAAACTATCGAGTTGGCATTTCTTTTTAAAAGTGTATAAAGAAGCGGTAATGGGCCAAATCCTCAAGCCACTGTAAATCAACACGATTTGCTTGCCTCCGCTGGAACACCCGCTCTCTATTTCAGTTCAGGAGCTAACACACAGTATCTTAATATGCATTTAGGTTAATATTTGCACTTTACAGGGCTAGGCAGATTGCACGGCTGGCACATATCAGACTAAATGTCACTTCCGAAAGCTAAGGGACCGAACCGGAAGCTGCCATTCAGAGGGACTACCTGACAACATGTGGAACCTCTCCGGAAAAGCCTTCCCACCTCAAGCAACTCCTTTTGATTAATCTTTCACATAGACAATACACGTTATATACACCGACACACCCCCCCGGCCTCTGCCTCCACAGATCCTGTGGTTGGCTAATTAAAGGAGGAGGTGTAACTATCAATCTAATCTGGCTTGTTCTCAAATTTACCATAATTTCCACACTTGAGAGGCTGGTGAAATGAAACAGCACTACTACACTTTCCCATTCATCAGCCGGAAGCAGAACAACTCCGAGAACCGGGCGAAAAATAATTAGGATGCGGGATCAGGTGTTGCGCGCGTGCATCTGTGCCTGTACAGGGGCACGCAGGCACATGAGTATTCACGGGAGGCAGCAGCAGTAGCACGGGGGCAGATGAGCACCACCAGTCATTTGACCTCGACAGGTGAATGCTTGCAGATGTACTCACAGCACACTTATTAGAAGAGGCCCAAATGCCCGAGAAAACTGCCGTCAGATTACGCCGGAAACAACAACGGCTTTTTAAACAACTACAGCCGCCAGAACGGTACCGGCGGCAGCACTGCAGGAGCTGCTCAGGAACCGCTGGGGCAACCCCAGCGCACCGGGTGCTCAGCGCGTGGCCCTGACCCCACCGCATGGCATGTCACCCTTGGGCAGGAAGCTTGACATTTTCTGGAAGCACCGGTGTCATTTCACGGGCTTTGCCGTCGCTTTGCGCTTGTGGGGTAACACTATAGAGTTTTTCAGAAAGTGTTGGAGCAACTTTGGTACCTTTTCCATTCAGGCACACTGGGAGTGAGGTGTGGGGCTGCTGCCAGGGGCTCTGCTCAGCACAGCATGGCTGGAGCTGGCCCAGGAACTCCTTCGAAAGACAGACTGGTCAGACACACAGCTATCCTGAATCATCAAGGATAATCCTATGTTCAAGTTCCTACCTTCCAGTTCAAGTTCAAGTTCCTACGTTCCAATTGGTGCCCATTACCTCTTGTCCTGGATCATAAAAGATGATCCAGGACAAGAGGTAACGGGTAGAAACTGGAACGTAGGAACTTCTATCAAAGCATGAGGAGGGACTTCTTTACTTTGAGGGTGGCAGAGCGCTGGAACAGGCTGCCCAGGGAGGCGGTAGAGTCTCCGACCCCAGAGACATTCAAAACCCGCCTGGAGGTCATCCTGTGCAACCTGCTGTAGGTGACCCTGCTCTGGCAGGGGGGTTGGACTGGATGATCTCCAGAGCTCCTTTCCAACCCTAACCAATCTGTGATTCTGTGATCAGAGCTGTTCTTCGAAATCTGTTCCTAAGAAATCGCTGCGAGAAGGAGGATGCACCTGAGGAGCAGGCCTAAGACGGAGGATTGAACAAACAAGTAGCTCTTACCTGAGGAATCGGCTATCCCACGGAACAACTTCTGAGAAAGATTCTGCAACATTACTAGGGGTCCGCCAAAACATACAATTACTTGCCATGTTCCAGTTAAAGCCTAAACTATCGAGTTGGCATTTCTTTTTAAAAGTGTATAAAGAAGCGGTAATGGGCCAAATCCTCAAGCCACTGTAAATCAACACGATTTGCTTGCCTCCGCTGGAACACCCGCTCTCTATTTCAGTTCAGGAGCTAACACACACTATCTTAATATGCATTTATGTTAATATTTGCACTTTGCAGGGCTAGGTAGATCGCACGGCTGGCACATATCAGACTAAATGTCACTTCCGAAAGCTAAGGGACCGAACCGGAAGCTGCCATTCAGAGGGACTACCTGACAATATGTGGAACCTCTTCGGAAAAGCCTTCCCACCTCAAGCAACTCCTTTTGATTAATCTTTCACATAGACAATACACGTTATATACACCGACACACCCCCCCGGCCTTTGCCTCCACAGATCCTGTGGTTGGCTAATTAAAGGAGGAGGTGTAACTATCAATCTAATCTGGCTTGTTCTCAAATTTACCATAATTTCCACACTTGAGAGGCTGGTGAAATGAAACAGCACTACTACACTTTCCCATTCATCAGCCGGAAGCAGAACAACTCCGAGAACCGGGCGAAAAATAATTAGGATGCGGGATCAGGTGTTGCGCGCGTGCATCTGTGCCTGTACAGGGGCACGCAGGCACATGAGCATTCACGGGAGGCAGCAGCAGTAGCACGGGGGCAGATGAGCACCACCAGTCATTTGACCTCGACAGGTGAATGCTTGCAGATGTACTCACAGCACACTTATTAGAAGAGGCCCAAATGCCCGAGAAAACTGCCGTCAGATTACGCCGGAAACAACAACGGCTTTTTAAACAACTACAGCCGCCAGAACGGTACCGGCGGCAGCACTGCAGGAGCTGCTCAGGAACCGCTGGGGCAACCCTAGCGCACCGGGTGCTCAGCGCGTGGCCCTGACCCCACCGCATGGCATGTCACCCTTGGGCAGGAAGCTTGACATTTTCTGGAAGCACCGGTGTCATTTCACGGGCTTTGCCGTCGCTTTGCGCTTGTGGGGTAACACTATAGAGTTTTTCAGAAAGTGTTGGAGCAACTTTGGTACCTTTTCCATTCAGGCACACTGGGAGTGAGCTGTGGGGCTGCTGCCAGGGGCTCTGCTCAGCACAGCATAGCTGGAGCTGGCCCAGGACCTCCTTCGAAAGACAGACTGGTCAGACACACAGCTATCCTGAATCATCAAGGATAATCCTATGTTCAGGCTCCTACGTTCCAGTTCAAGTTCAAGTTCCTACGTTCCAATTGGTGCCCGTTACGTAACGGTGTAACGGGTACAAACTGGAACCTAGGAACTTCTATCAAAGCATGAGGAGGAACTTCTTTACTTTGAGGGTGGCAGAGCCCTGGAACAGGCTGCCCAGGGAGGCGGTAGAGTCTCCCACCCCAGAGACATTCAAAACCCGCCTGGAGGTCATCCTGTGCAACCTGCTGTAGGTGACCCTGCTCTGGCAGGGGGGTTGGACTGGATGATCTCCAGAGCTCCTTTCCAACCCTAACCAATCTGTGATTCTGTGATCAGAGCTGTTCTTCGAAATCTGTTCCTAGGAAATCGCTGCGAGAAGAAGGACGCACCTGAGGAGCAGGCCTAAGATGGAGGATTGAACAAACAAGTAGCTCTTACCTGAGGAATCGGCTATCCCATGGAACAACTTCTGAGAAAGATTCTGCAACATTACTAGGGGTCCGCCAAAACATACAATTACTTGTCATGTTCCAGTTAAAGCCTAAACTATCGAGTTGGCATTTCTTTTTAAAAGTGTATAAAGAAGCGGTAATGGGCCAAATCCTCAAGCCACTGTAAATCAACACGATTTGCTTGCCTCCGCTGGAACACCCGCTCTCTATTTCAGTTCAGGAGCTAACACACAGTATCTTATTATGCATTTAGGTTAATATTTGCACTTTGCAGGGCTAGGTAGATTGCACGGCTGGCACATATCAGACTAAATGTCACGTCCGAAAGCTAAGGGACCGAACCGGAAGCTGCCATTCAGAAGGACTACCTGACAACATGTGGAACCTCTCCGGAAAAGCCTTCCCACCTCAAGCAACTCCTTTTGATTAATCTTTCACATAGACAATACACGTTATATACACCGACACACCCCCCCGGCCTTTGCCTCCACAGATCCTGTGGTTGGCTAATTAAAGGAGGAGGTGTAACTATCAATCTAATCTGGCTTGTTCTCAAATTTACCATAATTTCCACACTTGAGAGGCTGGTGAAATGAAACAGCACTACTACACTTTCCCATTCATCAGCCGGAAGCAGAACAACTCAGAGAACCGGGCGAAAAATAATTAGGATGCGGGATCAGGTGTTGCGCGCGTGCATCTGTGCCTGTACAGGGGCACGCAGGCACATGAGCATTCACGGGAGGCAGCAGCAGTAGCACGGGGGCAGATGAGCACCACCAGTCATTTGACCTCGACAGGTGAATGCTTGCAGATGTACTCACAGCACACTTATTAGAAGAGGCCCAAATGCCCGAGAAAACTGCCGTCAGATTACGCCGGAAACAACAACGGCTTTTTAAACAACTACAGCCGCCAGAACGGTACCGGCGGCAGCACTGCAGGAGCTGCTCAGGAACCGCTGGGGCAACCCTAGCGCACCGGGTGCTCAGCGCGTGGCCCTGACCCCACCGCATGGCATGTCACCCTTGGGCAGGAAGCTTGACATTTTCTGGAAGCACCGGTGTCATTTCACGGGCTTTGCCGTCGCTTTGCGCTTGTGGGGTAACACTATAGAGTTTTTCAGAAAGTGTTGGAGCAACTTTGGTACCTTTTCCATTCAGGCACATTGGGAGTGAGCTGTGGGGCTGCTGCCAGGGGCTCTGCTCAGCACAGCATAGCTGGAGCTGGCCCAGGACCTCCTTCGAAAGACAGACTGGTCAGACACACAGCTATCCTGAATCATCAAGGATAATCCTATGTTCAGGCTCCTACGTTCCAGTTCAAGTTCAAGTTCCTACGTTCCAATTGGTGCCCGTTACCTCTTGTCCTGGATCATCAAAGATGATCCAGGAAAAGAGGTAACGGGTACCAACTGGAACCTAGGAACTTCTATCAAAGCATGAGGAGGAACTTCTTTACTTTGAGGGTGGCAGAGCGCTGGAACAGGCTGCCCAGGGAGGCGGTAGAGTCTCCCACCCCAGAGACATTCAAAACCCGCCTGGAGGTCATCCTGTGCAACCTGCTGTAGGTGACCCTGCTCTGGCAGGGGGGTTGGACTGGATGATCTCCAGAGCTCCTTTCCAACCCTAACCAATCTGTGATTCTGTGATCAGAGCTGTTCTTTGAAATCTGTTCCTAGGAAATCGCTGCGAGAAGGAGGATGCACCTGAGGAGCAGGCCTAAGATGGAGGATTGAACAAACAAGTAGCTCTTACCTGAGGAATCGGCTATCCCATGGAACAACTTCTGAGAAAGATTCTGCAACATTACTAGGGGTCCGCCAAAACATACAATTACTTGCCATGTTCCAGTTAAAGCCTAAACTATCGAGTTGGCATTTCTTTTTAAAAGTGTATAAAGCAGCAGTAATGGGCCAAATCCGCAAGCCACTGTAAATCAACACGATTTGCTTGCCTCCGCTGGAACACCCGCTCTCTATTTCAGTTCAGGAGCTAACACACAGTATCTTAATATGCATTTAGGTTAATATTTGCACTTTGCAGGGCTAGGTAGATTGCACGGCTGGCACATATCAGACTAAATGTCACTTCCGAAAGCTAAGGGACCGAACCGGAAGCTGCCATTCAGAGGGACTACCTGACAACATGTGGAACCTCTCCGGAAAAGCCTTCCCACCTCAAGCAACTCCTTTTGATTAATCTTTCACATAGACAATACACGTTACTATTTTAAAAAGCTGAATTTTTAAGGACAGAATACCTTAACGAACAGAGGAAAATGTGAACCAATTAGCATCTTCAAGCACTCTGAGACGCAGGGAGAGAAGGCCTACATAGAGTAGCCAGGTCCCTTCAGAGACCACAGCTGTAGCCCCTCTCTGCAATGTTGCCTCCTGGCAGCTAGACCGGGTCCAACCCCAGGACCCAGACACACTGCCAGTCACTCCAGAGTGTCATTAAGATGCACGGCACCACGGCGCAATTCAAATAAATGTTTCTTTCCTGCACGTTGCAGCGGGCTAGGTAGCAAAGGTTGACGTGAAAAGTGGGAGAGCTGCCCAGTAACCGTGAGGTTTTGTATCACGCGAACTTAGAAAATGGTCTGGAATAAAGAATCTGTGCAGTATTGCCTTTCACACGGTGTCTAATCTCGTACCGCTAGACAACTTCAACTACGAGTATCTGGCAGAACTCGAGATGGTTTCACAAAGACTTGTCATCCTCCTTCACCAGATCACTCTCTAGAAGGCGTGAGGGATGGGGAGTTGAAATACATCATTTTAGAATGAATAGAAATGGTAATGATCGGGCTCACCCACAACACTTCCGCTCTAAGTAATCAGTTAATTAACCCTGAATCGAGCGGGCTTGCTGGTCAGGAATACAGCAGTTGGATTGACAACAGCTTCCAGACTCCTGCTTCTCAAGGACAAGATTCGGTAACCCTTATTGATGTTAAACATTAGCTTACCCTGTGAGGAACCTCCAGAAATCAAGAGGGATTGTGCTACGTGAGGAAGACTGGCAGAATCTCATACCAATTTACAAGACAAGAAAGAACAGACAAGAAAGAACCTCCAGCACTCTCGCCATGGTAAACTCGTATGCCCCCCCTCCGACACCCCCCCCCGCCTTTGCCTCCACAGATCCTGTGGTTGGCTAATTAAAGGAGGAGGTGTAACTATCAATCTAATCTGGCTTGTTCTCAAATTTACCATAATTTCCACACTTGAGAGGCTGGTGAAATGAAACAGCACTACTACACTTTCCCATTCATCAGCCGGAAGCAGAACAACTCCGAGAACCGGGCGAAAAATAATTAGGATGCGGGATCAGGTGTTGCGCGCGTGCATCTGTGCCTGTACAGGGGCACGCAGGCACATGAGCATTCACGGGAGGCAGCAGCAGTAGCACGGGGGCAGATGAGCACCACCAGTCATTTGACCTCGACAGGTGAATGCTTGCAGATGTACTCACAGCACACTTATTAGAAGAGGCCCAAATGCCCGAGAAAACTGCCGTCAGATTACGCCGGAAACAACAACGGCTTTTTAAACAACTACAGCCGCCAGAACGGTACCGGCGGCAGCACTGCAGGAGCTGCTCAGGAACCGCTGGGGCAACCCTAGCGCACCGGGTGCTCAGCGCGTGGCCCTGACCCCACCGCATGGCATGTCACCCTTGGGCAGGAAGCTTGACATTTTCTGGAAGCACCGGTGTCATTTCACGGGCTTTGCCGTCGCTTTGCGCTTGTGGGGTAACACTATAGAGTTTTTCAGAAAGTGTTGGAGCAACTTTGGTACCTTTTCCATTCAGGCACACTGGGAGTGAGCTGTGGGGCTGCTGCCAGGGGCTCTGCTCAGCACAGCATAGCTGGAGCTGGCCCAGGACCTCCTTCGAAAGACAGACTGGTCAGACACACAGCTATCCTGAATCATCAAGGATAATCCTATGTTCAGGCTCCTACGTTCCAGTTCAAGTTCAAGTTCCTACGTTCCAATTGGTGCCCGTTACGTAACGGTGTAACGGGTACAAACTGGAACCTAGGAACTTCTATCAAAGCATGAGGAGGAACTTCTTTACTTTGAGGGTGGCAGAGCCCTGGAACAGGCTGCCCGGGGAGGCGGTAGAGTCTCCCACCCCAGAGACATTCAAAACCCGCCTGGAGGTCATCCTGTGCAACCTGCTGTAGGTGACCCTACTCTGGCAGGGGGGTTGACTGGATGATCTCCAGAGCTCCTTTCCAACCCTAACCAATCTGTGATTCTGTGATCAGAGCTGTTCTTTGAAATCTGTTCCTAGGAAATCGCTGCGAGAAGGAGGATGCACCTGAGGAGCAGGCCTAAGATGGAGGATTGAACAAACAAGTAGCTCTTACCTGAGGAATCGGCTATCCCATGGAACAACTTCAGAGAAAGATTCTGCAACATTACTAGGGGTCCGCCAAAACATACAATTACTTGCCATGTTCCAGTTAAAGCCTAAACTATCGAGTTGGCATTTCTTTTTAAAAGTGTATAAAGAAGCAGTAATGGGCCAAATCCGCAAGCCACTGTAAATCAACACGATTTGCTTGCCTCCGCTGGAACACCCGCTCTCTATTTCAGTTCAGGAGCTAACACACAGTATCTTAATATGCATTTAGGTTAATATTTGCACTTTGCAGGGCTAGGTAGATTGCACGGCTGGCACATATCAGACTAAATGTCACTTCCGAAAGCTAAGGGACCGAACCGGAAGCTGCCATTCAGAGGGACTACCTGACAACATGTGGAACCTCTCCGGAAAAGCCTTCCCACCTCAAGCAACTCCTTTTGATTAATCTTTCACATAGACAATACACCTTATATACACCGACACACCCCCCCGGCCTTTGCCTCCACAGATCCTGTGGTTGGCTAATTAAAGGAGGAGGTGTAACTATCAATCTAATCTCGCTTGTTCTCAAATTTACCATAATTTCCACACTTGAGAGGCTGGTGAAATGAAACAGCACTACTACACTTTCCCATTCATCAGCCGGAAGCAGAACAACTCAGAGAACCGGTCGAAAAATAATTAGGATGCGGGATCAGGTGTTGCGCGCGTGCATCTGTGCCTGTACAGGGGCACGCAGGCACATGAGCATTCACGGGAGGCAGCAGCAGTAGCACGGGGGCAGATGAGCACCACCAGTCATTTGACCTCGACAGGTGAATGCTTGCAGATGTACTCACAGCACACTTATTAGAAGAGGCCCAAATGCCCGAGAAAACTGCCGTCAGATTACACCGGAAACAACAACGGCTTTTTAAACAACTACAGCCGCCAGAACGGTACCGGCGGCAGCACTGCAGGAGCTGCTCAGGAACCGCTGGGGCAACTCCAGCGCACCGGGTGCTCAGCGCGTGGCCCTGACCCCACCGCATGGCATGTCACCCTTGGGCAGGAAGCTTGACATTTTCTGGAAGCACCGGTGTCATTTCACGGGCTTTGCCGTCGCTTTGCGCTTGTGGGGTAACACTATAGAGTTTTTCAGAAAGTGTTGGAGCAACTTTGGTACCTTTTCCATTCAGGCACACTGGGAGTGAGGTGTGGGGCTGCTGCCAGGGGCTCTGCTCAGCACAGCATGGCTGGAGCTGGCCCAGGACCTCCTTCGAAAGACAGACTGGTCAGACACACAGCTATCCTGAATCATCAAGGATAATCCTATGTTCAAGTTCAAGTTCCTACCTTCCAGTTCAAGTTCAAGTTCCTACGTTCCAATTGGTGCCCGTTACCTCTTGTCCTGGATCATCAAAGATGATCCAGGACAAGAGGTAACGGGTACAAACTGGAACCTAGGAACTTCTATCAAAGCATGAGGAGGAACTTCTTTACTTTGAGGGTGGCAGAGCGCTGGAACAGGCTGCCCAGGGAGGCGGTAGAGTCTCCCACCCCAGAGACATTCATAACCCGCCTGGAGGTCATCCTGTGCAACCTGCTGTAGGTGACCCTGCTCTGGCAGGGGGGTTGCACTACATGATCTCCAGAGCTCCTTTCCAACCCTAACCAATCTGTGATTCTGTGATCAGAGCTGTTCTTCGAAATCTGTTCCTAGGAAATCGCTGCGAGAAGGAGGATGCACCTGAGGAGCAGGCCTAAGATGGAGGATTGAACAAACAAGTAGCTCTTAGCTGAGAAATCGGCTATCCCATGGAACAACTTCAGAGAAAGATTCTGCAACATTACTAGGGGTCCGCCAAAACATACAATTACTTGCCATGTTCCAGTTAAAGCCTAAACTATCGAGTTGGCATTTCTTTTTAAAAGTGTATAAAGAAGCAGTAATGGGCCAAATCCGCAAGCCACTGTAAATCAACACGATTTGCTTGCCTCCGCTGGAACACCCGCTCTCTATTTCAGTTCAGGAGCTAACACACAGTATCTTAATATGCATTTAGGTTAATATTTGCACTTTGCAGGGCTAGGTAGATTGCACGGCTGGCACATATCAGACTAAATGTCACTTCCGAAAGCTAAGGGACCGAACCGGAAGCTGCCATTCAGAGGGACTACCTGACAACATGTGGAACCTCTCCGGAAAAGCCTTCCCACCTCAAGCAACTCCTTTTGATTAATCTTTCACATAGACAATACACGTTACTATTTTAAAAAGCTGAATTTTTAAGGACAGAATACCTTAACGAACAGAGGAAAATGTGAACCAATTAGCATCTTCAAGCACTCTGAGACGCAGGGAGAGAAGGCCTACATAGAGTAGCCAGGTCCCTTCAGAGACCACAGCTGTAGCCCCTCTCTGCAATGTTGCCTCCTGGCAGCTAGACCGGGTCCAACCCCAGGACCCAGACACACTGCCAGTCACTCCAGAGTGTCATTAAGATGCACGGCACCACGGCGCAATTCAAATCAATGTTTCTTTCCTGCACGTTGCAGCGGGCGAGGTAGCAAAGGTTGACGTGAAAAGTGGGAGAGCTGCCCAGTAACCGTGAGGTTTTGTATCATGCGAACTTAGAAAATGGTCTGGAATAAAGAATCTGTGCAGTATTGCCTTTCACACGGTGTCTAATCTCGCACCGCTAGACAACTTCAACTACGAGTATCTGGCAGAACTCGAGATGGTTTCACAAAGACTTGTCATCCTCCTTCACCAGATCACTCTCTGGAAGGCGTGAGGGAGGGGGAGTTGAAATACATCATATTAGAATGAATAGAAATGGTAATGATCGGGCTCTTCCACAACACTTCCGCTCTAAGTAATCAGTTAATTAACCCTGAATCGAGCGGGCTTGCTGGTCAGGAATACAGCAGTTGGATTGACAACAGCTTCCAGACTCCTGCTTCTCAAGGACAAGATTCGGTAACCCTTATTGATGTTAAACATTAGCTTACCCTGTGAGCAACCTCCAGAAATCAAGAGCGATTGTGCTACGTGAGGAAGACTGGCAGAACCTCATAACAATTTACAAGACAAGAAAGAACAGACAAGAAAGAACCTCCAGCAATCTCGCCATGGTAAAATCGTATGCCCCCCCACCGACACGCCCCCCGGCCTTTCCCTCCACAGATCCTGTGGTTGGCTAATTAAAGGAGGAGGTGTAACTATCAATCTAATCTGGCTTGTTCTCAAATTTACCATAATTTCCACACTTGAGAGGCTGGTGAAATGAAACAGCACTACTACACTTTCCCATTCATCAGCCGGAAGCAGAACAACTCAGAGAACCGGGCGAAAAATAATTAGGATGCGGGATCAGGTGTTGCGCGCGTGCATCTGTGCCTGTACAGGGGCACGCAGGCACATGAGCATTCACGGGAGGCAGCAGCAGTAGCACGGGGGCAGATGAGCACCACCAGTCATTTGACCTCGACAGGTGAATGCTTGCAGATGTACTCACAGCACACTTATTAGAAGAGGCCCAAATGCCCGAGAAAACTGCCGTCAGATTACGCCGGAAACAACAACGGCTTTTTAAACAACTACAGCCGCCAGAACGGTACCGGCGGCAGCACTGCAGGAGCTGCTCAGGAACCGCTGGGGCAACCCCAGCGCACCGGGTGCTCAGCGCGTGGCCCTGACCCCACCGCATGGCATGCCACCCTTGGGCAGGAAGCTTGACATTTTCTGGAAGCACCGGTGTCATTTCACGGGCTTTGCCGTCGCTTTGCGCTTGTGGGGTAACACTATAGAGTTTTTCAGAAAGTGTTGGAGCAACTTTGGTACCTTTTCCATTCAGGCACACTGGGAGTGAGCTGTGGGGCTGCTGCCAGGGGCTCTGCTCAGCACAGCATGGCTGGAGCTGGCCCAGGAACTCCTTCGAAAGACAGACTGGTCAGACACACAGCTATCCTGAATCATCAAGGATAATCCTATGTTCAAGTTCAAGTTCCTACCTTCCAGTTCAAGTTCAAGTTCCTACGTTCCAATTGGTGCCCGTTACCTCTTGTCCTGGATCATCAAAGATGATCCAGGACAAGAGGTAACGGGTACAAACTGGAACGTAGGAACTTCTATCAAAGCATGAGGAGGAACTTCTTTACTTTGAGGGTGGCAGAGCGCTGGAACAGGCTGCCCGGGGAGGCGGTAGATTCTCCCACCCCAGAGACATTCAAAACCCGCCTGGAGGTCATCATGTGCAACCTGCTGTAGGTGACCCTGCTCTGGCAGGGGGGTTGGACTGGATGATCTCCAGAGCTCCTTTCCAACCCTAACCAATCTGTGATTCTGTGATCAGAGCTGTTCTTTGAAATCTGTTCCTAGGAAATCGCTGCGAGAAGGAGGATGCACCTGAGGAGCAGGCCTAAGATGGAGGATTGAACAAACAAGTAGCTCTTACCTGAGGAATCGGCTATCCCATGGAACAACTTCTGAGAAAGATTCTGCAACATTACTAGGGGTCCGCCAAAACATACAATTACTTGCCATGTTCCAGTTAAAGCCTAAACTATCGAGTTGGCATTTCTTTTTAAAAGTGTATAAAGAAGCAGTAATGGGCCAAATCCGCAAGCCACTGTAAATCAACACGATTTGCTTGCCTCCGCTGGAACACCCGCTCTCTATTTCAGTTCAGGAGCTAACACACAGTATCTTAATATGCATTTAGGTTAATATTTGCACTTTGCAGGGCTAGGTAGATTGCACGGCTGGCACATATCAGACTAAATGTCACTTCCGAAAGCTAAGGGACCGAACCGGAAGCTGCCATTCAGAGGGACTACCTGACAACATGTGGAACCTCTCCGGAAAAGCCTTCCCACCTCAAGCAACTCCTTTTGATTAATCTTTCACATAGACAATACACGTTACTATTTTAAAAAGCTGAATTTTTAAGGACAGAATACCTTAACGAACAGAGGAAAATGTGAACCAATTAGCATCTTCAAGCACTCTGAGACGCAGGGAGAGAAGGCCTACATAGAGTAGCCAGGTCCCTTCAGAGACCACAGCTGTAGCCCCTCTCTGCAATGTTGCCTCCTGGCAGCTAGACCGGGTCCAACCCCAGGACCCAGACACACTGCCAGTCACTCCAGAGTGTCATTAAGATGCACGGCACCACGGCGCAATTCAAATCAATGTTTCTTTCCTGCACGTTGCAGCGGGCGAGGTAGCAAAGGTTGACGTGAAAAGTGGGAGAGCTGCCCAGTAACCGTGAGGTTTTGTATCATGCGAACTTAGAAAATGGTCTGGAATAAAGAATCTGTGCAGTATTGCCTTTCACACGGTGTCTAATCTCGCACCGCTAGACAACTTCAACTACGAGTATCTGGCAGAACTCGAGATGGTTTCACAAAGACTTGTCATCCTCCTTCACCAGATCACTCTCTGGAAGGCGTGAGGGAGGGGGAGTTGAAATACATCATATTAGAATGAATAGAAATGGTAATGATCGGGCTCTTCCACAACACTTCCGCTCTAAGTAATCAGTTAATTAACCCTGAATCGAGCGGGCTTGCTGGTCAGGAATACAGCAGTTGGATTGACAACAGCTTCCAGACTCCTGCTTCTCAAGGACAAGATTCGGTAACCCTTATTGATGTTAAACATTAGCTTACCCTGTGAGCAACCTCCAGAAATCAAGAGCGATTGTGCTACGTGAGGAAGACTGGCAGAACCTCATAACAATTTACAAGACAAGAAAGAACAGACAAGAAAGAACCTCCAGCAATCTCGCCATGGTAAAATCGTATGCCCCCCCACCGACACGCCCCCCGGCCTTTCCCTCCACAGATCCTGTGGTTGGCTAATTAAAGGAGGAGGTGTAACTATCAATCTAATCTGGCTTGTTCTCAAATTTACCATAATTTCCACACTTGAGAGGCTGGTGAAATGAAACAGCACTACTACACTTTCCCATTCATCAGCCGGAAGCAGAACAACTCAGAGAACCGGGCGAAAAATAATTAGGATGCGGGATCAGGTGTTGCGCGCGTGCATCTGTGCCTGTACAGGGGCACGCAGGCACATGAGCATTCACGGGAGGCAGCAGCAGTAGCACGGGGGCAGATGAGCACCACCAGTCATTTGACCTCGACAGGTGAATGCTTGCAGATGTACTCACAGCACACTTATTAGAAGAGGCCCAAATGCCCGAGAAAACTGCCGTCAGATTACGCCGGAAACAACAACGGCTTTTTAAACAACTACAGCCGCCAGAACGGTACCGGCGGCAGCACTGCAGGAGCTGCTCAGGAACCGCTGGGGCAACCCCAGCGCACCGGGTGCTCAGCGCGTGGCCCTGACCCCACCGCATGGCATGTCACCCTTGGGCAGGAAGCTTGACATTTTCTGGAAGCACCGGTGTCATTTCACGGGCTTTGCTGTCGCTTTGCGCTTGTGGGGTAACACTATAGAGTTTTTCAGAAAGTGTTGGAGCAACTTTGGTACCTTTTCCATTCAGGCACACTGGGAGTGAGCTGTGGGGCTGCTGCCAGGGGCTCTGCTCAGCACAGCATGGCTGGAGCTGGCCCAGGACCTCCTTCGAAAGACAGACTGGTCAGACACACAGCTATCCTGAATCATCAAGGATAATCCTATGTTCAAGTTCAAGTTCCTACCTTCCAGTTCAAGTTCAAGTTCCTACGTTCCAATTGGTGCCCGTTACCTCTTGTCCTGGATCATCAAAGATGATCCAGGACAAGAGGTAACGGGTACAAACTGGAACGTAGGAACTTCTATCAAAGCATGAGGAGGAACTTCTTTACTTTGAGGGTGGCAGAGCGCTGGAACAGGCTGCCCGGGGAGGCGGTAGATTCTCCCACCCCAGAGACATTCAAAACCCGCCTGGAGGTCATCATGTGCAACCTGCTGTAGGTGACCCTGCTCTGGCAGGGGGGTTGGACTGGACGATCTCCAGAGCTCCTTTCCAACCCTAACCAATCTGTGATTCTGTGATCAGAGCTGTTCTTTGAAATCTGTTCCTAGGAAATCGCTGCGAGAAGGAGGATGCACCTGAGGAGCAGGCCTAAGATGGAGGATTGAACAAACAAGTAGCTCTTACCTGAGGAATCGGCTATCCCATGGAACAACTTCTGAGAAAGATTCTGCAACATTACTAGGGGTCCGCCAAAACATACAATTACTTGCCATGTTCCAGTTAAAGCCTAAACTATCGAGTTGGCATTTCTTTTTAAAAGTGTATAAAGAAGCAGTAATGGGCCAAATCCGCAAGCCACTGTAAATCAACACGATTTGCTTGCCTCCGCTGGAACACCCGCTCTCTATTTCAGTTCAGGAGCTAACACACAGTATCTTAATATGCATTTAGGTTAATATTTGCACTTTGCAGGGCTAGGTAGATTGCACGGCTGGCACATATCAGACTAAATGTCACTTCCGAAAGCTAAGGGACCGAACCGGAAGCTGCCATTCAGAGGGACTACCTGACAACATGTGGAACCTCTCCGGAAAAGCCTTCCCACCTCAAGCAACTCCTTTTGATTAATCTTTCACATAGACAATACACGTTATATACACCGACACACCCCCCCGGCCTTTGCCTCCACAGATCCTGTGGTTGGCTAATTAAAGGAGGAGGTGTAACTATCAATCTAATCTGGCTTGTTCTCAAATTTACCATAATTTCCACACTTGAGAGGCTGGTGAAATGAAACAGCACTACTACACTTTCCCATTCATCAGCCGGAAGCAGAACAACTCAGAGAACCGGGCGAAAAATAATTAGGATGCGGGATCAGGTGTTGCGCGCGTGCATCTGTGCCTGTACAGGGGCACGCAGGCACATGAGCATTCACGGGAGGCAGCAGCAGTAGCACGGGGGCAGATGAGCACCACCAGTCATTTGACCTCGACAGGTGAATGCTTGCAGATGTACTCACAGCACACTTATTAGAAGAGGCCCAAGTGCCCGAGAAAACTGCCGTCAGATTACGCCGGAAACAACAACGGCTTTTTAAACAACTACAGCCGCCAGAACGGTTCCGGCGGCAGCACTGCAGGAGCTGCTCAGGAACCGCTGGGGCAACCCCAGCGCACCGGGTGCTCAGCGCGTGGCCCTGACCCCACCGCATGGCATGTCACCCTTGGGCAGGAAGCTTGACATTTTCTGGAAGCACCGGTGTCATTTCAGGGGCTTTGCCGTCGCTTTGCGCTTGTGGGGTAACACTATAGATTTTTTCAGAAAGTGTTGGAGCAACTTTTGTACCTTTTCCATTCAGGCACACTGGGAGTGAGGTGTGGGGCTGCTGCCAGGGGCTCTGCTCAGCACAGCATGGCTGGAGCTGGCCCAGGACCTCCTTCGAAAGACAGACTGGTCAGACACACAGCTATCCTGAATCATCAAGGATAATCCTATGTTCAAGTTCAAGTTCCTACCTTCCAGTTCAAGTTCAAGTTCCTACGTTCCAATTGGTGCCCGTTACCTCTTGTCCTGGATCATCAAAGATGATCCAGGACAAGAGGTAACGGGTACAAACTGGAACCTAGGAACTTCTATCAAAGCATGAGGAGGAACTTCTTTACTTTGAGGGTGGCAGAGCGCTGGAACAGGCTGCCCAGGGAGGCGGTAGAGTCTCCCACCCCAGAGACATTCATAACCCGCCTGGAGGTCATCCTGTGCAACCTGCTGTAGGTGACCCTGCTCTGGCAGGGGGGTTGCACTACATGATCTCCAGAGCTCCTTTCCAACCCTAACCAATCTGTGATTCTGTGATCAGAGCTGTTCTTCGAAATCTGTTCCTAGGAAATCGCTGCGAGAAGGAGGATGCACCTGAGGAGCAGGCCTAAGATGGAGGATTGAACAAACAAGTAGCTCTTAGCTGAGGAATCGGCTATCCCATGGAACAACTTCAGAGAAAGATTCTGCAACATTACTAGGGGTCCGCCAAAACATACAATTACTTGCCATGTTCCAGTTAAAGCCTAAACTATCGAGTTGGCATTTCTTTTTAAAAGTGTATAAAGAAGCAGTAATGGGCCAAATCCTCAAGCCACTGTAAATCAACACGATTTGCTTGCCTCCGCTGGAACACCCGCTCTCTATTTCAGTTCAGGAGCTAACACACAGTATCTTAATATGCATTTAGGTTAATATTTGCACTTTGCAGGGCTAGGTAGATTGCACGGCTGGCACATATCAGACTAAATGTCACTTCCGAAAGCTAAGGGACCGAACCGGAAGCTGCCATTCAGAGGGACTACCTGACAACATGTGGAACCTCTCCGGAAAAGCCTTCCCACCTCAAGCAACTCCTTTTGATTAATCTTTCACATAGACAATACACGTTATATACACCGACACACCCCCCCGGCCTTTGCCTCCACAGATCCTGTGGTTGGCTAATTAAAGGAGGAGGTGTAACTATCAATCTAATCTGGCTTGTTCTCAAATTTACCATAATTTCCACACTTGAGAGGCTGGTGAAATGAAACAGCACTACTACACTTTCCCATTCATCAGCCGGAAGCAGAACAACTCCGAGAACCGGGCGAAAAATAATTAGGATGCGGGATCAGGTGTTGCGCGCGTGCATCTGTGCCTGTACAGGGGCACGCAGGCACATGAGCATTCACGGGAGGCAGCAGCAGTAGCACGGGGGCAGATGAGCACCACCAGTCATTTGACCTCGACAGGTGAATGCTTGCAGATGTACTCACAGCACACTTATTAGAAGAGGCCCAAATGCCCGAGAAAACTGCCGTCAGATTACGCCGGAAACAACAACGGCTTTTTAAACAACTACAGCCGCCAGAACGGTACCGGCGGCAGCACTGCAGGAGCTGCTCAGGAACCGCTGGGGCAACCCCAGCGCACCGGGTGCTCAGCGCGTGGCCCTGACCCCACCGCATGGCATGTCACCCTTGGGCAGGAAGCTTGACGTTTTCTGGAAGCACCGGTGTCATTTCAGGGGCTTTGCCGTCGCTTTGCGCTTGTGGGGTAACACTATAGAGTTTTTCAGAAAGTGTTGGAGCAACTTTTGTACCTTTTCCATTCAGGCACACTGGGAGTGAGGTGTGGGGCTGCTGCCAGGGGCTCTGCTCAGCACAGCATGGCTGGAGCTGGCCCAGGACCTCCTTCGAAAGACAGACTGGTCAGACACACAGCTATCCTGAATCATCAAGGATAATCCTATGTTCAAGTTCCTACCTTCCAGTTCAAGTTCAAGTTCCTACGTTCCAATTGGTGCCCGTTACCTCTTGTCCTGGATCATCAAAGATGATCCAGGACAAGAGGTAACGGGTACAAACTGGAACCTAGGAACTTCTATCAAAGCATGAGGAGGAACTTCTTTACTTTGAGGGTGGCAGAGCGCTGGAACAGGCTGCCCAGGGAGGCGGTAGAGTCTCCCACCCCAGAGACATTCAAAACCCGCCTGGAGGTCATCCTGTGCAACCTGCTGTAGGTGACCCTGCTCTGTCAGGGGGGTTGGACTGGATGATCTCCAGAGCTCCTTTCCAACCCTAACCAATCTGTGATTCTGTGATCAGAGCTGTTCTTCGAAATCTGTTCCTAGGAAATCGCTGCGAGAAGGAGGATGCACCTGAGGAGCAGGCCTAAGATGGAGGATTGAACAAACAAGTAGCTCTTACCTGAGGAATCGGCTATCCCATGGAACAACTTCTGAGAAAGATTCTGCAACATTACTAGGGGTCCGCCAAAACACAGAATTACTTGCCATGTTCCAGTTAAAGCCTAAACTATCGAGTTGGCATTTCTTTTTAAAAGTGTATAAAGAAGCGGTAATGGGCCAAATCCTCAAGCCACTGTAAATCAACACGATTTGCTTGCCTCCGCTGGAACACCCGCTCTCTATTTCAGTTCAGGAGCTAACACACACTATCTTAATATGCATTTAGGTTAATATTTGCACTTTGCAGGGCTAGGTAGATTGCACGGCTGGCACATATCAGACTAAATGTCACTTCCGAAAGCTAAGGGACCGAACCGGAAGCTGCCACTCAGAGGGACTACCTGACAACATGTGGAACCTCTCCGGAAAAGCCTTCCCACCTCAAGCAACTCCTTTTGATTAATCTTTCACATAGACAATACACGTTATATACACCGACACACCCCCCCGGCCTTTGCCTCCACAGATCCTGTGGTTGGCTAATTAAAGGAGGAGGTGTAACTATCAATCTAATCTGGCTTGTTCTCAAATTTACCATAATTTCCACACTTGAGAGGCTGGTGAAATGAAACAGCACTACTACACTTTCCCATTCATCAGCCGGAAGCAGAACAACTCCGAGAACCGGGCGAAAAATAATTAGGATGCGGGATCAGGTGTTGCGCGCGTGCATCTGTGCCTGTACAGGGGCACGCAGGCACATGAGCATTCATGGGAGGCAGCAGCAGTAGCACGGGGGCAGATGAGCACCACCAGTCATTTGACCTCGACAGGTGAATGCTTGCAGATGTACTCACAGCACACTTATTAGAAGAGGCCCAAATGCCCGAGAAAACTGCCGTCAGATTACGCCGGAAACAACAACGGCTTTTTAAACAACTACAGCCGCCAGAACGGTACCGGCGGCAGCACTGCAGGAGCTGCTCAGGAACCGCTGGGGCAACCCCAGCGCACCGGGTGCTCAGCGCGTGGCCCTGACCCCACCGCATGGCATGTCACCCTTGGGCAGGAAGCTTGACATTTTCTGGAAGCACCGGTGTCATTTCACGGGCTTTGCCGTCGCTTTGCGCTTGTGGGGTAACACTATAGAGTTTTTCGGAAAGTGTTGGAGCAACTTTGGTACCTTTTCCATTCAGGCACACTGGGAGTGAGCTGTGGGGCTGCTGCCAGGGGCTCTGCTCAGCACAGCATGGCTGGAGTTGGTCAAGGACCTCCTTCGAAAGACAGACTGGTCAGACACACAGCTATCCTGAATCATCAAGGATAATCCTATGTTCAAGTTCAAGTTCCTACCTTCCAGTTGAAGTTCAAGTTCCTACGTTCCAATTGGTGCCCGTTACCTCTTGTCCTGGATCATCAAAGATGATCCAGGACAAGAGGTAACGGGTACAAACTGGAACCTAGGAACTTCTATCAAAGCATGAGGAGGAACTTCTTTACTTTGAGGGTGGCAGAGCGCTGGAACAGGCTGCCCAGGGAGGCGGTAGAGTCTTCCACCCCAGAGACATTCAAAACCCGCCTGGAGGTCATCCTGTGCAACCTGCTGTAGGTGACCCTGCTCTGGCAGGGGGATTGGACTGGATGATCTCCAGAGCTCCTTTCCAACCCTAACCAATCTGTGATTCTGTGATCAGAGCTGTTCTTCGAAATCTGTTCCTAGGAAATCGCTGCGAGAAGGAGGATGCACCTGAGGAGCAGGCCTAAGATGGAGGATTGAACAAACAAGTAGCTCTTACCTGAGGAATCGGCTATCCCACGGAACAACTTCTGAGAAAGATTCTGCAACATTACTAGGGGTCTGCCAAAACATAGAATTACTTGCTATGTTCCAGTTAAAGCCTAAACTATCGAGTTGGCATTTCTTTTTAAAAGTGTATAAAGAAGCGGTAATGGGCCAAATCCTCAAGCCACTCTAAATCAACACGATTTGCTTGCCTCCGCTGGAACACCCGCTCTCTATTTCAGTTCAGGAGCTAACACACACTATCTTAATATGCATTTAGGTTAATATTTGCACTTTGCAGGGCTAGGTAGATTGCACGGCTGGCACATATCAGACTAAATGTCACTTCCGAAAGCTAAGGGACCGAACCGGAAGCTGCCATTCAGAGGGACTACCTGACAACATGTGGAACCTCTCCGGAAAAGCCTTCCCACCTCAAGCAACTCCTTTTGATTAATCTTTCACATAGACAATACACGTTATATACACCGACACACCCCCCCGGCCTTTGCCTCCACAGATCCTGTGGTTGGCTAATTAAAGGAGGAGGTGTAACTATCAATCTAATCTGGCTTGTTCTCAAATTTACCATAATTTCCACACTTGAGAGGCTGGTGAAATGAAACAGCACTACTACACTTTCCCATTCATCAGCCGGAAGCAGAACAACTCAGAGAACCGGGCGAAAAATAATTAGGATGCGGGATCAGGTGTTGCGCGCGTGCATCTGTGCCTGTACAGGGGCACGCAGGCACATGAGCATTCACGGGAGGCAGCAGCAGTAGCACGGGGGCAGATGAGCACCACCAGTCATTTGACCTCGACAGGTGAATGCTTGCAGATGTACTCACAGCACACTTATTCGAAGAGGCCCAAATGCCCGAGAAAACTGCCGTCAGATTACGCCGGAAACAACAACGGCTTTTTAAACAACTACAGCCGCCAGAACGGTACCGGCGGCAGCACTGCAGGAGCTGCTCAGGAACCGCTGGGGCAACCCCAGCGCACCGGGTGCTCAGCGCGTGGCCCTGACCCCACCGCATGGCATGTCACCCTTGGGCAGGAAGCTTGACATTTTCTGGAAGCACCGGTGTCATTTCACGGGCTTTGCCGTCGCTTTGCGCTTGTGGGGTAACACTGTAGAGTTTTTCAGAAAGTGTTGGAGCAACTTTGGTACCTTTTCCATTCAGGCACACTGGGAGTGAGCTGTGGGGCTGCTGCCAGGGGCTCTGCTCAGCACAGCATGGCTGGAGCTGGCCCAGGACCTCCTTCGAAAGACGGACTGGTCAGACACACAGCTATCCTGAATCATCAAGGATAATCCTATGTTTAAGTTCAAGTTCCTACATTCCAGTTCAAGCTCAAGTTCCTACGTTCCAATTGGTGCCCGTTACCTCTTGTCCTGGATCATCAAAGATGATCCAGGACAAGAGGTAACGGGTACAAACTGGAACCTAGGAACTTCTATCAAAGCATGAGGAGGGACTTCTTTACTTTGAGGGTGGCAGAGCGCTGGAACAGGCTGCCCAGGGAGGCGGTAGAGTCTCCCACCCCAGAGACATTCAAAACCCGCCTGGAGGTCATCCTGTGCAACCTGCTGTAGGTGACCCTGCTCTGTCAGGGGGGTTGGACTGGATGATCTCCAGAGCTCCTTTCCAACCCTAACCAATCTGTGATTCTGTGATCAGAGCTGTTCTTCGAAATCTGTTCCTAGGAAATCGCTGCGAGAAGGAGGATGCACCTGAGGAGCAGGCCTAAGATGGAGGATTGAACAAACAAGTAGCTCTTACCTGAGGAATCGGCTATCCCATGGAACAACTTCTGAGAAAGATTCTGCAACATTACTAGGGGTCCGCCAAAACATACAATTACTTGCCATGTTCCAGTTAAAGCCTAAACTATCGAGTTGGCATTTCTTTTTAAAAGTGTATAAAGAAGTGGTAATGGGCCAAATCCTCAAGCCACTGTAAATCAACACGATTTGCTTGCCTCCGCTGGAACACCCGCTCTCTATTTCAGTTCAGGAGCTAACACACAGTATCTTAATATGCATTTAGGTTAATATTTGCACTTTGCAGGGCTAGGTAGATTGCACGGCTGGCACATATCAGACTAAATGTCACTTCCGAAAGCTAAGGGACCGAACCGGAAGCTGCCATTCAGAGGGACTACCTGACAACATGTGGAACCTCTCCGGAAAAGCCTTCCCACCTCAAGCAACTCCTTTTGATTCATCCTTCACATAGACAATACACGTTATATACACCGACACACCCCCCCGGCCTTTGCCTCCACAGATCCTGTGGTTGGCTAATTAAAGGAGGAGGTGTAACTATCAATCTAATCTGGCTTGTTCTCAAATTTACCATAATTTCCACACTTGAGAGGCTGGTGAAATGAAACAGCACTACTACACTTTCCCATTCATCAGCCGGAAGCAGAACAACTCCGAGAACCGGGCGAAAAATAATTAGGATGCGGGATCAGGTGTTGCGCGCGTGCATCTGTGCCTGTACAGGGGCACGCAGGCACATGAGCATTCACGGGAGGCAGCAGCAGTAGCACGGGGGCAGATGAGCACCACCAGTCATTTGACCTCGACAGGTGAATGCTTGCAGATGTACTCACAGCACACTTATTAGAAGAGGCCCAAATGCCCGAGAAAACTGCCGTCAGATTACGCCGGAAACAACAACGGCTTTTTAAACAACTACAGCCGCCAGAACGGTACCGGCGGCAGCACTGCAGGAGCTGCTCAGGAACCGCTGGGGCAACCCCAGCGCACCGGGTGCTCAGCGCGTGGCCCTGACCCCACCGCATGGCATGTCACCCTTGGGCAGGAAGCTTGACGTTTTCTGGAAGCACCGGTGTCATTTCACGGGCTTTGCCGTCGCTTTGCGCTTGTGGGGTAACACTATAGAGTTTTTCAGAAAGTGTTGGAGCAACTTTGGTACCTTTTCCATTCAGGCACACTGGGAGTGAGGTGTGGGGCTGCTGCCAGGGGCTCTGCTCAGCACAGCATGGCTGGAGCTGGTCCAGGACCTCCTTCGAAAGACAGACTGGTCAGACACACAGCTATCCTGAATCATCAAGGATAATCCTATGTTCAAGTTCCTACGTTCCAGTTCAAGTTCAAGTTCCTACGTTCCAATTGGTGCCCGTTACCTCTTGTCCTGGATCATCAAAGATGATCCAGGACAAGAGGTAACGGGTACAAACTGGAACCTAGGAACTTCTATCAAAGCATGAGGAGGAACTTCTTTACTTTGAGGGTGGCAGAGCGCTGGAACAGGCTGCCCAGGGAGGCGGTAGAGTCTCCGACTCCAGAAACATTCAAAACCCGCCTGGAGGTCATCCTGTACAACCTGCTGTAAGTGACCCTGCTCTGTCAGGGGGGTTGGACTGGATGATCTCCAGAGCTCCTTTCCAACCCTAACCAATCTGTGATTCTGTGATCAGAGCTGTTCTTCGAAATCTGTTCCTAGGAAATCGCTGCGAGAAGGAGGACGCACCTGAGAAGCAGGCCTAAGATGGAGGATTGAACAAACAAGTAGCTCTTACCTGAGGAATCGGCTATCCCATGGAACAACTTCTGAGAAAGATTCTGCAACATTACTAGGGGTCCGCCAAAACATACAATTACTTGCCATGTTCCAGTTAAAGCCTAAACTATCGAGTTGGCATTTCTTTTTAAAAGTGTATAAAGAAGCGGTAATGGGCCAAATCCTCAAGCCACTGTAAATCAACACGATTTGCTTGCCTCCGCTGGAACACCCGCTCTCTATTTCAGTTCAGGAGCTAACACACAGTATCTTAATATGCATTTAGGTTAATATTTGCACTTTGCAGGGCTAGGTAGATTGCACGGCTGGCACATATCAGACTAAATGTCACTTCCGAAAGCTAAGGGACCGAACCGGAAGCTGCCATTCAGAGGGACTACCTGACAACATGTGGAACCTCTCCGGAAAAGCCTTCCCACCTCAAGCAACTCCTTTTGATTCATCCTTCACATAGACAATACACGTTATATACACCGACACACCCCCCCGGCCTTTGCCTCCACAGATCCTGTGGTTGGCTAATTAAAGGAGGAGGTGTAACTATCAATCTAATCTGGCTTGTTCTCAAATTTACCATAATTTCCACACTTGAGAGGCTGGTGAAATGAAACAGCACTACTACACTTTCCCATTCATCAGCCGGAAGCAGAACAACTCCGAGAACCGGGCGAAAAATAATTAGGATGCGGGATCAGGTGTTGCGCGCGTGCATCTGTGCCTGTACAGGGGCACGCAGGCACATGAGCATTCACGGGAGGCAGCAGCAGTAGCACGGGGGCAGATGAGCACCACCAGTCATTTGACCTCGACAGGTGAATGCTTGCAGATGTACTCACAGCACACTTATTAGAAGAGGCCCAAATGCCCGAGAAAACTGCCGTCAGATTACGCCGGAAACAACAACGGCTTTTTAAACAACTACAGCCGCCAGAACGGTACCGGCGGCAGCACTGCAGGAGCTGCTCAGGAACCGCTGGGGCAACCCCAGCGCACCGGGTGCTCAGCGCGTGGCCCTGACCCCACCGCATGGCATGTCACCCTTGGGCAGGAAGCTTGACATTTTCTGGAAGCACCGGTGTCATTTCACGGGCTTTGCCGTCGCTTTGCGCATGTGGGGTAACACTATAGAGTTTTTCAGAAAGTGTTGGAGCAACTTTGGTACCTTTTCCATTCAGGCACACTGGGAGTGAGCTGTGGGGCTGCTGCCAGGGGCTCTGCTCAGCACAGCATGGCTGGAGCTGGTCCAGGACCTCCTTCGAAAGACAGACTGGTCAGACACACAGCTATCCTGAATCATCAAGGATAATCCTATGTTCAAGTTCCTACGTTCCAGTTCAAGTTCAAGTTCCTACGTTCCAATTGGTGCCCGTTACCTCTTGTCCTGGATCATCAAAGATGATCCAGGACAAGAGGTAACGGGTACAAACTGGAACCTAGGAACTTCTATCAAAGCATGAGGAGGGACTTCTTTACTTTGAGGGTGGCAGAGCGCTGGAACAGGCTGCCCAGGGAGGCGGTAGAGTCTCCCACCCCAGAGACATTCAAAACCCGCCTGGAGGTCATCCTGTGCAACCTGCTGTAGGTGACCCTGCTCTGGCAGGGGGTTGGACTGGATGATCTCCAGAGCTCCTTTCTAACCCTAACCAATCTGTGATTCTGTGATCAGAGCTGTTCTTCGAAATCTGTTCCTAGGAAATCGCTGCGAGAAGGAGGATGCACCTGAGGAGCAGGCCTAAGATGGAGGATTGAACAAACAAGTAGCTCTTACCTGAGGAATCGGCTATCCCACGTAACAACTTCTGAGAAAGATTCTGCAACATTACTAGGGGTCCGCCAAAACATACAATTACTTGCCATGTTCCAGTTAAAGCCTAAACTATCGAGTTGGCATTTCTTTTTAAAAGTGTATAAAGAAGCGGTAATGGGCCAAATCCTCAAGCCACTGTAAATCAACACGATTTGCTTGCCTCCACTGGAACACCCGCTCTCTATTTCAGTTCAGGAGCTAACACACAGTATCTTAATATGCATTTAGGTTAATATTTGCACTTTGCAGGGCTAGGTAGATTGCACGGCTGGCACATATCAGACTAAATGTCACTTCCGAAAGCTAAGGGACCGAACCGGAAGCTGCCATTCAGAAGGACTACCTGACAACATGTGGAACCTCTCCGGAAAAGCCTTCCCACCTCAAGCAACTCCTTTTGATTAATCTTTCACATAGACAATACACGTTATATACACCGACACACACCCCCGGCCTTTGCCTCCACAGATCCTGTGGTTGGCTAATTAAAGGAGGAGGTGTAACTATCAATCTAATCTGGCTTGTTCTCAAATTTACCATAATTTCCACACTTGAGAGGCTGGTGAAATGAAACAGCACTACTACACTTTCCCATTCATCAGCCGGAAGCAGAACAACTCCGAGAACCGGGCGAAAAATAATTAGGATGCGGGATCAGGTGTTGCGCGCGTGCATCTGTGCCTGTACAGGGGCACGCAGGCACATGAGCATTCACGGGAGGCAGCAGCAGTAGCACGGGGGCAGATGAGCACCACCAGTCATTTGACCTCGACAGGTGAATGCTTGCAGATGTACTCACAGCACACTTATTAGAAGAGGCCCAAATGCCCGAGAAAACTGCCGTCAGATTACGCCGGAAACAACAATGGCTTTTTAAACAACTACAGCCGCCAGAACGGTACCGGCGGCAGCACTGCAGGAGCTGCTCAGGAACCGCTGGGGCAACCCCAGCGCACCGGGTGCTCAGCGCGTGGCCCTGACCCCACCGCATGGCATGTCACCCTTGGGCAGGAAGCTTGACATTTTCTGGAAGCACCGGTGTCATTTCACGGGCTTTGCCGTCGCTTTGCGCTTGTGGGGTAACACTATAGAGTTTTTCAGAAAGTGTTGGAGCAACTTTGGTACCTTTTCCATTCAGGCACACTGGGAGTGAGCTGTGGGGCTGCTGCCAGGGGCTCTGCTCAGCACAGCATGGCTGGAGCTGGTCCAGGACCTCCTTCGAAAGACAGACTGGTTAGACACACAGCTATCCTGAATCATCAAGGATAATCCTATGTTCAAGCTCCTACGTTCCAGTTCAAGTTCAAGTTCCTACGTTCCAATTGGTGCCCGTTACCTCTTGTCCTGGATCATCAAAGATGATCCAGGACAAGAGGTAACGGGTACAAACTGGAACCTAGGAACTTCTATCAAAGCATGAGGAGGAACTTCTTTACTTTGAGGGTGGCAGAGCGCTGGAACAGGCTGCCCAGGGAGGCGGTAGAGTCTCCCACCCCAGAGACATTCAAAACCTGCCTGGAGGTCATCCTGTGCAACCTGCTGTAGGTGACCCTGCTCTGGCAGGGGGGTTGCACTACATGATCTCCAGAGCTCCTTTCCAACCCTAACCAATCTGTGATTCTGTGATCAGAGCTGTTCTTCAAAATCTGTTCCTAGGAAATCACTGCGAGAAGGAGGACGCACCTGAGGAGCAGGCCTAAGATGGAGGATTGAACAAACAAGTAGCTCTTACCTGAGGAATCGGCTATCCCATGGAACAACTTCTGAGAAAGATTCTGCAACATTACTAGGGGTCCGCCAAAACATACAATTACTTGCCATGTTCCAGTTAAAGCCTAAACTATCGAGTTGGCATTTCTTTTTAAAAGTGTATAAAGAAGCGGTAATGGGCCAAATCCTCAAGCCACTGTAAATCAACACGATTTGCTTGCCTCTGCTGGAACACCCGCTCTCTATTTCAGTTCAGGAGCTAACACACAGTATCTTAATATGCATTTATGTTAATATTTGCACTTTGCAGGGCTAGGTAGATTGCACGGCTGGCACATATCAGACTAAATGTCACTTCCAAAAGCTAAGGGACCGAACCGGAAGCTGCCATTCAGAGGGACTACCTGACAACATGTGGAACCTCTCCGGAAAAGCCTTCCCACCTCAAGCAACTCCTTTTGATTCATCTTTCACATAGACAATACACGTTATATACACCGACACACACCCCCGGCCTTTGCCTCCACAGATCCTGTGGTTGGCTAATTAAAGGAGGAGGTGTAACTATCAATCTAATCTGGCTTGTTCTCAAATTTACCATAATTTCCACACTTGAGAGGCTGGTGAAATGAAACAGCACTACTACACTTTCCCATTCATCAGCCGGAAGCAGATCAACTCAGAGAACCGGGCGAAAAATAATTAGGATGCGGGATCAGGTGTTGCGCGCGTGCATCTGTGCCTGTACAGGGGCACGCAGGCACATGAGCATTCACGGGAGGCAGCAGCAGTAGCATGGGGGCAGATGAGCACCACCAGTCATTTGACCTCGACAGGTGAATGCTTGCAGATGTACTCACAGCACACTTATTAGAAGAGGCCCAAATGCCCGAGAAAACTGCCGTCAGATTACGCCGGAAACAACAACGGCTTTTTAAACAACTACAGCCGCCAGAACGGTACCGGCGGCAGCACTGCAGGAGCTGCTCAGGAACCGCTGGGGCAACCCCAGCGCACCGGGTGCTCAGCGCGTGGCCCTGACCCCACCGCATGGCATGTCACCCTTGGGCAGGAAGCTTGACATTTTCTGGAAGCACCGGTGTCATTTCACGGGCTTTGCTGTCGCTTTGCGCTTGTGGGGTAACACTATAGAGTTTTTCGGAAAGTGTTGGAGCAACTTTGGTACCTTTTCCATTCAGGCACACTGGGAGTGAGCTGTGGGGCTGCTGCCAGGGGCTCTGCTCAGCACAGCATGGCTGGAGCTGGTCCAGGACCTCCTTCGAAAGACAGACTGGTCAGACACACAGCTATCCTGAATCATCAAGGATAATCCTATGTTCAAGCTCCTACGTTCCAGTTCAAGTTCAAGTTCCTACGTTCCAATTGGTGCCCGTTACCTCTTGTCCTGGATCATCAAAGATGATCCAGGACAAGAGGTAACGGGTACAAACTGGAACCTAGGAACTTCTATCAAAGCATGAGGAGGAACTTCTTTACTTTGAGGGTGGCAGAGCGCTGGAACAGGCTGCCCAGGGAGGCGGTAGAGTCTCCCACCCCAGAGACATTCAAAACCCGCCTGGAGGTCATCCTGTGCAACCTGCTGTAGGTGACCCTGCTCTGGCAGGGGGGTTGCACTACATGATCTCCAGAGCTCCTTTCCAACCCTAACCAATCTGTGATTCTGTGATCAGAGCTGTTCTTCGAAATCTGTTCCTAGGAAATCGCTGCGAGTAGGAGGACGCACCTGAGGAGCAGGCCTAAGATGGAGGATTGAACAAACAAGTAGCTCTTACCTGAGGAATCGGCTATCCCATGGAACAACTTCTGAGAAAGATTCTGCAACATTACTAGGGGTCCGCCAAAACATACAATTACTTGCCATGTTCCAGTTAAAGCCTAAACTATCGAGTTGGCATTTCTTTTTAAAAGTGTATAAAGAAGCGGTAATGGGCCAAATCCTCAAGCCACTCTAAATCAACACGATTTGCTTGCCTCCGCTGGAACACCCGCTCTCTATTTCAGTTCAGGAGCTAACACACAGTATCTTAATATGCATTTATGTTAATATTTGCACTTTGCAGGGCTAGGTAGATTGCACGGCTGGCACATATCAGACTAAATGTCACTTCCGAAAGCTAATGGACCAAACCGGAAGCTGCCATTCAGAGGGACTACCTGACAACATGTGGAACCTCTCCGGAAAAGCCTTCCCACCTCAAGCAACTCCTTTTGATTCATCTTTCACATAGACAATACACGTTATATACACCGACACCCCCCCCCGGCCTTTGCCTCCACAGATCCTGTGGTTGGCTAATTAAAGGAGGAGGTGTAACTATCAATCTAATCTGGCTTGTTCTCAAATTTACCATAATTTCCACACTTGAGAGGCTGGTGAAATGAAACAGCACTACTACACTTTCCCATTCATCAGCCGGAAGCAGAACAACTCCGAGAACCGGGCGAAAAATAATTAGGATGCGGGATCAGGTGTTGCGCGCGTGCATCTGTGCCTGTACAGGGGCACGCAGGCACATGAGCATTCACGGGAGGCAGCAGCAGTAGCACGGGGGCAGATGAGCACCACCAGTCATTTGACCTCGACAGGTGAATGCTTGCAGATGTACTCACAGCACACTTATTAGAAGAGGCCCAAATGCCCGAGAAAACTGCCGTCAGATTACGCCGGAAACAACAACGGCTTTTTAAACAACTACAGCCGCCAGAACGGTACCGGCGGCAGCACTGCAGGAGCTGCTCAGGAACCGCTGGGGCAACCCCAGCGCACCGGGTGCTCAGCGCGTGGCCCTGACCCCACCGCATGGCATGTCACCCTTGGGCAGGAAGCTTGGCATTTTCTGGAAGCACCGGTGTCATTTCACGGGCTTTGCCGTCGCTTTGCGCTTGTGGGGTAACACTATAGAGTTTTTCAGAAAGTGTTGGAGCAACTTTGGTACCTTTTCCATTCAGGCACACTGGGAGTGAGGTGTGGGGCTGCTGCCAGGGGCTCTGCTCAGCACAGCATGGCTGGAGCTGGTCCAGGACCTCCTTCGAAAGACAGACTGGTCAGACACACAGCTATCCTGAATCATCAAGGATAATCCTATGTTCAAGTTCCTACGTTCCAGTTCAAGTTCAAGTTCCTACGTTCCAATTGGTGCCCGTTACCTCTTGTCCTGGATCATCAAAGATGATCCAGGACAAGAGGTAACGGGTACAAACTGGAACCTAGGAACTTCTATCAAAGCATGAGGAGGAACTTCTTTACTTTGAGGGTGGCAGAGCGCTGGAACAGGCTGCCCAGGGAGGCGGTAGAGTCTCCCACCCCAGAGACATTCAAAACCCGCCTGGAGGTCATCCTGTGCAACCTGCTGTAGGTGACCCTGCTTTGGCAGGGGGGTTGGACTGGATGATCTCCAGAGCTCCTTTCTAACCCTAACCAATCTGTGATTCCGTGATCAGAGCTGTTCTTCGAAATCTGTTCCTAGGAAATCGCTGCGAGAAGGAGGATGCACCTGAGGAGCAGGCCTAAGATGGAGGATTGAACAAACAAGTAGCTCTTACCTGAGGAATCGGCTATCCCATGGAACAACTTCTGAGAAAGATTCTGCAACATTACTAGGGGTCCGCCAAAACATACAATTACTTGCCATGTTCCAGTTAAAGCCTAAACTATCGAGTTGGCATTTCTTTTTAAAAGTGTATAAAGAAGCGGTAATGGGCCAAATCCTCAAGCCACTGTAAATCAACACGATTTGCTTGCCTCCGCTGGAACACCCGCTCTCTATTTCAGTTCAGGAGCTAACACACAGTATCTTAATATGCATTTATGTTAATATTTGCACTTTGCAGGGCTAGGTAGATTGCACGGCTGGCACATATCAGACTAAATGTCACTTCCGAAAGCTAAGGGACCGAACCGGAAGCTGCCATTCAGAGGGACTACCTGACAACATGTGGAACCTCTCCGGAAAAGCCTTCCCACCTCAAGCAACTCCTTTTGATTAATCTTTCACATAGACAATACACGTTATATACACCGACACACACCCCCGGCCTTTGCCTCCACAGATCCTGTGGTTGGCTAATTAAAGGAGGAGGTGTAACTATCAATCTAATCTGGCTTGTTCTCAAATTTACCATAATTTCCACACTTGAGAGGCTGGTGAAATGAAACAGCACTACTACACTTTCCCATTCATCAGCCGGAAGCAGAACAACTCAGAGAACCGGGCGAAAAATAATTAGGATGCGGGATCAGGTGTTGCGCGCGTGCATCTGTGCCTGTACAGGGGCACGCAGGCACATGAGCATTCACGGGAGGCAGCAGCAGTAGCACGGGGGCAGATGAGCACCACCAGTCATTTGACCTCGACAGGTGAATGCTTGCAGATGTACTCACAGCACACTTATTAGAAGAGGCCCAAATGCCCGAGAAAACTGCCGTCAGATTACGCCGGAAAAAACAACGGCTTTTTAAACAACTACAGCCGCCAGAACGGTACCGGCGGCAGCACTGCAGGAGCTGCTCAGGAACCGCCGGGGCAACCCCAGCGCACCGGGTGCTCAGCGTGTGGCCCTGACCCCACCGCATGGCATGTCACCCTTGGGCAGGAAGCTTGACATTTTCTGGAAGCACCGGTGTCATTTCACGGGCTTTGCCGTCGCTTTGCGTTTGTGGGTTAACACTATAGAGTTTTTCAGAAAGTGTTGGAGCAACTTTGGTACCTTTTCCATTCAGGCACACTGGGAGTGAGCTGTGGGGCTGCTGCCAGGGGCTCTGCTCAGCACAGCATGGCTGGAGCTGGTCCAGGACCTCCTTCGAAAGACAGACTGGTCAGACACACAGCTATCCTGAATCATCAAGGATAATCCTATGTTCAAGTTCCTACGTTCCAGTTCAAGTTCAAGTTCCTACGTTCCAATTGGTGCCCGTTACCTCTTGGCCTGGATCATCAAAGATGATCCAGGACAAGAGGTAACGGGTACAAACTGGAACGTAGGAACTTCTATCAAAGCATGAGGAGGAACTTCTTTACTTTGAGGGTGGCAGAGCGCTGGAACAGGCTGCCCAGGGAGGCGGTAGAGTCTCCCACCCCAGAGACATTCAAAACCCGCCTGGAGGTCATCCTGTGCAACCTGCTGTAGGTGACCCTGCTCTGGCAGGGGGGTTGGACTGGATGATCTCCAGAGGTCCTTTCCAACCCTAACCAATCTGTGATTCTGTGATCAGAGCTGTTCTTCGAAATCTGTTCCTAGGAAATCGCTGCGAGAAGGAGGATGCACCTGAGGAGCAGGCCGAAGATGGAGGATTGAACAAACAAGTAGCTCTTACCTGAGGAATCGGCTATCCCACGTAACAACTTCTGAGAAAGATTCTGCAACATTACTAGGGGTCCGCCAAAACATACAATTACTTGCCATGTTCCAGTTGAAGCCTAAACTATCGAGTTGGCATTTCTTTTTAAAAGTGTATAAAGAAGCGGTAATGGGCCAAATCCTCAAGCCACTGTAAATCAACACGATTTGCTTGCCTCCGCTGGAACACCCGCTCTCTATTCCAGTTCAGGAGCTAACACACAGTATCTTAATATGCATTTAGGTTAATATTTGCACTTTGCAGGGCTAGGTAGATTGCACGGCTGGCACATATCAGACTAAATGTCACTTCCGAAAGCTAAGGGACCGAACCGGAAGCTGCCATTCAGAAGGACTACCTGACAACATGTGGAACCTCTCCGGAAAAGCCTTCCCACCTCAAGCAACTCCTTTTGATTAATCTTTCACATAGACAATACACGTTATATACACCGACACACACCCCCGGCCTTTGCCTCCACAGATCCTGTGGTTGGCTAATTAAAGGAGGAGGTGTAACTATCAATCTAATCTGGCTTGTTCTCAAATTTACCATAATTTCCACACTTGAGAGGCTGGTGAGATGACACAGCACTACTACACTTTCCCATTCATCAGCCGGAAGCAGAACAACTCAGAGAACCGGGCGAAAAATAATTAGGATGCGGGATCAGGTGTTGCGCGCGTGCATCTGTGCCTGTACAGGGGCACGCAGGCACATGAGCATTCACGGGAGGCAGCAGCAGTAGCACGGGGGCAGATGAGCACCACCAGTCATTTGACCTCGACAGGTGAATGCTTGCAGATGTACTCACAGCACACTTATTAGAAGAGGCCCAAATGCCCGAGAAAACTGCCGTCAGATTACGCCGGAAACAACAATGGCTTTTTAAACAACTACAGCCGCCAGAACGGTACCGGCGGCAGCACTGCAGGAGCTGCTCAGGAACCGCTGGGGCAACCCCAGCGCACCGGGTGCTCAGCGCGTGGCCCTGACCCCACCGCATGGCATGTCACCCTTGGGCAGGAAGCTTGACATTTTCTGGAAGCACCGGTGTCATTTCACGGGCTTTGCCGTCGCTTTGCGCTTGTGGGGTAACACTATAGAGTTTTTCAGAAAGTGTTGGAGCAACTTTGGTACCTTTTCCATTCAGGCACACTGGGAGTGAGCTGTGGGGCTGCTGCCAGGGGCTCTGCTCAGCACAGCATGGCTGGAGCTGGCCCAGGACCTCCTTCGAAAGACAGACTGGTCAGACACACAGCTATCCCGAATCATCAAGGATAATCCTATGTTCAAGTTCAAGTTCCTACCTTCCAGTTCAAGTTCAAGTTCCTACGTTCCAATTGGTGCCCGTTACCTCTTGTCCTGGATCATCAAATATGATCCAGGACAAGAGGTAACGGGTACAAACTGGAACCTAGGAACTTCTTTCAAAGCATGAGGAGGAACTTCTTTACTTTGAGGGTGGCAGAGCGCTGGAACAGGCTGCCCGGGGAGGCGGTAGAGTCTCCCACCCCAGAGACATTCAAAACCCGCCTGGAGGTCATCCTGTGCAACCTGCTGTAGGTGACCCTGCTCTGGCAGGGGGGTTGCACTACATGATCTCCAGAGCTCCTTTCCAACCCTAACCAATCTGTGATTCTGTGATCAGAGCTGTTCTTCGAAATCTGTTCCTAGGAAATCGCTGCGAGAAGGAGGACGCACCTGAGGAGCAGGCCTAAGATGGAGGATTGAACAAACAAGTAGCTCTTACCTGAGGAATCGGCTATCCCATGGAACAACTTCTGAGAAAGATTCTGCAACATTACTAGGGGTCCGCCAAAACATACAATTACTTGCCATGTTCCAGTTAAAGCCTAAACTATCGAGTTGGCATTTCTTTTTAAAAGTGTATAAAGAAGCGGTAATGGGCCAAATCCTCAAGCCACTGTAAATCAACACGATTTGCTTGCCTCCGCTGGAACACCCGCTCTCTATTGCAGTTCAGGAGCTAACACACACTATCTTAATATGCATTTAGGTTAATATTTGCACTTTGCAGGGCTAGGTAGATTGCACGGCTGGCACATATCAGACTAAATGTCACTTCCGAAAGCTAAGGGACCGAACCGGAAGCTGCCATTCAGAGGGACTACCTGACAACATGTGGAACCTCTCCGGAAAAGCCTTCCCACCTCAAGCAACTCCTTTTGATTAATCTTTCACATAGACAATACACGTTATATACACCGACACACCCCCCCGGCCTTTGCCTCCACAGATCCTGTGGTTGGCTAATTAAAGGAGGAGGTGTAACTATCAATCTAATCTCGCTCGTTCTCAAATTTACCATAATTTCCACACTTGAGAGGCTGGTGAAATGAAACAGCACTACTACACTTTCCCATTCATCAGCCGGAAGCAGAACAACTCAGAGAACCGGGCGAAAAATAATTAGGATGCGGGATCAGGTGTTGCGCGCGTGCATCTGTGCCTGTACAGGGGCACGCAGGCACATGAGCATTCACGGGAGGCAGCAGCAGTAGCACGGGGGGAGATGAGCACCACCAGTCATTTGACCTCGACAGGTGAATGCTTGCAGATGTAGTCACAGCACACTTATTAGAAGAGGCCCAAATGCCCGAGAAAACTGCCGTCAGATTACGCCGGAAACAACAACGGCTTTTTAAACAACTACAGCCGCCAGAACGGTACCGGCGGCAGCACTGCAGGAGCTGCTCAGGAACCGCTGGGGCAACCCCAGCGCACCGGGTGCTCAGCGCGTGGCCCTGACCCCACCGCATGGCATGTCACCCTTGGGCAGGAAGCTTGACATTTTCTGGAAGCACCGGTGTCATTTCACGGGCTTTGCCGTCGCTTTGCGCTTGTGGGGTAACACTATAGAGTTTTTCAGAAAGTGTTGGAGCAACTTTGGTACCTTTTCCATTCAGGCACACTGGGAGTGAGCTGTGGGGCTGCTGCCAGGGGCTCTGCTCAGCACAGCATGGCTGGAGCTGGTCCAGGACCTCCTTCGAAAGACAGACTGGTCAGACACACAGCTATCCTGAATCATCAAGGATAATCCTATGTTCAAGCTCCTACGTTCCAGTTCAAGTTCAAGTTCCTACGTTCCAATTGGTGCCCGTTACCTCTTGTCCTGGATCATCAAAGATGATCCAGGACAAGAGGTAACGGGTACAAACTGGAACCTAGGAACTTCTATCAAAGCATGAGGAGGAACTTCTTTACTTTGAGGGTGGCAGAGCGCTGGAACAGGCTGCCCAGGGAGGCGGTAGAGTCTCCCACCCCAGAGACATTCAAAACCCGCCTGGAGGTCGTCCTGTGCAACCTGCTGTAGGTGACCCTGCTCTGGCAGGGGGGTTGGGCTGGATGATCTCCAGAGCTCCTTTCCAACCCTAACCAATCTGTGATTCTGTGATCAGAGCTGTTCTTCGAAATCTGTTCCTAGGAAATCGCTGCGAGAAGGAGGATGCACCTGAGGAGCAGGCCTAAGATGGAGGATTGAACAAACAAGTAGCTCTTACCTGAGGAATCGGCTATCCCATGGAACAACTTCTGAGAAAGATTCTGCAACATTACTAGGGGTCCGCCAAAACATACAATTACTTGCCATGTTCCAGTTAAAGCCTAAACTATCGAGTTGGCATTTCTTTTTAAAAGTGTATAAAGAAGCGGTAATGGGCCAAATCCTCAAGCCACTGTAAATCAACACGATTTGCTTGCCTCCGCTGGAACACCCGCTCTCTATTTCAGTTCAGGAGCTAACACACACTATCTTAATATGCATTTAGGTTAATATTTGCACTTTGCAGGGCTAGGTAGATTGCACGGCTGGCACATATCAGACTAAATGTCACTTCCGAAAGCTAAGGGACCGAACCGGAAGCTGCCATTCAGAGGGACTACCTGACAACATGTGGAACCTCTCCGGAAAAGCCTTCCCACCTCAAGCAACTCCTTTTGATTCATCTTTCACATAGACAATACACGTTATATACACCGACACACCCCCCCGGCCTTTGCCTCCACAGATCCTGTGGTTGGCTAATTAAAGGAGGAGGTGTAACTATCAATCTAATCTCGCTCGTTCTCAAATTTACCATAATTTCCACACTTGAGAGGCTGGTGAAATGAAACAGCACTACTACACTTTCCCATTCATCAGCCGGAAGCAGAACAACTCAGAGAACCGGGCGAAAAATAATTAGGATGCGGGATCAGGTGTTGCGCGCGTGCATCTGTGCCTGTACAGGGGCACGCAGGCACATGAGCATTCACGGGAGGCAGCAGCAGTAGCACGGGGGCAGATGAGCACCACCAGTCATTTGACCTCGACAGGTGAATGTTTGCAGATGTAGTCACAGCACACTTATTAGAAGAGGCCCAAATGCCCGAGAAAACTGCCGTCAGATTACGCCGGAAACAACAACGGCTTTTTAAACAACTACAGCCGCCAGAACGGTACCGGCGGCAGCACTGCAGGAGCTGCTCAGGAACCGCTGGGGCAACCCCAGCGCACCGGGTGCTCAGCGCGTGGCCCTGACCCCACCGCATGGCATGTCACCCTTGGGCAGGAAGCTTGACATTTTCTGGAAGCACCGGTGTCATTTCACGGGCTTTGCCGTCGCTTTGCGCTTGTGGGGTAACACTATAGAGTTTTTCAGAAAGTGTTGGAGCAACTTTGGTACCTTTTCCATTCAGGCACACTGGGAGTGAGCTGTGGGGCTGCTGCCAGGGGCTCTGCTCAGCACAGCATGGCTGGAGCTGGCCCAGGACCTCCTTCGAAAGACAGACTGGTCAGACACACAGCTATCCCGAATCATCAAGGATAATCCTATGTTCAAGTTCAAGTTCCTACCTTCCAGTTCAAGTTCAAGTTCCTACGTTCCAATTGGTGCCCGTTACCTCTTGTCCTGGATCATCAAAGATGATCCAGGACAAGAGGTAACGGGTACAAACTGGAACCTAGGAACTTCTTTCAAAGCATGAGGAGGAACTTCTTTACTTTGAGGGTGGCAGAGCGCTGGAACAGGCTGCCCGGGGAGGCGGTAGAGTCTCCCACCCCAGAGACATTCAAAACCCGCCTGGAGGTCATCCTGTGCAACCTGCTGTAGGTGACCCTGCTCTGGCAGGGGGGTTGCACTACATGATCTCCAGAGCTCCTTTCCAACCCTAACCAATCTGTGATTCTGTGATCAGAGCTGTTCTTCGAAATCTGTTCCTAGGAAATCGCTGCGAGAAGGAGGACGCACCTGAGGAGCAGGCCTAAGATGGAGGATTGAACAAACAAGTAGCTCTTACCTGAGGAATCGGCTATCCCATGGAACAACTTCTGAGAAAGATTCTGCAACATTACTAGGGGTCCGCCAAAACATACAATTACTTGCCATGTTCCAGTTAAAGCCTAAACTATCGAGTTGGCATTTCTTTTTAAAAGTGTATAAAGAAGCGGTAATGGGCCAAATCCTCAAGCCACTGTAAATCAACACGATTTGCTTGCCTCCGCTGGAACACCCGCTCTCTATTGCAGTTCAGGAGCTAACACACACTATCTTAATATGCATTTAGGTTAATATTTGCACTTTGCAGGGCTAGGTAGATTGCACGGCTGGCACATATCAGACTAAATGTCACTTCCGAAAGCTAAGGGACCAAACCGGAAGCTGCCATTCAGAGGGACTACCTGACAACATGTGGAACCTCTCCGGAGAAGCCTTCCCACCTCAAGCAACTCCTTTTGATTCATCTTTCACATAGACAATACACGTTATATACACCGACACACCCCCCCGGCCTTTGCCTCCACAGATCCTGTGGTTGGCTAATTAAAGGAGGAGGTGTAACTATCAATCTAATCTGGCTTGTTCTCAAATTTACCATAATTTCCACACTTGAGAGGCTGGTGAAATGAAACAGCACTACTACACTTTCCCATTCATCAGCCGGAAGCAGATCAACTCCGATAACCGGGCGAAAAATAATTAGGATGCGGGATCAGGTGTTGCGCGCGTGCATCTGTGCCTGTACAGGGGCACGCAGGCACATGAGCATTCACGGGAGGCAGCAGCAGTAGCACGGGGGCAGATGAGCACCACCAGTCATTTGACCTCGACAGGTGAATGCTTGCAGATGTACTCACAGCACACTTATTAGAAGAGGCCCAAATGCCCGAGAAAACTGCCGTCAGATTACGCCGGAAACAAGAATGGCTTTTTAAACAACTACAGCCGCCAGAACGGTACCGGCGGCAGCACTGCAGGAGCTGCTCAGGAACCGCTGGGGCAACCCCAGCGCACCGGGTGCTCAGCGCGTGGCCCTGACCCCACCGCATGGCATGTCACCCTTGGGCAGGAAGCTTGACATTTTCTGGAAGCACCGGTGTCATTTCACGGGCTTTGCCGTCGCTTTGCGCTTGTGGGGTAACACTATAGAGTTTTTCGGAAAGTGTTGGAGCAACTTTGGTACCTTTTCCATTCAGGCACACTGGGAGTGAGCTGTGGGGCTGCTGCCAGGGGCTCTGCTCAGCACAGCATGGCTGGAGCTGGTCCAGGACCTCCTTCGAAAGACAGACTGGTCAGACACACAGCTATCCTGAATCATCAAGGATAATCCTATGTTCAAGCTCCTACGTTCCAGTTCAAGTTCAAGTTCCTACGTTCCAATTGGTGCCCGTTACCTCTTGTCCTGGATCATCAAAGATGATCCAGGACAAGAGGTAACGGGTACAAACTGGAACCTAGGAACTTCTATCAAAGCATGAGGAGGAACTTCTTTACTTTGAGGGTGGCAGAGCGCTGGAACAGGCTGCCCAGGGAGGCGGTAGAGTCTCCCACCCCAGAGACATTCAAAACCCGCCTGGAGGTCGTCCTGTGCAACCTGCTGTAGGTGACCCTGCTCTGGCAGGGGGGTTGGGCTGGATGATCTCCAGAGCTCCTTTCCAACCCTAACCAAGCTGTGATTCTGTGATCAGAGCTGTTCTTCGAAATCTGTTCCTAGGAAATCGCTGCGAGAAGGAGGATGCACCTGAGGAGCAGGCCTAAGATGGAGGATTGAACAAACAAGTAGCTCTTACCTGAGGAATCGGCTATCCCATGGAACAACTTCTGAGAAAGATTCTGCAACATTACTAGGGGTCCGCCAAAACATACAATTACTTGCCATGTTCCAGTTAAAGCCTAAACTATCGAGTTGGCATTTCTTTTGAAAAGTGTATAAAGAAGCGGTAATGGGCCAAATCCTCAAGCCACTGTAAATCAACACGATTTGCTTGCCTCCGCTGGAACACCCGCTCTCTATTTCAGTTCAGGAGCTAACACACAGTATCTTAATATGCATTTAGGTTAATATTTGCACTTTGCAGGGCTAGGTAGATTGCACGGCTGGCACATATCAGACTAAATGTCACTTCCGAAAGCTAAGGGACCGAACCGGAAGCTGCCATTCAGAGGGACTACCTGACAACATGTGGAACCTCTCCGGAAAAGCCTTCCCACCTCAAGCAACTCCTTTTGATTAATCTTTCACATAGACAATACACGTTATATACACCGACACACCCCCCCGGCCTTTGCCTCCACAGATCCTGTGGTTGGCTAATTAAAGGAGGAGGTGTAACTATCAATCTAATCTCGCTCGTTCTCAAATTTACCATAATTTCCACACTTGAGAGGCTGGTGAAATGAAACAGCACTACTACACTTTCCCATTCATCAGCCGGAAGCAGAACAACTCAGAGAACCGGGCGAAAAATAATTAGGATGCGGGATCAGGTGTTGCGCGCGTGCATCTGTGCCTGTACAGGGGCACGCAGGCACATGAGCATTCACGGGAGGCAGCAGCAGTAGCACGGGGGGAGATGAGCACCACCAGTCATTTGACCTCGACAGGTGAATGCTTGCAGATGTAGTCACAGCACACTTATTAGAAGAGGCCCAAATGCCCGAGAAAACTGCCGTCAGATTACGCCGGAAACAACAACGGCTTTTTAAACAACTACAGCCGCCAGAACGGTACCGGCGGCAGCACTGCAGGAGCTGCTCAGGAACCGCTGGGGCAACCCCAGCGCACCGGGTGCTCAGCGCGTGGCCCTGACCCCACCGCATGGCATGTCACCCTTGGGCAGGAAGCTTGACATTTTCTGGAAGCACCGGTGTCATTTCACGGGCTTTGCCGTCGCTTTGCGCTTGTGGGGTAACACTATAGAGTTTTTCAGAAAGTGTTGGAGCAACTTTGGTACCTTTTCCATTCAGGCACACTGGGAGTGAGCTGTGGGGCTGCTGCCAGGGGCTCTGCTCAGCACAGCATGGCTGGAGCTGGTCCAGGACCTCCTTCGAAAGACAGACTGGTCAGACACACAGCTATCCTGAATCATCAAGGATAATCCTATGTTCAAGCTCCTACGTTCCAGTTCAAGTTCAAGTTCCTACGTTCCAATTGGTGCCCGTTACCTCTTGTCCTGGATCATCAAAGATGATCCAGGACAAGAGGTAACGGGTACAAACTGGAACCTAGGAACTTCTATCAAAGCATGAGGAGGAACTTCTTTACTTTGAGGGTGGCAGAGCGCTGGAACAGGCTGCCCAGGGAGGCGGTAGAGTCTCCCACCCCAGAGACATTCAAAACCCGCCTGGAGGTCGTCCTGTGCAACCTGCTGTAGGTGACCCTGCTCTGGCAGGGGGGTTGGGCTGGATGATCTCCAGAGCTCCTTTCCAACCCTAACCAATCTGTGATTCTGTGATCAGAGCTGTTCTTCGAAATCTGTTCCTAGGAAATCGCTGCGAGAAGGAGGATGCACCTGAGGAGCAGGCCTAAGATGGAGGATTGAACAAACAAGTAGCTCTTACCTGAGGAATCGGCTATCCCATGGAACAACTTCTGAGAAAGATTCTGCAACATTACTAGGGGTCCGCCAAAACATACAATTACTTGCCATGTTCCAGTTAAAGCCTAAACTATCGAGTTGGCATTTCTTTTTAAAAGTGTATAAAGAAGCGGTAATGGGCCAAATCCTCAAGCCACTGTAAATCAACACGATTTGCTTGCCTCCGCTGGAACACCCGCTCTCTATTTCAGTTCAGGAGCTAACACACACTATCTTAATATGCATTTAGGTTAATATTTGCACTTTGCAGGGCTAGGTAGATTGCACGGCTGGCACATATCAGACTAAATGTCACTTCCGAAAGCTAAGGGACCGAACCGGAAGCTGCCATTCAGAGGGACTACCTGACAACATGTGGAACCTCTCCGGAAAAGCCTTCCCACCTCAAGCAACTCCTTTTGATTCATCTTTCACATAGACAATACACGTTATATACACCGACACACCCCCCCGGCCTTTGCCTCCACAGATCCTGTGGTTGGCTAATTAAAGGAGGAGGTGTAACTATCAATCTAATCTCGCTCGTTCTCAAATTTACCATAATTTCCACACTTGAGAGGCTGGTGAAATGAAACAGCACTACTACACTTTCCCATTCATCAGCCGGAAGCAGAACAACTCAGAGAACCGGGCGAAAAATAATTAGGATGCGGGATCAGGTGTTGCGCGCGTGCATCTGTGCCTGTACAGGGGCACGCAGGCACATGAGCATTCACGGGAGGCAGCAGCAGTAGCACGGGGGCAGATGAGCACCACCAGTCATTTGACCTCGACAGGTGAATGTTTGCAGATGTAGTCACAGCACACTTATTAGAAGAGGCCCAAATGCCCGAGAAAACTGCCGTCAGATTACGCCGGAAACAACAACGGCTTTTTAAACAACTACAGCCGCCAGAACGGTACCGGCGGCAGCACTGCAGGAGCTGCTCAGGAACCGCTGGGGCAACCCCAGCGCACCGGGTGCTCAGCGCGTGGCCCTGACCCCACCGCATGGCATGTCACCCTTGGGCAGGAAGCTTGACATTTTCTGGAAGCACCGGTGTCATTTCACGGGCTTTGCCGTCGCTTTGCGCTTGTGGGGTAACACTATAGAGTTTTTCAGAAAGTGTTGGAGCAACTTTGGTACCTTTTCCATTCAGGCACACTGGGAGTGAGCTGTGGGGCTGCTGCCAGGGGCTCTGCTCAGCACAGCATGGCTGGAGCTGGCCCAGGACCTCCTTCGAAAGACAGACTGGTCAGACACACAGCTATCCTGAATCATCAAGGATAATCCTATGTTCAAGTTCCTACGTTCCAGTTCAAGTTCAAGTTCCTACGTTCCAATTGGTGCCCGTTACCTCTTGGCCTGGATCATCAAAGATGATCCAGGACAAGAGGTAATGGGTACAAACTGGAACGTAGGAACTTCTATCAAAGCATGAGGAGGAACTTCTTTACTTTGAGGGTGGCAGAGCGCTGGAACAGGCTGCCCAGGGAGGCAGTAGAGTCTCCCACCCCAGAGACATTCAAAACCCGCCTGGAGGTCATCCTGTGCAACCTGCTGTAGGTGACCCTGCTCTGGCAGGGGGGTTGGACTGGATGATCTCCAGAGCTCCTTTCCAACCCTAACCAATCTGTGATTCTGTGATCAGAGCTGTTCTTCGAAATCTGTTCCTAAAAAATCGCTGCGAGAAGGAGGATGCACCTGAGGAGCAGGTCTAAGATGGAGGATTGAACAAACAAGTAGCTCTTACCTGAGGAATCGGCTATCCCATGGAACAACTTCTGAGAAAGATTCTGCAACATTACTAGGGGTCCGCCAAAACATACAATTACTTGCCATGTTCCAGTTAAAGCCTAAACTATCGAGTTGGCATTTCTTTTTAAAAGTGTATAAAGAAGCGGTAATGGGCCAAATCCTCAAGCCACTGTAAATCAACACGATTTGCTTGCCTCCGCTGGAACACCCGCTCTCTATTTCAGTTCAGGAGCTAACACACAGTATCTTAATATGCATTTAGGTTAATATTTGCACTTTGCAGGGCTAGGTAGATTGCACGGCTGGCACATATCAGACTAAATGTCACTTCCGAAAGCTAAGGGACCGAACCGGAAGCTGCCATTCAGAGGGACTACCTGACAACATGTGGAACCTCTCCGGAAAGCCTTCCCACCTCAAGCAACTCCTTTTGATTCATCTTTCACATAGACAATACACGTTATATACACCGACACACCCCCCTGGCCTTTGCCTCCACAGATCCTGTGGTTGGCTAATTAAAGGAGGAGGTGTAACTATCAATCTAATCTGGCTTGTTCTCAAATTTACCATAATTTCCACACTTGAGAGGCTGGTGAAATGAAACAGCACTACTACAGTTTCCCGTTCATCAGCCGGAAGCAGAACAACTCAGAGAACCGGGCGAAAAATAATTAGGATGCGGGATCAGGTGTTGCGCGCGTGCATCTGTGCCTGTACAGGGGCACGCAGGCACATGAGCATTCACGGGAGGCAGCAGCAGTAGCACGGGGGCAGATGAGCACCACCAGTCATTTGACCTCGACAGGTGAATGCTTGCAGATGTACTCACAGCACACTTATTAGAAGAGGCCCAAATGCCCGAGAAAACTGCCGTCAGATTACGCCGGAAACAACAACGGCTTTTTAAACAACTACAGCCGCCAGAACGGTACCGGCGGCAGCACTGCAGGAGCTGCTCAGGAACCGCTGGGGCAACCCCAGCGCACCGGGTGCTCAGCGCGTGGCCCTGACCCCACCGCATGGCATGTCACCCTTGGGCAGGAAGCTTGACATTTTCTGGAAGCACCGGTGTCATTTCACGGGCTTTGCCGTCGCTTTGCGCTTGTGGGGTAACACTATAGAGTTTTTCAGAAAGTGTTGGAGCAACTTTGGTACCTTTTCCATTCAGGCACACTGGGAGTGAGCTGTGGGGCTGCTGCCAGGGGTTCTGCTCAGCACAGCATGGCTGGAGCTGGCCCAGGACCTCCTTCGAAAGACAGACTGGTCAGACACACAGCTATCCTGAATCATCAAGGATAATCCTATGTTCAAGTTCAAGTTCCTACCTTCCAGTTCAAGTTCAAGTTCCTACGTTCCAATTGGTGCCCGTTACCTCTTGTCCTGGATCATCAAAGATGATTTTTGATGATCCAGGACAAGAGGTAACGGGTACAAACTGGAACCTAGGAACTTCTATCAAAGCATGAGGAGGAACTTCTTTACTTTGAGGGTGGCAGAGCGCTGGAACAGGCTGCCCAGGGAGGCGGTAGAGTCTCCCACCCCAGAGACATTCAAAACCCGCCTGGAGGTCATCCTGTGCAACCTGCTGTAGGTGACCCTGCTCTGGCAGGGGGGTTGGACTGGATGATCTCCAGAGCTCCTTTCCAACCCTAACCAATCTGTGTTTCTGTGATCAGAGCTGTTCTTCGAAATCTGTTCCTAGGAAATCGCTGCGAGAAGGAGGATGCACCTGAGGAGCAGGCCTAAGATGGAGGATTGAACAAACAAGTAGCTCTTACCTGAGGAATCGGCTATCCCATGGAACAACTTCTGAGAAAGATTCTGCAACATTACTAGGGGTCCGCCAAAACATACAATTACTTGCCATGTTCCAGTTAAAGCCTAAACTATCGAGTTGGCATTTCTTTTGAAAAGTGTATAAAGAAGCGGTAATGGGCCAAATCCTCAAGCCACTGTAAATCAACACGATTTGCTTGCCTCCACTGGAACACCCGCTCTCTATTTCAGTTCAGGAGCTAACACACACTATCTTAATATGCATTTAGGTTAATATTTGCACTTTGCAGGGCTAGGTAGATTGCACGGCTGGCACATATCAGACTAAATGTCACTTCCGAAAGCTAAGGGACCGAACCGGAAGCTGCCATTCAGAGGGACTACCTGACAACATGTGGAACCTCTCCGGAAAAGCCTTCCCACCTCAAGCAACTCCTTTTGATTCATCTTTCACATAGACAATACACGTTATATACACCGACACACCCCCCCGGCCTTTGCCTCCACAGATCCTGTGGTTGGCTAATTAAAGGAGGAGGTGTAACTATCAATCTAATCTGGCTTGTTCTCAAATTTACCATAATTTCCACACTTGAGAGGCTGGTGAAATGAAACAGCACTACTACACTTTCCCATTCATCAGCCGGAAGCAGAACAACTCCGAGAACCGGGCGAAAAATAATTAGGATGCGGGATCAGGTGTTGCGCGCGTGCATCTGTGCCTGTACAGGGGCACGCAGGCACATGAGCATTCACAGGAGGCAGCAGCAGTAGCACGGGGGGAGATGAGCACCACCAGTCATTTGACCTCGACAGGTGAATGCTTGCAGATGTACTCACAGCACACTTATTAGAAGAGGCCCAAATGCCCGAGAAAACTGCCGTCAGATTACGCCGGAAACAACAACGGCTTTTTAAACAACTACAGCCGCCAGAACGGTACCGGCGGCAGCACTGCAGGAGCTGCTCAGGAACCGCTGGGGCAACCCCAGCGCACCGGGTGCTCAGCGCGTGGCCCTGACCCCACCGCATGGCATGTCACCCTTGGGCAGGAAGCTTGACATTTTCTGGAAGCACCGGTGTCATTTCACGGGCTTTGCCGTCGCTTTGCGCTTGTGGGGTAACACTATAGAGTTTTTCAGAAAGTGTTGGAGCAACTTTGGTACCTTTTCCATTCAGGCACACTGGGAGTGAGGTGTGGGGCTGCTGCCAGGGGCTCTGCTCAGCACAGCATGGCTGGAGCTGGCCCAGAACCTCCTTCAAAAGACAGACTGGTCAGACACACAGCTATCCTGAATCATCAAGGATAATCCTATGTTCAAGTTCAAGTTCCTACCTTCCAGTTCAAGTTCAAGTTCCTACGTTCCAATTGGTGCCCGTTACCTCTTGGCCTGGATCATCAAAGATGATCCAGGACAAGAGGTAACGGGTACAAACTGGAACCTAGGAACTTCTATCAAAGCATGAGGAGGAACTTCTTTACTTTGAGGGTGGCAGAGCGCTGGAACAGGCTGCCCAGGGAGGCGGTAGAGTCTCCCACCCCAGAGACATTCAAAACCCGCCTGGAGGTCATCCTGTGCAACCTGCTGTAGGTGACCCTGCTCTGGCAGGGGGGTTGGGCTGGATGATCTCCAGAGCTCCTTTCCAACCCTAACCAATCTGTGATTCTGTGATCAGAGCTGTTCTTCGAAATCTGTTCCTAGGAAATCGCTGCGAGAAGGAGGATGCACCTGAGGAGCAGGCCTAAGATGGAGGATTGAACAAACAAGTAGCTCTTACCTGAGGAATCGGCTATCCCATGGAACAACTTCTGAGAAAGATTCTGCAACATTACTAGGGGTCCGCCAAAACATACAATTACTTGCCATGTTCCAGTTAAAGCCTAAACTATCGAGTTGGCATTTCTTTTGAAAAGTGTATAAAGAAGCGGTAATGGGCCAAATCCTCAAGCCACTGTAAATCAACACGATTTGCTTGCCTCCGCTGGAACACCCGCTCTCTATTGCAGTTCAGGAGCTAACACACAGTATCTTAATATGCATTTAGGTTAATATTTGCACTTTGCAGGGCTAGGTAGATTGCACGGCTGGCACATATCAGACTAAATGTCACTTCCGAAAGCTAAGGGACCGAACCGGAAGCTGCCATTCAGAGGGACTACCTGACAACATGTGGAACCTCTCCGGAAAAGCCTTCCCACCTCAAGCAACTCCTTTTGATTAATCTTTCACATAGACAATACACGTTATATACACCGACACACCCCCCCGGCCTTTGCCTCCACAGATCCTGTGGTTGGCTAATTAAAGGAGGAGGTGTAACTATCAATCTAATCTGGCTTGTTCTCAAATTTACCATAATTTCCACACTTGAGAGGCTGGTGAAATGAAACAGCACTACTACACTTTCCCAATCATCAGCTGGAAGCAGAACAACTCAGAGAACCGGGCGAAAAATAATTAGGATGCGGGATCAGGTGTTGCGCGCGTGCATCTGTGCCTGTACAGGGGCACGCAGGCACATGAGCATTCACGGGAGGCAGCAGCAGTAGCACGGGGGGAGATGAGCACCACCAGTCATTTGACCTCGACAGGTGAATGCTTGCAGATGTACTCACAGCACACTTATTAGAAGAGGCCCAAATGCCCGAGAAAACTGCCGTCAGATTACGCCGGAAACAACAACGGCTTTTTAAACAACTACAGCCGCCAGAACGGTACCGGCGGCAGCACTGCAGGAGCTGCTCAGGAACCGCTGGGGCAACCCCAGCGCACCGGGTGCTCAGCGCGTGGCCCTGACCCCACCGCATGGCATGTCACCCTTGGGCACGAAGCTTGACATTTTCTGGAAGCACCGGTGTCATTTCACGGGCTTTGCCGTCGCTTTGCGCTTGTGGGGTAACACTATAGAGTTTTTCAGAAAGTGTTGGAGCAACTTTGGTACCTTTTCCATTCAGGCACACTGGGAGTGAGCTGTGGGGCTGCTGCCAGGGGTTCTGCTCAGCACAGCATGGCTGGAGCTGGCCCAGGACCTCCTTCGAAAGACAGACTGGTCAGACACACAGCTATCCTGAATCATCAAGGATAATCCTATGTTCAAGTTCAAGTTCCTACCTTCCAGTTCAAGTTCAAGTTCCTACGTTCCAATTGGTGCCCGTTACCTCTTGTCCTGGATCATCAAAGATGATTTTTGATGATCCAGGACAAGAGGTAACGGGTACAAACTGGAACCTAGGAACTTCTATCAAAGCATGAGGAGGAACTTCTTTACTTTGAGGGTGGCAGAGCGCTGGAACAGGCTGCCCAGGGAGGCGGTAGAGTCTCCCACCCCAGAGACATTCAAAACCCGCCTGGAGGTCATCCTGTGCAACCTGCTGTAGGTGACCCTGCTCTGGCAGGGGGGTTGGACTGGATGATCTCCAGAGCTCCTTTCCAACCCTAACCAATCTGTGTTTCTGTGATCAGAGCTGTTCTTCGAAATCTGTTCCTAGGAAATCGCTGCGAGAAGGAGGATGCACCTGAGGAGCAGGCCTAAGATGGAGGATTGAACAAACAAGTAGCTCTTACCTGAGGAATCGGCTATCCCATGGAACAACTTCTGAGAAAGATTCTGCAACATTACTAGGGGTCCGCCAAAACATACAATTACTTGCCATGTTCCAGTTAAAGCCTAAACTATCGAGTTGGCATTTCTTTTTAAAAGTGTATAAAGAAGCGGTAATGGGCCAAATCCTCAAGCCACTGTAAATCAACACGATTTGCTTGCCTCCGCTGGAACACCCGCTCTCTATTTCAGTTCAGGAGCTAACACACACTATCTTAATATGCATTTAGGTTAATATTTGCACTTTGCAGGGCTAGGTAGATTGCACGGCTGGCACATATCAGACTAAATGTCACTTCCGAAAGCTAAGGGACCGAACCGGAAGCTGCCATTCAGAGGGACTACCTGACAACATGTGGAACCTCTCCGGAAAAGCCTTCCCACCTCAAGCAACTCCTTTTGATTCATCTTTCACATAGACAATACACGTTATATACACCGACACACCCCCCCGGCCTTTGCCTCCACAGATCCTGTGGTTGGCTAATTAAAGGAGGAGGTGTAACTATCAATCTAATCTGGCTTGTTCTCAAATTTACCATAATTTCCACACTTGAGAGGCTGGTGAAATGAAACAGCACTACTACACTTTCCCATTCATCAGCCGGAAGCAGAACAACTCCGAGAACCGGGCGAAAAATAATTAGGATGCGGGATCAGGTGTTGCGCGCGTGCATCTGTGCCTGTACAGGGGCACGCAGGCACATGAGCATTCACAGGAGGCAGCAGCAGTAGCACGGGGGGAGATGAGCACCACCAGTCATTTGACCTCGACAGGTGAATGCTTGCAGATGTACTCACAGCACACTTATTAGAAGAGGCCCAAATGCCCGAGAAAACTGCCGTCAGATTACGCCGGAAACAACAACGGCTTTTTAAACAACTACAGCCGCCAGAACGGTACCGGTGGCAGCACTGCAGGAGCTGCTCAGGAACCGCTGGGGCAACCCCAGCGCACCGGGTGCTCAGCGCGTGGCCCTGACCCCACCGCATGGCATGTCACCCTTGGGCAGGAAGCTTGACATTTTCTGGAAGCACCGGTGTCATTTCACGGGCTTTGCCGTCGCTTTGCGCTTGTGGGGTAACACTATAGAGTTTTTCAGAAAGTGTTGGAGCAACTTTGGTACCTTTTCCATTCAGGCACACTGGGAGTGAGGTGTGGGGCTGCTGCCAGGGGCTCTGCTCAGCACAGCATGGCTGGAGCTGGCCCAGAACCTCCTTCAAAAGACAGACTGGTCAGACACACAGCTATCCTGAATCATCAAGGATAATCCTATGTTCAAGTTCAAGTTCCTACCTTCCAGTTCAAGTTCAAGTTCCTACGTTCCAATTGGTGCCCGTTACCTCTTGGCCTGGATCATCAAAGATGATCCAGGACAAGAGGTAACGGGTACAAACTGGAACCTAGGAACTTCTATCAAAGCATGAGGAGGAACTTCTTTACTTTGAGGGTGGCAGAGCGCTGGAACAGGCTGCCCAGGGAGGCGGTAGAGTCTCCCACCCCAGAGACATTCAAAACCCGCCTGGAGGTCATCCTGTGCAACCTGCTGTAGGTGACCCTGCTCTGGCAGGGGGGTTGGGCTGGATGATCTCCAGAGCTCCTTTCCAACCCTAACCAATCTGTGATTCTGTGATCAGAGCTGTTCTTCGAAATCTGTTCCTAGGAAATCGCTGCGAGAAGGAGGATGCACCTGAGGAGCAGGCCTAAGATGGAGGATTGAACAAACAAGTAGCTCTTACCTGAGGAATCGGCTATCCCATGGAACAACTTCTGAGAAAGATTCTGCAACATTACTAGGGGTCCGCCAAAACATACAATTACTTGCCATGTTCCAGTTAAAGCCTAAACTATCGAGTTGGCATTTCTTTTGAAAAGTGTATAAAGAAGCGGTAATGGGCCAAATCCTCAAGCCACTGTAAATCAACACGATTTGCTTGCCTCCGCTGGAACACCCGCTCTCTATTGCAGTTCAGGAGCTAACACACAGTATCTTAATATGCATTTAGGTTAATATTTGCACTTTGCAGGGCTAGGTAGATTGCACGGCTGGCACATATCAGACTAAATGTCACTTCCGAAAGCTAAGGGACCGAACCGGAAGCTGCCATTCAGAGGGACTACCTGACAACATGTGGAACCTCTCCGGAAAAGCCTTCCCACCTCAAGCAACTCCTTTTGATTAATCTTTCACATAGACAATACACGTTATATACACCGACACACCCCCCCGGCCTTTGCCTCCACAGATCCTGTGGTTGGCTAATTAAAGGAGGAGGTGTAACTATCAATCTAATCTGGCTTGTTCTCAAATTTACCATAATTTCCACACTTGAGAGGCTGGTGAAATGAAACAGCACTACTACACTTTCCCAATCATCAGCTGGAAGCAGATCAACTCAGAGAACCGGGCGAAAAATAATTAGGATGCGGGATCAGGTGTTGCGCGCGTGCATCTGTGCCTGTACAGGGGCACGCAGGCACATGAGCATTCACGGGAGGCAGCAGCAGTAGCACGGGGGCAGATGAGCACCACCAGTCATTTGACCTCGACAGGTGAATGCTTGCAGATGTACTCACAGCACACTTATTAGAAGAGGCCCAAATGCCCGAGAAAACTGCCGTCAGATTACGCCGGAAACAACAACGGCTTTTTAAACAACTACAGCCGCCAGAACGGTACCGGCGGCAGCACTGCAGGAGCTGCTCAGGAACCGCTGGGGCAACCCCAGCGCACCGGGTGCTCAGCGCGTGGCCCTGACCCCACCGCATGGCATGTCACCCTTGGGCAGGAAGCTTGACATTTTCTGGAAGCACCGGTGTCATTTCACGGGCTTTGCCGTCGCTTTGCGCTTGTGGGGTAACACTATAGAGATTTTCAGAAAGTGTTGGAGCAACTTTGGTACCTTTTCCATTCAGGCACACTGGGAGTGAGCTGTGGGGCTGCTGCCAGGGGCTCTGCTCAGCACAGCATGGCTGGAGCTGGCCCAGGACCTCCTTCGAAAGACAGACTGGTCAGACACACAGCTATCCTGAATCATCAAGGATAATCCTATGTTCAAGTTCAAGTTCCTACCTTCCAGTTCAAGTTCAAGTTCCTACGTTCCAATTGGTGCCCGTTACCTCTTGTCCTGGATCATCAAAGATGATTTTTGATGATCCAGGACAAGAGGTAACGGGTACAAACTGGAACCTAGGAACTTCTATCAAAGCATGAGGAGGAACTTCTTTACTTTGAGGGTGGCAGAGCGCTGGAACAGGCTGCCCAGGGAGGCGGTAGAGTCTCCCACCCCAGAGACATTCAAAACCCGCCTGGAGGTCATCCTGTGCAACCTGCTGTAGGTGACCCTGCTCTGGCAGGGGGGTTGGACTGGATGATCTCCAGAGCTCCTTTCCAACCCTAACCAATCTGTGTTTCTGTGATCAGAGCTGTTCTTCGAAATCTGTTCCTAGGAAATCGCTGCGAGAAGGAGGATGCACCTGAGGAGCAGGCCTAAGATGGAGGATTGAACAAACAAGTAGCTCTTACCTGAGGAATCGGCTATCCCATGGAACAACTTCTGAGAAAGATTCTGCAACATTACTAGGGGTCCGCCAAAACATACAATTACTTGCCATGTTCCAGTTAAAGCCTAAACTATCGAGTTGGCATTTCTTTTTAAAAGTGTATAAAGAAGCGGTAATGGGCCAAATCCTCAAGCCACTGTAAATCAACACGATTTGCTTGCCTCCGCTGGAACACCCGCTCTCTATTTCAGTTCAGGAGCTAACACACACTATCTTAATATGCATTTAGGTTAATATTTGCACTTTGCAGGGCTAGGTAGATTGCACGGCTGGCACATATCAGACTAAATGTCACTTCCGAAAGCTAAGGGACCGAACCGGAAGCTGCCATTCAGAGGGACTACCTGACAACATGTGGAACCTCTCCGGAAAAGCCTTCCCACCTCAAGCAACTCCTTTTGATTAATCTTTCACATAGACAATACACGTTATATACACCGACACACCCCCCCGGCCTTTGCCTCCACAGATCCTGTGGTTGGCTAATTAAAGGAGGAGGTGTAACTATCAATCTAATCTGGCTTGTTCTCAAATTTACCATAATTTCCACACTTGAGAGGCTGGTGAAATGAAACAGCACTACTACACTTTCCCATTCATCAGCCGGAAGCAGAACAACTCCGAGAACCGGGCGAAAAATAATTAGGATGCAGGATCAGGTGTTGCGCGCGTGCATCTGTGCCTGTACAGGGGCACGCAGGCACATGAGCATTCACAGGAGGCAGCAGCAGTAGCACGGGGGGAGATGAGCACCACCAGTCATTTGACCTCGACAGGTGAATGCTTGCAGATGTAGTCACAGCACACTTATTAGAAGAGGCCCAAATGCCCGAGAAAACTGCCGTCAGATTACGCCGGAAACAACAACGGCTTTTTAAACAACTACAGCCGCCAGAACGGTACCGGCGGCAGCACTGCAGGAGCTGCTCAGGAACCGCTGGGGCAACCCCAGCGCACCGGGTGCTCAGCGCGTGGCCCTGACCCCACCGCATGGCATGTCACCCTTGGGCACGAAGCTTGACATTTTCTGGAAGCACCGGTGTCATTTCACGGGCTTTGCCGTCGCTTTGCGCTTGTGGGGTAACACTATAGAGTTTTTCAGAAAGTGTTGGAGCAACTTTGGTACCTTTTCCATTCAGGCACACTGGGAGTGAGCTGGGGGGCTGCTGCCAGGGGCTCTGCTCAGCACAGCATGGCTGGAGCTGGCCCAGAACCTCCTTCAAAAGACAGACTGGTCAGACACACAGCTATCCTGAATCATCAAGGATAATCCTATGTTCAAGTTCAAGTTCCTACCTTCCAGTTCAAGTTCAAGTTCCTACGTTCCAATTGGTGCCCGTTACCTCTTGTCCTGGATCATCAAAGATGATCCAGGACAAGAGGTAACGGGTACAAACTGGAACCTAGGAACTTCTATCAAAGCATGAGGAGGAACTTCTTTACTTTGAGGGTGGCAGAGCGCTGGAACAGGCTGCCCAGGGAGGCGGTAGAGTCTCCCACCCCAGAGACATTCAAAACCCGCCTGGAGGTCATCCTGTGCAACCTGCTGTAGGTGACCCTGCTCTGGCAGGGGGGTTGGACTGGATGATCTCCAGAGCTCCTTTCCAACCCTAACCAATCTGTGATTCTGTGATCAGAGCTGTTCTTCGAAATCTGTTCCTAGGAAATCGCTGCGAGAAGGAGGATGCACCTGAGGAGCAGGCCTAAGATGGAGGATTGAACAAACAAGTAGCTCTTACCTGAGGAATCGGCTATCCCATGGAACAACTTCTGAGAAAGATTCTGCAACATTACTAGGGGTCCGCCAAAACATACAATTACTTGCCATGTTCCAGTTAAAGCCTAAACTATCGAGTTGGCATTTCTTTTTAAAAGTGTATAAAGAAGCGGTAATGGGCCAAATCCGCAAGCCACTGTAAATCAACACGATTTGCTTGCCTCCGCTGGAACACCCGCTCTCTATTGCAGTTCAGGAGCTAACACACAGTATCTTAATATGCATTTAGGTTAATATTTGCACTTTGCAGGGCTAGGTAGATTGCACGGCTGGCACATATCAGACTAAATGTCACTTCCGAAAGCTAAGGGACCGAACCGGAAGCTGCCATTCAGAGGGACTACCTGACAACATGTGGAACCTCTCCGGAAAAGCCTTCCCACCTCAAGCAACTCCTTTTGATTAATCTTTCACATAGACAATACACCTTATATACACTGACACACCCCCCCGGCCTTTGCCTCCACAGATCCTGTGGTTGGCTAATTAAAGGAGGAGGTGTAACTATCAATCTAATCTCGCTTGTTCTCAAATTTACCATAATTTCCACACTTGAGAGGCTGGTGAAATGAAACAGCACTACTACATTTTCCCATTCATCAGCCGGAAGCAGAACAACTCAGAGAACCGGGCGAAAAATAATTAGGATGCGGGACCAGGTGTTGCGCGCGTGCATCTGTGCCTGTACAGGGGCACGCAGGCACATGAGCATTCACGGGAGGCAGCAGCAGTAGCACGGGGGCAGATGAGCACCACCAGTCATTTGACCTCGACAGGTGAATGCTTGCAGATGTACTCACAGCACACTTATTAGAAGAGGCCCAAATGCCCGAGAAAACTGCCGTCAGATTACGCCGGAAACAACAACGGCTTTTTAAACAACTACAGCCGCCAGAACGGTACCGGCGGCAGCACTGCAGGAGCTGCTCAGGAACCGCTGGGGCAACCCCAGCGCACCGGGTGCTCAGCGCGTGGCCCTGACCCCACCGCATGGCATGTCACCCTTGGGCAGGAAGCTTGACATTTTCTGGAAGCACCGGTGTCATTTCACGGGCTTTGCCGTCGCTTTGCGCTTGTGGGGTAACACTATAGAGTTTTTCAGAAAGTGTTGGAGCAACTTTGGTACCTTTTCCATTCAGGCACACTGGGAGTGAGCTGTGGGGCTGCTGCCAGGGGCTCTGCTCAGCACAACATGGCTGGAGCTGGCCCAGGACCTCCTTCGAAAGACAGACTGGTCAGACACACAGCTATCCTGAATCATCAAGGATAATCCTATATTCAAGTTCAAGTTCCTACCTTCCAGTTCAAGTTCAAGTTCCTACGTTCCAATTGGTGCCCGTTACCTCTTGTCCTGGATCATCAAAGATGATTTTTGATGATCCAGGACAAGAGGTAACGGGTACAAACTGGAACCTAGGAACTTCTTTCAAAGCATGAGGAGGAACTTCTTTACTTTGAGGGTGGCAGAGCGCTGGAACAGGCTGCCCAGGGAGGCGGTAGAGTCTCCCACCCCAGAGACATTCAAAACCCGCCTGGAGGTCATCCTGTGCAACCTGCTGTAGGTGACCCTGCTCTGGCAGGGGGTTGGACTGGATGATCTCCAGAGCTCCTTTCCAACCCTAACCAATCTGTGATTCTGTGATCAGAGCTGTTCTTCGAAATCTGTTCCTAGGAAATCGCTGCGAGAAGGAGGACGCACCTGAGGAGCAGGCCTAAGATGGAGGATTGAACAAACAAGTAGCTCTTACCTGAGGAATCGGCTATCCCATGGAACAACTTCTGAGAAAGATTCTGCAACATTACTAGGGGTCCGCCAAAACATACAATTACTTGCCATGTTCCAGTTAAAGCCTAAACTATCGAGTTGGCATTTCTTTTTAAAAGTGTATAAAGAAGCGGTAATGGGCCAAATCCTCAAGCCACTGTAAATCAACACGATTTGCTTGCCTCCGCTGGAACACCCGCTCTCTATTTCAGTTCAGGAGCTAACACACAGTATCTTAATATGCATTTAGGTTAATATTTGCACTTTGCAGGGCTAGGTAGATTGCACGGCTGGCACATATCAGACTAAATGTCACTTCCGAAAGCTAAGGGACCGAACCGGAAGCTGCCATTCAGAGGGACTACCTGACAACATGTGGAACCTCTCCGGAAAAGCCTTCCCACCTCAAGCAACTCCTTTTGATTAATCTTTCACATAGACAATACACGTTATATACACCGACACACCCCCCCGGCCTTTGCCTCCACAGATCCTGTGGTTGGCTAATTAAAGGAGGAGGTGTAACTATCAATCTAATCTGGCTTGTTCTCAAATTTACCATAATTTCCACACTTGAGAGGCTGGTGAAATGAAACAGCACTACTACACTTTCCCATTCATCAGCCGGAAGCAGAACAACTCAGAGAACCGGGCGAAAAATAATTAGGATGCGGGATCAGGTGTTGCGCGCGTGCATCTGTGCCTGTACAGGGGCACGCAGGCACATGAGCATTCACGGGAGGCAGCAGCAGTAGCACGGGGGGAGATGAGCACCACCAGTCATTTGACCTCGACAGGTGAATGCTTGCAGATGTAGTCACAGCACACTTATTAGAAGAGGCCCAAATGCCCGAGAAAACTGCCGTCAGATTACGCCGGAAACAACAACGGCTTTTTAAACAACTACAGCCGCCAGAACGGTACCGGCAGCAGCACTGCAGGAGCTGCTCAGGAACCGCTGGGGCAACCCCAGCGCACCGGGTGCTCAGCGCGTGGCCCTGACCCCACCGCATGGCATGTCACCCTTGGGCAGGAAGCTTGACATTTTCTGGAAGCACCGGTGTCATTTCACGGGCTTTGCCGTCGCTTTGCGCTTGTGGGGTAACACTATAGAGTTTTTCAGAAAGTGTTGGAGCAACTTTGGTACCTTTTCCATTCAGGCACACTGGGAGTGAGCTGTGGGGCTGCTGCCAGGGGCTCTGCTCAGCACAGCATGGCTGGAGCTGGCCCAGGACCTCCTTCGAAAGACAGACTGGTCAGACACACAGCTATCCTGAATCATCAAGGATAATCCTATGTTCAAGTTCAAGTTCCTACCTTCCAGTTCAAGTTCAAGTTCCTACGTTCCAATTGGTGCCCGTTACCTCTTGGCCTGGATCATCAAAGATGATCCAGGACAAGAGGTAACGGGTACAAACTGGAACCTAAGAACTTCTATCAAATCATGAGGAGGAACTTCTTTACTTTGAGGGTGGCAGAGCGCTGGAACAGGCTGCCCAGGGAGGCGGTAGAGTCTCCCACCCCAGAGACATTCAAAACCCGCCTGGAGGTCATCCTGTGCAACCTGCTGTAGGTGACCCTGCTCTGGCAGGGGGGTTGGACTGGATGATCTCCAGAGCTCCTTTCCAACCCTAACCAATCTGTGATTCTGTGATCAGAGCTGTTCTTCGAAATCTGTTCCTAGGAAATCGCTGCGAGAAGGAGGACGCACCTGAGGAGCAGGCCTAAGATGGAGGATTGAACAAACAAGTAGCTCTTACCTGAGGAATCGGCTATCCCATGGAACAACTTCTGAGAAAGATTCTGCAACATTACTAGGGGTCCGCCAAAACATACAATTACTTGCCATGTTCCAGTTAAAGCCTAAACTATCGAGTTGGCATTTCTTTTTAAAAGTGTATAAAGAAGCGGTAATGGGCCAAATCCTCAAGCCACTGTAAATCAACACGATTTGCTTGCCTCCGCTGGAACACCCGCTCTCTATTTCAGTTCAGGAGCTAACACACACTATCTTAATATGCATTTAGGTTAATATTTGCACTTTGCAGGGCTAGGTAGATTGCACGGCTGGCACATATCAGACTAAATGTCACTTCCGAAAGCTAAGGGACCGAACCGGAAGCTGCCATTCAGAGGGACTACCTGACAACGTGTGGAACCTCTCCGGAAAAGCCTTCCCACCTCAAGCAACTCCTTTTGATTAATCTTTCACATAGACAATACACGTTATATACACCGACACACCCCCCCGGCCTTTGCCTCCACAGATCCTGTGGTTGGCTAATTAAAGGAGGAGGTGTAACTATCAATCTAATCTCGCTTGTTCTCAAATTTACCATAATTTCCACACTTGAGAGGCTGGTGAAATGAAACAGCACTACTACACTTTCCCATTCATCAGCCGGAAGCAGAACAACTCCGAGAACCGGGCGAAAAATAATTAGGATGCGGGATCAGGTGTTGCGCGCGTGCATCTGTGCCTGTACAGGGGCACGCAGGCACATGAGCATTCACGGGAGGCAGCAGCAGTAGCACGGGGGCAGATGAGCACCACCAGTCATTTGACCTCGACAGGTGAATGCTTGCAGATGTACTCACAGCACACTTATTAGAAGAGGCCCAAATGCCCGAGAAAACTGCCGTCAGATTACGCCGGAAACAACAACGGCTTTTTAAACAACTACAGCCGCCAGAACGGTACCGGCGGCAGCACTGCAGGAGCTGCTCAGGAACCGCTGGGGCAACCCCAGCGCACCGGGTGCTCAGCGCGTGGCCCTGACCCCACCGCATGGCATGTCACCCTTGGGCAGGAAGCTTGACATTTTCTGGAAGCACCGGTGTCATTTCACGGGCTTTGCCGTCGCTTTGCGCTTGTGGGGTAACACTATAGAGATTTTCAGAAAGTGTTGGAGCAACTTTGGTACCTTTTCCATTCAGGCACACTGGGAGTGAGCTGTGGGGCTGCTGCCAGGGGCTCTGCTCAGCACAGCATGGCTGGAGCTGGCCCAGGACCTCCTTCGAAAGACAGACTGGTCAGACACACAGCTATCCTGAATCATCAAGGATAATCCTATGTTCAAGTTCAAGTTCCTACCTTCCAGTTCAAGTTCAAGTTCCTACGTTCCAATTGGTGCCCGTTACCTCTTGGCCTGGATCATCAAAGATGATTTTTGATGATCCAGGACAAGAGGTAACAAGTACAAACTGGAACGTAGGAACTTCTATCAAAGCATGAGGAGGAACTTCTTTACTTTGAGGGTGGCAGAGCGCTGGAACAGGCTGCCCAGGGAGGCGGTAGAGTCTCCCACCCCAGAGACATTCAAAACCCGCCTGGAGGTCATCCTGTGCAACCTGCTGTAGGTGACCCTGCTCTGTCAGGGGGGTTGGACTGGATGATCTCCAGAGCTCCTTTCCAACCCTAACCAATCTGTGATTCTGTGATCAGAGCTGTTCTTCGAAATCTGTTCCTAGGAAATCGCTGCGAGAAGGAGGATGCACCTGAGGAGCAGGCCTAAGATGGAGGATTGAACAAACAAGTAGCTCTTACCTGAGGAATCGGCTATCCCATGGAACAACTTCTGAGAAAGATTCTGCAACATTACTAGGGGTCCGCCAAAACATACAATTACTTGCCATGTTCCAGTTAAAGCCTAAACTATCGAGTTGGCATTTCTTTTTAAAAGTGTATAAAGAAGCGGTAATGGGCCAAATCCTCAAGCCACTGTAAATCAACACGATTTGCTTGCCTCCGCTGGAACACCCGCTCTCTATTTCAGTTCAGGAGCTAACACACAGTATCTTAATATGCATTTAGGTTAATATTTGCACTTTGCAGGGCTAGGTAGATTGCACGGCTGGCACATATCAGACTAAATGTCACTTCCGAAAGCTAAGGGACCGAACCGGAAGCTGCCATTCAGAGGGACTACCTGACAACATGTGGAACCTCTCCGGAAAACCTTCCCACCTCAAGCAACTCCTTTTGATTAATCTTTCACATAGACAATACACGTTATATACACCGACACACCCCCCCGGCCTTTGCCTCCACAGATCCTGTGGTTGGCTAATTAAAGGAGGAGGTGTAACTATCAATCTAATCTGGCTTGTTCTCAAATTTACCATAATTTCCACACTTGAGAGGCTGGTGAAATGAAACAGCACTACTACACTTTCCCATTCATCAGCCGGAAGCAGAACAACTCCGAGAACCGGGCGAAAAATAATTAGGATGCGGGATCAGGTGTTGCGCGCGTGCATCTGTGCCTGTACAGGGGCACGCAGGCACATGAGCATTCACAGGAGGCAGCAGCAGTAGCACGGGGGGAGATGAGCACCACCAGTCATTTGACCTCGACAGGTGAATGCTTGCAGATGTACTCACAGCACACTTATTAGAAGAGGCCCAAATGCCCGAGAAAACTGCCGTCAGATTACGCCGGAAACAACAACGGCTTTTTAAACAACTACAGCCGCCAGAACGGTACCGGCGGCAGCACTGCAGGAGCTGCTCAGGAACCGCTGGGGCAACCCCAGCGCACCGGGTGCTCAGCGCGTGGCCCTGACCACACCGCATGGCATGTCACCCTTGGGCAGGAAGCTTGACATTTTCTGGAAGCACCGGTGTCATTTCACGGGCTTTGCCGTCGCTTTGCGCTTGTGGGGTAACACTGTAGAGTTTTTCAGAAAGTGTTGGAGCAACTTTGGTACCTTTTCCATTCAGGCACACTGGGAGTGAGCTGTGGGGCTGCTGCCAGGGGTTCTGCTCAGCACAGCATGGCTGGAGCTGGCCCAGGACCTCCTTTGAAAGACAGACTGGTCAGACACACAGCTATCCTGAATCATCAAGGATAATCCTATGTTCAAGTTCAAGTTCCTACCTTCCAGTTCAAGTTCAAGTTCCTACGTTCCAATTGGTGCCCGTTACCTCTTGGCCTGGATCATCAAAGATGATGATCATCAAAGATGATCCAGGACAAGTGGTAACGGGTACAAACTGGAACCTAGGAACTTCTATCAAAGCATGAGGAGGAACTTCTTTACTTTGAGGGTGGCAGAGCGCTGGAACAGGCTGCCCAGGGAGGCGGTAGAGTCTCCCACCCCAGAGACATTCAAAACCCGCCTGGAGGTCATCCGGTGCAACCTGCTGTAGGTGACCCTGCTCTGGCAGGGGGGTTGGACTGGATGATCTCCAGAGGTCCTTTCCAACCCTAACCAATCTGTGATTCTGTGATCAGAGCTGTTCTTCGAAATCTGTTCCTAGGAAATCGCTGCGAGAAGGAGGATGCACCTGAGGAGCAGGCCGAAGATGGAGGATTGAACAAACAAGTAGCTCTTACCTGAGGAATCGGCTATCCCATGGAACAACTTCTGAGAAAGATTCTGCAACATTACTAGGGGTCCGCCAAAACATACAATTACTTGCCATGTTCCAGTTAAAGCCTAAACTATCGAGTTGGCATTTCTTTTTAAAAGTGTATAAAGAAGCGGTAATGGGCCAAATCCTCAAGCCACTGTAAATCAACACGATTTGCTTGCCTCCGCTGGAACACCCGCTCTCTATTTCAGTTCAGGAGCTAACACACACTATCTTAATATGCATTTAGGTTAATATTTGCACTTTGCAGGGCTAGGTAGATTGCACGGCTGGCACATATCAGACTAAATGTCACTTCCGAAAGCTAAGGGACCGAACCGGAAGCTGCCATTCAGAGGGACTACCTGACAACATGTGGAACCTCTCCGGAAAAGCCTTCCCACCTCAAGCAACTCCTTTTGATTAATCTTTCACATAGACAATACACCTTATATACACCGACACACCCCCCCGGCCTTTGCCTCCACAGATCCTGTGGTTGGCTAATTAAAGGAGGAGGTGTAACTATCAATCTAATCTGGCTTGTTCTCAAATTTACCATAATTTCCACACTTGAGAGGCTGGTGAAATGAAACAGCACTACTACACTTTCCCATTCATCAGCCGGAAGCAGAACAACTCAGAGAACCGGACGAAAAATAATTAGGATGCGGGATCAGGTGTTGCGCGCGTGCATCTGTGCCTGTACAGGGGCACGCAGGCACATGAGCATTCACAGGAGGCAGCAGCAGTAGCACGGGGGGAGATGAGCACCACCAGTCATTTGACCTCGACAGGTGAATGCTTGCAGATGTACTCACAGCACACTTATTAGAAGAGGCCCAAATGCCCGAGAAAACTGCCGTCAGATTACGCCGGAAACAACAACGGCTTTTTAAACAACTACAGCCGCCAGAACGGTACCGGCGGCAGCACTGCAGGAGCTGCTCAGGAACCGCTGGGGCAACCCCAGCGCACCGGGTGCTCAGCGCATGGCCCTGACCACACCGCATGGCATGTCACCCTTGGGCAGGAAGCTTGACATTTTCTGGAAGCACCGGTGTCATTTCACGGGCTTTGCCGTCGCTTTGCGCTTGTGGGGTAACACTGTAGAGTTTTTCAGAAAGTGTTGGAGCAACTTTGGTACCTTTTCCATTCAGGCACACTGGGAGTGAGCTGTGGGGCTGCTGCCAGGGGTTCTGCTCAGCACAGCATGGCTGGAGCTGGCCCAGCACCTCCTTTCAAAGACAGACTGGTCAGACACACAGCTATCCTGAATCGTCAAGGATAATCCTATGTTCAAGTTCAAGTTCCTACCTTCCAGTTCAAGTTCAAGTTCCTACGTTCCAATTGGTGCCCGTTACCTCTTGGCCTGGATCATCAAAGATGATGATCATCAAAGATGATCCAGGACAAGTGGTAACGGGTACAAACTGGAACCTAGGAACTTCTATCAAAGCATGAGGAGGAACTTCTTTACTTTGAGGGTGGCAGAGCGCTGGAACAGGCTGCCCAGGGAGGCGGTAGAGTCTCCCACCCCAGAGACATTCAAAACCCGCCTGGAGGTCATCCGGTGCAACCTGCTGTAGGTGACCCTGCTCTGGCAGGGGGGTTGGACTGGATGATCTCCAGAGGTCCTTTCCAACCCTAACCAATCTGTGATTCTGTGATCAGAGCTGTTCTTCGAAATCTGTTCCTAGGAAATCGCTGCGAGAAGGAGGATGCACCTGAGGAGCAGGCCGAAGATGGAGGATTGAACAAACAAGTAGCTCTTACCTGAGGAATCGGCTATCCCATGGAACAACTTCTGAGAAAGATTCTGCAACATTACTAGGGGTCCGCCAAAACATACAATTACTTGCCATGTTCCAGTTAAAGCCTAAACTATCGAGTTGGCATTTCTTTTGAAAAGTGTATAAAGAAGCGGTAATGGGCCAAATCCTCAAGCCACTGTAAATCAACACGATTTGCTTGCCTCCGCTGGAACACCCGCTCTCTATTTCAGTTCAGGAGCTAACACACAGTATCTTAATATGCATTTAGGTTAATATTTGCACTTTGCAGGGCTAGGTAGATTGCACGGCTGGCACATATCAGACTAAATGTCACTTCCGAAAGCTAAGGGACCGAACCGGAAGCTGCCATTCAGAGGGACTACCTGACAACATGTGGAACCTCTCCGGAAAAGCCTTCCCACCTCAAGCAACTCCTTTTGATTCATCTTTCACATAGACAATACACCTTATATAAACCGAAACACCCCCCCGGCCTTTGCCTCCACAGATCCTGTGGTTGGCTAATTAAAGGAGGAGGTGTAACTATCAATCTAATCTGGCTTGTTCTCAAATTTACCATAATTTCCACACTTGAGAGGCTGGTGAAATGAAACAGCACTACTACACTTTCCCATTCATCAGCCGGAAGCAGAACAACTCAGAGAACCGGGCGAAAAATAATTAGGATGCGGGATCAGGTGTTGCGCGCGTGCATCTGTGCCTGTACAGGGGCACGCGGGCACATGAGCATTCACAGGAGGCAGCAGCAGTAGCACGGGGGGAGATGAGCACCACCAGTCATTTGACCTCGACAGGTGAATGCTTGCAGATGTACTCACAGCACACTTATTAGAAGAGGCCCAAATGCCCGAGAAAACTGCCGTCAGATTACGCCGGAAACAACAACGGCTTTTTAAACAACTACAGCCGCCAGAACGGTACCGGCGGCAGCACTGCAGGAGCTGCTCAGGAACCGCTGGGGCAACCCCAGCGCACCGGGTGCTCAGCGCGTGGCCCTGACCACACCGCATGGCATGTCACCCTTGGGCAGGAAGCTTGACATTTTCTGGAAGCACCGGTGTCATTTCACGGGCTTTGCCGTCGCTTTGCGCTTGTGGGGTAACACTGTAGAGTTTTTCAGAAAGTGTTGGAGCAACTTTGGTACCTTTTCCATTCAGGCACACTGGGAGTGAGCTGTGGGGCTGCTGCCAGGGGTTCTGCTCAGCACAGCATGGCTGGAGCTGGCCCAGGACCTCCTTCGAAAGACAGACTGGTCAGACACACAGCTATCCTGAATCATCAAGGATAATCCTATGTTCAAGTTCAAGTTCCTACCTTCCAGTTCAAGTTCAAGTTCCTACGTTCCAATTGGTGCCCGTTACCTCTTGGCCTGGATCATCAAAGATGATGATCATCAAAGATGATCCAGGACAAGTGGTAACGGGTACAAACTGGAACCTAGGAACTTCTATCAAAGCATGAGGAGGAACTTCTTTACTTTGAGGGTGGCAGAGCGCTGGAACAGGCTGCCCAGGGAGGCGGTAGAGTCTCCCACCCCAGAGACATTCAAAACCCGCCTGGAGGTCATCCGGTGCAACCTGCTGTAGGTGACCCTGCTCTGGCAGGGGGGTTGGACTGGATGATCTCCAGAGGTCCTTTCCAACCCTAACCAATCTGTGATTCTGTGATCAGAGCTGTTCTTCGAAATCTGTTCCTAGGAAATCGCTGCGAGAAGGAGGATGCACCTGAGGAGCAGGCCGAAGATGGAGGATTGAACAAACAAGTAGCTCTTACCTGAGGAATCGGCTATCCCATGGAACAACTTCTGAGAAAGATTCTGCAACATTACTAGGGGTCCGCCAAAACATACAATTACTTGCCATGTTCCAGTTAAAGCCTAAACTATCGAGTTGGCATTTCTTTTTAAAAGTGTATAAAGAAGCGGTAATGGGCCAAATCCTCAAGCCACTGTAAATCAACACGATTTGCTTGCCTCCGCTGGAACACCCGCTCTCTATTTCAGTTCAGGAGCTAACACACAGTATCTTAATATGCATTTATGTTAATATTTGCACTTTGCAGGGCTAGGTAGATTGCACGGCTGGCACATATCAGACTAAATGTCACTTCCGAAAGCTAAGGGACCGAACCGGAAGCTGCCATTCAGAGGGACTACCTGACAACATGTGGAACCTCTCCGGAAAAGCCTTCCCACCTCAAGCAACTCCTTTTGATTAATCTTTCACATAGACAATACACCTTATATACACCGACACACCCCCCCGGCCTTTGCCTCCACAGATCCTGTGGTTGGCTAATTAAAGGAGGAGGTGTAACTATCAATCTAATCTGGCTTGTTCTCAAATTTACCATAATTTCCACACTTGAGAGGCTGGTGAAATGAAACAGCACTACTACACTTTCCCATTCATCAGCCGGAAGCAGAACAACTCAGAGAACCGGGCGAAAAATAATTAGGATGCGGGATCAGGTGTTGCGCGCGTGCATCTGTGCCTGTACAGGGGCACGCAGGCACATGAGCATTCACAGGAGGCAGCAGCAGTAGCACGGGGGGAGATGAGCACCACCAGTCATTTGACCTCGACAGGTGAATGCTTGCAGATGTACTCACAGCACACTTATTAGAAGAGGCCCAAATGCCCGAGAAAACTGCCGTCAGATTACGCCGGAAACAACAACGGCTTTTTAAACAACTACAGCCGCCAGAACGGTACCGGCGGCAGCACTGCAGGAGCTGCTCAGGAACCGCTGGGGCAACCCCAGCGCACCGGGTGCTCAGCGCATGGCCCTGACCACACCGCATGGCATGTCACCCTTGGGCAGGAAGCTTGACATTTTCTGGAAGCACCGGTGTCATTTCACGGGCTTTGCCGTCGCTTTGCGCTTGTGGGGTAACACTGTAGAGTTTTTCAGAAAGTGTTGGAGCAACTTTGGTACCTTTTCCATTCAGGCACACTGGGAGTGAGCTGTGGGGCTGCTGCCAGGGGTTCTGCTCAGCACAGCATGGCTGGAGCTGGCCCAGCACCTCCTTCGAAAGACAGACTGGTCAGACACACAGCTATCCTGAATCATCAAGGATAATCCTATGTTCAAGTTCAAGTTCCTACCTTCCAGTTCAAGTTCAAGTTCCTACGTTCCAATTGGTGCCCGTTACCTCTTGGCCTGGATCATCAAAGATGATGATCATCAAAGATGATCCAGGACAAGTGGTAACGGGTACAAACTGGAACCTAGGAACTTCTATCAAAGCATGAGGAGGAACTTCTTTACTTTGAGGGTGGCAGAGCGCTGGAACAGGCTGCCCAGGGAGGCGGTAGAGTCTCCCACCCCAGAGACATTCAAAACCCGCCTGGAGGTCATCCGGTGCAACCTGCTGTAGGTGACCCTGCTCTGTCAGGGGGGTTGGACTGGATGATCTCCAGAGGTCCTTTCCAACCCTAACCAATCTGTGATTCTGTGATCAGAGCTGTTCTTCGAAATCTGTTCCTAGGAAATCGCTGCGAGAAGGAGGATGCACCTGAGGAGCAGGCCGAAGATGGAGGATTGAACAAACAAGTAGCTCTTACCTGAGGAATCGGCTATCCCACGTAACAACTTCTGAGAAAGATTCTGCAACATTACTAGGGGTCCGCCAAAACATACAATTACTTGCCATGTTCCAGTTAAAGCCTAAACTATCGAGTTGGCATTTCTTTTGAAAAGTGTATAAAGAAGCGGTAATGGGCCAAATCCTCAAGCCACTGTAAATCAACACGATTTGCTTGCCTCCGCTGGAACACCCGCTCTCTATTTCAGTTCAGGAGCTAACACACAGTATCTTAATATGCATTTAGGTTAATATTTGCACTTTGCAGGGCTAGGTAGATTGCACGGCTGGCACATATCAGACTAAATGTCACTTCCGAAAGCTAAGGGACCGAACCGGAAGCTGCCATTCAGAGGGACTACCTGACAACATGTGGAACCTCTCCGGAAAAGCCTTCCCACCTCAAGCAACTCCTTTTGATTAATCTTTCACATAGACAATACACCTTATATACACCGACACACCCCCCCGGCCTTTGCCTCCACAGATCCTGTGGTTGGCTAATTAAAGGAGGAGGTGTAACTATCAATCTAATCTGGCTTGTTCTCAAATTTACCATAATTTCCACACTTGAGAGGCTGGTGAAATGAAACAGCACTACTACACTTTCCCATTCATCAGCCGGAAGCAGAACAACTCAGAGAACCGGGCGAAAAATAATTAGGATGCGGGATCAGGTGTTGCGCGCGTGCATCTGTGCCTGTACAGGGGCACGCAGGCACATGAGCATTCACGGGAGGCAGCAGCAGTAGCACGGGGGCAGATGAGCACCACCAGTCATTTGACCTCGACAGGTGAATGCTTGCAGATGTACTCACAGCACACTTATTAGAAGAGGCCCAAATGCCCGAGAAAACTGCCGTCAGATTACGCCGGAAACAACAACGGCTTTTTAAACAACTACAGCCGCCAGAACGGTACCGGCGGCAGCACTGCAGGAGCTGCTCAGGAACCGCTGGGGAAACTCCAGCGCACCGGGTGCTCAGCACGTGGCCCTGACCACACCGCATGGCATGTCACCCTTGGGCAGGAAGCTTGACATTTTCTGGAAGCACCGGTGTCATTTCACGGGCTTTGCCGTCGCTTTGCGCTTGTGGGGTAACACTATAGAGTTTTTCAGAAAGTGTTGGAGCAACTTTGGTACCTTTTCCATTCAGGCACACTGGGAGTGAGCTGTGGGGCTGCTGCCAGGGGCTCTGCTCAACACAGCATGGCTGGAGCTGGCCCAGGACCTCCTTCGAAAGACAGACTGGTCAGACACACAGCTATCCTGAATCATCAAGGATAATCCTATGTTCAAGTTCAAGTTCCTACCTTCCAGTTCAAGTTCAAGTTCCTACGTTCCAATTGGTGCCCGTTACCTCTTGGCCTGGATCATCAAAGATGATGATCATCAAAGATGATCCAGGACAAGAGGTAACGGGTACAAACTGGAACCTAGGATCTTCTATCAAAGCATGAGGAGGAACTTCTTTACTTTGAGGGTGGCAGAGCACTGGAACAGGCTGCCCAGGGAGGCAGTAGAGTCTCCCACCCCAGAGACATTCAAAACCCGCCTGGAGGTCATCCTGTGCAACCTGCTGTAGGTGACCCTGCTCTGGCAGGGGGGTTGGACTGGATGATCTCCAGAGCTCCTTTCCAACCCTAACCAATCTGTGATTCTGTGATCAGAGCTGTTCTTCGAAATCTGTTCCTAGGAAATCGCTGCGAGAAGGAGGATGCACCTGAGGAGCAGGCCTAAGATGGAGGATTGAACAAACAAGTAGCTCTTACGTGAGGAATCGGCTATCCCATGGAACAACTTCTGAGAAAGATTCTGCAACATTACTAGGGGTCCGCCAAAACATACAATTACTTGCCATGTTCCAGTTAAAGCCTAAACTATCGAGTTGGCATTTCTTTTTAAAAGTGTATAAAGAAGCGGTAATGGGCCAAATCCTCAAGCCACTGTAAATCAACACGATTTGCTTGCCTCCGCTGGAACACCCGCTCTCTATTTCAGTTCAGGAGCTAACACACAGTATCTTAATATGCATTTAGGTTAATATTTGCACTTTGCAGGGCTAGGTAGATTGCACGGCTGGCACATATCAGACTAAATGTCACTTCCGAAAGCTAAGGGACCGAACCGGAAGCTGCCATTCAGAGGGACTACCTGACAACATGTGGAACCTCTCCGGAAAAGCCTTCCCACCTCAAGCAACTCCTTTTGATTAATCTTTCACATAGACAATACACCTTATATACACCGACACACCCCCCCGGCCTTTGCCTCCACAGATCCTGTGGTTGTCTAATTAAAGGAGGAGGTGTAACTATCAATCTAATCTGGCTTGTTCTCAAATTTACCATAATTTCCACACTTGAGAGGCTGGTGAAATGAAACAGCACTACTACACTTTCCCATTCATCAGCCGGAAGCAGAACAACTCAGAGAACCGGGCGAAAAATAATTAGGATGCGGGATCAGGTGTTGCGCGCGTGCATCTGTGCCTGTACAGGGGCACGCAGGCACATGAGCATTCACGGGAGGCAGCAGCAGTAGCACGGGGGCAGATGAGCACCACCAGTCATTTGACCTCGACAGGTGAATGCTTGCAGATGTACTCACAGCACACTTATTAGAAGAGGCCCAAATGCCCGAGAAAACTGCCGTCAGATTACGCCGGAAACAACAACGGCTTTTTAAACAACTACAGCCGCCAGAACGGTACCGGCGGCAGCACTGCAGGAGCTGCTCAGGAACCGCTGGGGAAACTCCAGCGCACCGGGTGCTCAGCACGTGGCCCTGACCCCACCGCATGGCATGTCACCCTTGGGCAGGAAGCTTGACATTTTCTGGAAGCACCGGTGTCATTTCACGGGCTTTGCCGTCGCTTTGCGCTTGTGGGGTAACACTATAGAGTTTTTCAGAAAGTGTTGGAGCAACTTTGGTACCTTTTCCATTCAGGCACACTGGGAGTGAGGTGTGGGGCTGCTGCCAGGGGCTCTGCTCAGCACAGCATGGCTGGAGCTGGCCCAGGACCTCCTTCGAAAGACAGACTGGTCAGACACACAGCTATCCTGAATCATCAAGGATAATCCTATGTTCAAGTTCAAGTTCCTACGTTCCAGTTCAAGTTCAAGTTCCTACGTTCCAATTGGTGCCCGTTACCTCTTGTCCTGGATCATCAAAGATGATCCAGGACAAGAGGTAACGGGTACAAACTGGAACGTAGGAACTTCTATCAAAGCATGAGGAGGAACTTCTTTACTTTGAGGGTGGCAGAGCGCTGGAACAGGCTGCCCAGGGAGGCGATAGAGTCTCCGACCCCAGAGACATTCATAACCCGCCTGGAGGTCATCCTGTGCAACCTGCTGTAGGTGACCCTGCTCTGGCAGGGGCTTGGACTGGATGATCTCCAGAGCTCCTTTCCAACCCTAACCAATCTGTGATTCTGTGATCAGAGCTGTTCTTCGAAATCTGTTCCTAGGAAATCGCTGCGAGAAGGAGGATGCACCTGAGGAGCAGGCCTAAGATGGAGGATTGAACAAACAAGTAGCTCTTACCTGAGGAATCGGCTATCCCATGGAACAACTTCTGAGAAAGATTCTGCAACATTACTAGGGGTCCGCCAAAGCATACAATTACTATCCATGTTCCAGTTAAAGCCTAAACTATCGAGTTGGCATTTCTTTTTAAAAGTGTATAAAGAAGCGGTAATGGGCCAAATCCTCAAGCCACTATAAATCAACACGATTTGCTTGCCTCCGCTGGAACACCCGCTCTCTATTTCAGTTCAGGAGCTAACACACAGTATCTTAATATGCATTTAGGTTAATATTTGCACTTTGCAGGGCTAGGTAGATTGCACGGCTGGCACATATCAGACTAAATGTCACTTCCGAAAGCTAAGGGACCGAACCGGAAGCTGCCATTCAGAGGGACTACCTGACAACATGTGGAACCTCTCCGGAAAAGCCTTCCCACCTCAAGCAACTCCTTTTGATTAATCTTTCACATAGACAATACACCTTATATACACCGACACACCCCCCCGGCCTTTGCCTCCACAGATCCTGTGGTTGTCTAATTAAAGGAGGAGGTGTAACTATCAATCTAATCTGGCTTGTTCTCAAATTTACCATAATTTCCACACTTGAGAGGCTGGTGAAATGAAACAGCACTACTACACTTTCCCATTCATCAGCCGGAAGCAGAACAACTCAGAGAACCGGGCGAAAAATAATTAGGATGCGGGATCAGGTGTTGCGCGCGTGCATCTGTGCCTGTACAGGGGCACGCAGGCATGTGAGCATTCACGGGAGGCAGCAGCAGTAGCACGGGGGCAGATGAGCACCACCAGTCATTTGACCTCGACAGGTGAATGCTTGCAGATGTACTCACAGCACACTTATTAGAAGAGGCCCAAATGCCCGAGAAAACTGCCGTCAGATTACGCCGGAAACAACAACGGCTTTTTAAACAACTACAGCCGCCAGAACGGTACCGGCGGCAGCACTGCAGGAGCTGCTCAGGAACCGCTGGGGCAACCCCAGCGCACCGGGTGCTCAGCGCGTGGCCCTGACCCCACCGCATGGCATGTCACCCTTGGGCAGGAAGCTTGACATTTTCTGGAAGCACCGGTGTCATTTCACGGGCTTTGCCGTCGCTTTGCGCTTGTGGGGTAACACTATAGAGTTTTTCAGAAAGTGTTGGAGCAACTTTGGTACCTTTTCCATTCAGGCACACTGGGAGTGAGCTGTGGGGCTGCTGCCAGGGGCTCTGCTCAGCACAGCATGGCTGGAGCTGGCCCAGGACCTCCTTCGAAAGACAGACTGGTCAGACACACAGCTATCCTGAATCATCAAGGATAATCCTATGTTCAAGTTCCTACGTTCCAGTTGAAGTTCAAGTTCCTACGTTCCAATTGGTGCCCGTTACCTCTTGTCCTGGATTATCAAAGATGATGATCATCAAAGATGATCCAGGACAAGAGGTAACGGGTACAAACTGGAACCTAGGAACTTCTATCAAAGCATGAGAAGGAACTTCTTTACTTTGAGGGTGGCAGAGCGCTGGAACAGGCTGCCCAGGGAGGCGGTAGAGTCTCCGACCCCAGAGACATTCAAAACCCGCCTGGAGGTCATCCTGTGCAACCTGCTGTAGGTGACCCTGCTCTGGCAGGGGGGTTGGGCTGGATGATCTCCAGAGCTCCTTTCCAACCCTAACCAATCTGTGATTCTGTGATCAGAGCTGTTCTTCGAAATCTGTTCCTAGGAAATCGCTGCGAGAAGGAGGATGCACCTGAGGAGCAGGCCTAAGATGGAGGATTGAACAAACAAGTAGCTCTTACCTGAGGAATCGGCTATCCCATGGAACAACTTCTGAGAAAGATTCTGCAACATTACTAGGGGTCCGCCAAAACATACAATTACTTGCCATGTTCCAGTTAAAGCCTAAACTATCGAGTTGGCATTTCTTTTGAAAAGTGTATAAAGAAGCGGTAATGGGCCAAATCCTCAAGCCACTGTAAATCAACACGATTTGCTTGCCTCCGCTGGAACACCCGCTCTCTATTGCAGTTCAGGAGCTAACACACAGTATCTTAATATGCATTTAGGTTAATATTTGCACTTTGCAGGGCTAGGTAGATTGCACGGCTGGCACATATCAGACTAAATGTCACTTCCGAAAGCTAAGGGACCGAACCGGAAGCTGCCATTCAGAGGGACTACCTGACAACATGTGGAACCTCTCCGGAAAAGCCTTCCCACCTCAAGCAACTCCTTTTGATTAATCTTTCACATAGACAATACACCTTATATAAACCGACACACCCCCCCGGCCTTTGCCTCCACAGATCCTGTGGTTGGCTAATTAAAGGAGGAGGTGTAACTATCAATCTAATCTGGCTTGTTCCCAAATTTACCATAATTTCCACACTTGAGAGGCTGGTGAAATGAAACAGCACTACTACACTTTCCCATTCATCAGCCGGAAGCAGAACAACTCCGAGAACCGGGCGAAAAATAATTAGGATGCGGGATCAGGTGTTGCGCGCGTGCATCTGTGCCTGTACAGGGGCACGCAGGCACATGAGCATTCACGGGAGGCAGCAGCAGTAGCACGGGGGCAGATGAGCACCACCAGTCATTTGACCTCGACAGGTGAATGCTTGCAGATGTACTCACAGCACACTTATTAGAAGAGGCCCAAATGCCCGAGAAAACTGCCGTCAGATTACGCCGGAAACAACAATGGCTTTTTAAACAACTACAGCCGCCAGAACGGTACCGGCGGCAGCACTGCAGGAGCTGCTCAGGAACCGCTGGGGCAACCCCAGCGCACCGGGTGCTCAGCGCGTGGCCCTGACCCCACCGCATGGCATGTCACCCTTGGGCAGGAAGCTTGACATTTTCTGGAAGCACCGGTGTCATTTCACGGGCTTTGCCGTCGCTTTGCGCTTGTGGGGTAACACTATAGAGTTTTTCAGAAAGTGTTGGAGCAACTTTGGTACCTTTTCCATTCAGGCACACTGGGAGTGAGGTGTGGGGCTGCTGCCAGGGGCTCTGCTCAGCACAGCATGGCTGGAGCTGGCCCAGGACCTCCTTCGAAAGACAGACTGGTCAGACACACAGCTATCCTGAATCATCAAGGATAATCCTATGTTCAAGTTCAAGTTCCTACGTTCCAGTTGAAGTTCAAGTTCCTACGTTCCAATTGGTGCCCGTTACCTCTTGTCCTGGATCATCAAAGATGATCCAGGACAAGAGGTAACGGGTACAAACTGGAACGTAGGAACTTCTATCAAAGCATGAGGAGGAACTTCTTTACTTTGAGGGTGGCAGAGCGCTGGAACAGGCTGCCCAGGGAGGCGATAGAGTCTCCGACCCCAGAGACATTCATAACCCGCCTGGAGGTCATCCTGTGCAACCTGCTGTAGGTGACCCTGCTCTGGCAGGGGCTTGGACTGGATGATCTCCAGAGCTCCTTTCCAACCCTAACCAATCTGTGATTCTGTGATCAGAGCTGTTCTTCGAAATCTGTTCCTAGGAAATCGCTGCGAGAAGGAGGATGCACCTGAGGAGCAGGCCTAAGATGGAGGATTGAACAAACAAGTAGCTCTTACCTGAGGAATCGGCTATCCCATGGAACAACTTCTGAGAAAGATTCTGCAACATTACTAGGGGTCCGCCAAAGCATACAATTACTTGCCATGTTCCAGTTAAAGCCTAAACTATCGAGTTGGCATTTCTTTTTAAAAGTGTATAAAGAAGCGGTAATGGGCCAAATCCTCAAGCCACTATAAATCAACACGATTTGCTTGCCTCCGCTGGAACACCCGCTCTCTATTTCAGTTCAGGAGCTAACACACAGTATCTTAATATGCATTTAGGTTAATATTTGCACTTTGCAGGGCTAGGTAGATTGCACGGCTGGCACATATCAGACTAAATGTCACTTCCGAAAGCTAAGGGACCGAACCGGAAGCTGCCATTCAGAGGGACTACCTGACAACATGTGGAACCTCTCCGGAAAAGCCTTCCCACCTCAAGCAACTCCTTTTGATTAATCTTTCACATAGACAATACACCTTATATACACCGACACACCCCCCCGGCCTTTGCCTCCACAGATCCTGTGGTTGGCTAATTAAAGGAGGAGGTGTAACTATCAATCTAATCTGGCTTGTTCTCAAATTTACCATAATTTCCACACTTGAGAGGCTGGTGAAATGAAACAGCACTACTACACTTTCCCATTCATCAGCCGGAAGCAGAACAACTCAGAGAACCGGGCGAAAAATAATTAGGATGCGGGATCAGGTGTTGCGCGCGTGCATCTGTGCCTGTACAGGGGCACGCAGGCATGTGAGCATTCACGGGAGGCAGCAGCAGTAGCACAGGGGCAGATGAGCACCACCAGTCATTTGACCTCGACAGGTGAATGCTTGCAGATGTACTCACAGCACACTTATTAGAAGAGGCCCAAATGCCCGAGAAAACTGCCGTCAGATTACGCCGGAAACAACAACGGCTTTTTAAACAACTACAGCCGCCAGAACGGTACCGGCGGCAGCACTGCAGGAGCTGCTCAGGAACCGCTGGGGCAACCCCAGCGCACCGGGTGCTCAGCGCGTGGCCCTGACCCCACCGCATGGCATGTCACCCTTGGGCAGGAAGCTTGACATTTTCTGGAAGCACCGGTGTCATTTCACGGGCTTTGCCGTCGCTTTGCGCTTGTGGGGTAACACTATAGAGTTTTTCAGAAAGTGTTGGAGCAACTTTGGTACCTTTTCCATTCAGGCACACTGGGAGTGAGCTGTGGGGCTGCTGCCAGGGGCTCTGCTCAGCACAGCATGGCTGGAGCTGGCCCAGGACCTCCTTCGAAAGACAGACTGGTCAGACACACAGCTATCCTGAATCATCAAGGATAATCCTATGTTCAAGTTCCTACGTTCCAGTTGAAGTTCAAGTTCCTACGTTCCAATTGGTGCCCGTTACCTCTTGTCCTGGATTATCAAAGATGATGATCATCAAAGATGATCCAGGACAAGAGGTAACGGGTACAAACTGGAACCTAGGAACTTCTATCAAAGCATGAGGAGGAACTTCTTTACTTTGAGAGTGGCAGAGCGCTGGAACAGGCTGCCCAGGGAGGCGGTAGAGTCTCCCACCCCAGAGACATTCAAAACCCGCCTGGAGGTCATCCTGTGCAACCTGCTGTAGGTGACCCTGCTCTGGCAGGGGGGTTGGGCTGGATGATCTCCAGAGCTCCTTTCCAACCCTAACCAATCTGTGATTCTGTGATCAGAGCTGTTCTTCGAAATCTGTTCCTAGGAAATCGCTGCGAGAAGGAGGATGCACCTGAGGAGCAGGCCTAAGATGGAGGATTGAACAAACAAGTAGCTCTTACCTGAGGAATCGGCTATCCCATGGAACAACTTCTGAGAAAGATTCTGCAACATTACTAGGGGTCCGCCAAAACATACAATTACTTGCCATGTTCCAGTTAAAGCCTAAACTATCGAGTTGGCATTTCTTTTGAAAAGTGTATAAAGAAGCGGTAATGGGCCAAATCCTCAAGCCACTGTAAATCAACACGATTTGCTTGCCTCCGCTGGAACACCCGCTCTCTATTTCAGTTCAGGAGCTAACACACAGTATCTTAATATGCATTTAGGTTAATATTTGCACTTTGCAGGGCTAGGTAGATTGCACGGCTGGCACATATCAGACTAAATGTCACTTCCGAAAGCTAAGGGACCGAACCGGAAGCTGCCATTCAGAGGGACTACCTGACAACATGTGGAACCTCTCCGGAAAAGCCTTCCCACCTCAAGCAACTCCTTTTGATTAATCTTTCACATAGACAATACACCTTATATAAACCGACACACCCCCCCGGCCTTTGCCTCCACAGATCCTGTGGTTGGCTAATTAAAGGAGGAGGTGTAACTATCAATCTAATCTGGCTTGTTCTCAAATTTACCATAATTTCCACTCTTGAGAGGCTGGTGAAATGAAACAGCACTACTACACTTTCCCATTCATCAGCCGGAAGCAGAACAACTCAGAGAACCGGGCGAAAAATAATTAGGATGCGGGATCAGGTGTTGCGCGCGTGCATCTGTGCCTGTACAGGGGCACGCAGGCACATGAGCATTCACGGGAGGCAGCAGCAGTAGCACGGGGGCAGATGAGCACCACCAGTCATTTGACCTCGACAGGTGAATGCTTGCAGATGTACTCACAGCACACTTATTAGAAGAGGCCCAAATGCCCGAGAAAACTGCCGTCAGATTACGCCGGAAACAACAACGGCTTTTTAAACAACTACAGCCGCCAGAACGGTACCGGCGGCAGCACTGCAGGAGCTGCTCAGGAACCGCTGGGGCAACCCCAGCGCACCGGGTGCTCAGCGCGTGGCCCTGACCCCACCGCATGGCATGTCACCCTTGGGCAGGAAGCTTGACATTTTCTGGAAGCACCGGTGTCATTTCACGGGCTTTGCCGTCGCTTTGCGCTTGTGGGGTAACACTATAGAGTTTTTCAGAAAGTGTTGGAGCAACTTTGGTACCTTTTCCATTCAGGCACACTGGGAGTGAGGTGTGGGGCTGCTGCCAGGGGCTCTGCTCAGCACAGCATGGCTGGAGCTGGCCCAGGACCTCCTTCGAAAGACAGACTGGTCAGACACACAGCTATCCTGAATCATCAAGGATAATCCTATGTTCAAGTTCAAGTTCCTACCTTCCAGTTCAAGTTCAAGTTCCTACGTTCCAATTGGTGCCCGTTACCTCTTGTCCTGGATCATCAAAGATGATCCAGGACAAGAGGTAACGGGTACAAACTGGAACGTAGGAACTTCTATCAAAGCATGAGGAGGAACTTCTTTACTTTGAGGGTGGCAGAGCGCTGGAACAGGCTGCCCAGGGAGGCGATAGAGTCTCCGACCCCAGAGACATTCATAACCCGCCTGGAGGTCATCCTGTGCAACCTGCTGTAGGTGACCCTGCTCTGGCAGGGGGTTGGACTGGATGATCTCCAGAGCTCCTTTCCAACCCTAACCAATCTGTGATTCTGTGATCAGAGCTGTTCTTCGAAATCTGTTCCTAGGAAATCGCTGCGAGAAGGAGGATGCACCTGAGGAGCAGGCCTAAGATGGAGGATTGAACAAACAAGTAGCTCTTACCTGAGGAATCGGCTATCCCATGGAACAACTTCTGAGAAAGATTCTGCAACATTACTAGGGGTCCGCCAAAGCATACAATTACTTGCCATGTTCCAGTTAAAGCCTAAACTATCGAGTTGGCATTTCTTTTTAAAAGTGTATAAAGAAGCGGTAATGGGCCAAATCCTCAAGCCACTATAAATCAACACGATTTGCTTGCCTCCGCTGGAACACCCGCTCTCTGTTTCAGTTCAGGAGCTAACACACAGTATCTTAATATGCATTTAGGTTAATATTTGCACTTTGCAGGGCTAGGTAGATTGCACGGCTGGCACATATCAGACTAAATGTCACTTCCGAAAGCTAAGGGACCGAACCGGAAGCTGCCATTCAGAGGGACTACCTGACAACATGTGGAACCTCTCCGGAAAAGCCTTCCCACCTCAAGCAACTCCTTTTGATTAATCTTTCACATAGACAATACACCTTATATACACCGACACACCCCCCCGGCCTTTGCCTCCACAGATCCTGTGGTTGGCTAATTAAAGGAGGAGGTGTAACTATCAATCTAATCTGGCTTGTTCTCAAATTTACCATAATTTCCACACTTGAGAGGCTGGTGAAATGAAACAGCACTACTACACTTTCCCATTCATCAGCCGGAAGCAGAACAACTCAGAGAACCGGGCGAAAAATAATTAGGATGCGGGATCAGGTGTTGCGCGCGTGCATCTGTGCCTGTACAGGGGCACGCAGGCATGTGAGCATTCACGGGAGGCAGCAGCAGTAGCACGGGGGCAGATGAGCACCACCAGTCATTTGACCTCGACAGGTGAATGCTTGCAGATGTACTCACAGCACACTTATTAGAAGAGGCCCAAATGCCCGAGAAAACTGCCGTCAGATTACGCCGGAAACAACAACGGCTTTTTAAACAACTACAGCCGCCAGAACGGTACCGGCGGCAGCACTGCAGGAGCTGCTCAGGAACCGCTGGGGCAACCCCAGCGCACCGGGTGCTCAGCGCGTGGCCCTGACCCCACCGCATGGCATGTCACCCTTGGGCAGGAAGCTTGACATTTTCTGGAAGCACCGGTGTCATTTCACGGGCTTTGCCGTCGCTTTGCGCTTGTGGGGTAACACTATAGAGTTTTTCAGAAAGTGTTGGAGCAACTTTGGTACCTTTTCCATTCAGGCACACTGGGAGTGAGGTGTGGGGCTGCTGCCAGGGGCTCTGCTCAGCACAGCATGGCTGGAGCTGGCCCAGGACCTCCTTCGAAAGACAGACTGGTCAGACACACAGCTATCCTGAATCATCAAGGATAATCCTATGTTCAAGTTCAAGTTCCTACCTTCCAGTTCAAGTTCAAGTTCCTACGTTCCAATTGGTGCCCGTTACCTCTTGGCCTGGATCATCAAAGATGATGATCATCAAAGATGATCCAGGACAAGAGGTAACGGGTACAAACTGGAACGTAGGAACTTCTATCAAAGCATGAGGAGGAACTTCTTTACTTTGAGGGTGGCAGAGCGCTGGAACAGGCTGCCCAGGGAGGCGGTAGAGTCTCCGACCCCAGAAACATTCAAAACCCTGCTGGAGGTCATCCTGTGCAACCTGCTGTAGGTGACCCTGCTCTGGCAGGGGGGTTGGACTGGATGATCTCCAGAGCTCCTTTCCAACCCTAACCAATCTGTGATTCTGTGATCAGAGCTGTTCTTCGAAATCTGTTCCTAGGAAATCGCTGCGAGAAGGAGGATGCACCTGAGGAGCAGGCCTAAGATGGAGGATTGAACAAACAAGTAGCTCTTACCTGAGGAATCGGCTATCCCATGGAACAACTTCTGAGAAAGATTCTGCAACATTACTAGGGGTCCGCCAAAACATACAATTACTTGCCATGTTCCAGTTAAAGCCTAAACTATCGAGTTGGCATTTCTTTTTAAAAGTGTATAAAGAAGCGGTAATGGGCCAAATCCGCAAGCCACTGTAAATCAACACGATTTGCTTGCCTCCGCTGGAACACCCGCTCTCTATTGCAGTTCAGGAGCTAACACACAGTATCTTAATATGCATTTAGGTTAATATTTGCACTTTGCAGGGCTAGGTAGATTGCACGGCTGGCACATATCAGACTAAATGTCACTTCCGAAAGCTAAGGGACCGAACCGGAAGCTGCCATTCAGAGGGACTACCTGACAACATGTGGAACCTCTCCGGAAAAGCCTTCCCACCTCAAGCAACTCCTTTTGATTAATCTTTCACATAGACAATACACCTTATATACACCGACACACCCCCCCGGCCTTTGCCTCCACAGATCCTGTGGTTGGCTAATTAAAGGAGGAGGTGTAACTATCAATCTAATCTGGCTTGTTCTCAAATTTACCATAATTTCCACACTTGAGAGGCTGGTGAAATGAAACAGCACTACTACACTTTCCCATTCATCAGCCGGAACCAGAACAACTCAGAGAACCGGTCGAAAAATAATTAGGATGCGGGATCAGGTGTTGCGCGCGTGCATCTGTGCCTGTACAGGGGCACGCAGGCACATGAGCATTCACGGGAGGCAGCAGCAGTAGCACGGGGGCAGATGAGCACCACCAGTCATTTGACCTCGACAGGTGAATGCTTGCAGATGTACTCACAGCACACTTATTCGAAGAGGCCCAAATGCCCGAGAAAACTGCCGTCAGATTACGCCGGAAACAACAACGGCTTTTTAAACAACTACAGCCGCCAGAACGGTACCGGCGGCAGCACTGCAGGAGCTGCTCAGGAACCGCTGGGGCAACCCCAGCGCACCGGGTGCTCAGCGCGTGGCCCTGACCCCACCGCATGGCATGTCACCCTTGGGCAGGAAGCTTGACATTTTCTGGAAGCACCGGTGTCATTTCACGGGCTTTGCCGTCGCTTTGCGCTTGTGGGGTAACACTGTAGAGTTTTTCAGAAAGTGTTGGAGTACTTTGGTACCTTTTCCATTCAGGCACACTGGGAGTGAGCTGTGGGGCTGCTGCCAGGGGCTCTGCTCAGCACAGCATGGCTGGAGCTGGCCCAGGACCTCCTTCGAAAGACAGACTGGTCAGACACACAGCTATCCTGAATCATCAAGGATAATCCTATGTTCAAGTTCAAGTTCCTACCTTCCAGTTCAAGTTCAAGTTCCTACGTTCCAATTGGTGCCCGTTACCTCTTGGCCTGGATCATCAAAGATGATGATCATCAAAGATGATCCAGGACAAGAGGTAACGGGTACAAACTGGAACCTAGGAACTTCTATCAAAGCATGAGGAGGAACTTCTTTACTTTGAGGGTGGCAGAGCGCTGGAACAGGCTGCCCAGGGAGGCGGTAGAGTCTCCCACCCCAGAGACATTCAAAACCCGCCTGGAGGTCATCCTGTGCAACCTGCTGTAGGTGACCCTGCTCTGGCAGGGGGTTGGACTGGATGATCTCCAGAGCTCCTTTCCAACCCTAACCAATCTGTGATTCTGTGATCAGAGCTGTTCTTCGAAATCTGTTCCTAGGAAATCGCTGCGAGAAGGAGGATGCACCTGAGGAGCAGGCCTAAGATGGAGGATTGAACAAACAAGTAGCTCTTACCTGAGGAATCGGCTATCCCATGGAACAACTTCTGAGAAAGATTCTGCAACATTACTAGGGGTCCGCCAAAGCATACAATTACTTGCCATGTTCCAGTTAAAGCCTAAACTATCGAGTTGGCATTTCTTTTTAAAAGTGTATAAAGAAGCGGTAATGGGCCAAATCCTCAAGCCACTCTAAATCAACACGATTTGCTTGCCTCCGCTGGAACACCCGCTCTCTATTTCAGTTCAGGAGCTAACACACAGTATCTTAATATGCATTTAGGTTAATATTTGCACTTTGCAGGGCTAGGTAGATTGCACGGCTGGCACATATCAGACTAAATGTCACTTCCGAAAGCTAAGGGACCGAACCGGAAGCTGCCATTCAGAGGGACTACCTGACAACATGTGGAACCTCTCCGGAAAAGCCTTCCCACCTCAAGCAACTCCTTTTGATTAATCTTTCACATAGACAATACACCTTATATACACCGACACACCCCCCCGGCCTTTGCCTCCACAGATCCTGTGGTTGGCTAATTAAAGGAGGAGGTGTAACTATCAATCTAATCTGGCTTGTTCTCAAATTTACCATAATTTCCACACTTGAGAGGCTGGTGAAATGAAACAGCACTACTACACTTTCCCATTCATCAGCCGGAAGCAGAACAACTCAGAGAACCGGGCGAAAAATAATTAGGATGCGGGATCAGGTGTTGCGCGCGTGCATCTGTGCCTGTACAGGGGCACGCAGGCACATGAGCATTCACGGGAGGCAGCAGCAGTAGCACGGGGGCAGATGAGCACCACCAGTCATTTGACCTCGACAGGTGAATGCTTGCAGATGTACTCACAGCACACTTATTAGAAGAGGCCCAAATGCCCGAGAAAACTGCCGTCAGATTACGCCGGAAACAACAACGGCTTTTTAAACAACTACAGCCGCCAGAACGGTACCGGCGGCAGCACTGCAGGAGCTGCTCAGGAACCGCTGGGGCAACCCCAGCGCACCGGGTGCTCAGCGCGTGGCCCTGACCCCACCGCATGGCATGTCACCCTTGGGCAGGAAGCTTGACATTTTCTGGAAGCACCGGTGTCATTTCACGGGCTTTGCCGTCGCTTTGCGCTTGTGGGGTAACACTGTAGAGTTTTTCAGAAAGTGTTGGAGCAACTTTGGTACCTTTTCCATTCAGGCACACTGGGAGTGAGCTGTGGGGCTGCTGCCAGGGGCTCTGCTCAGCACAGCATGGCTGGAGCTGGCCCAGGACCTCCTTCGAAAGACAGACTGGTCAGACACACAGCTATCCTGAATCATCAAGGATAATCCTATGTTCAAGTTCCTACGTTCCAGTTCAAGTTCAAGTTCCTACGTTCCAATTGGTGCCCGTTACCTCTTGTCCTGGATTATCAAAGATGATGATCATCAAAGATGATCCAGGACAAGAGGTAACGGGTACAAACTGGAACCTAGGAACTTCTATCAAAGCATGAGGAGGAACTTCTTTACTTTGAGGGTGGCAGAGCGCTGGAACAGGCTGCCCAGGGAGGCGGTAGAGTCTCCGACCCCAGAGACATTCAAAACCCGCCTGGAGGTCATCCTGTGCAACCTGCTGTAGGTGACCCTGCTCTGGCAGGGGGGTTGGGCTGGATGATCTCCAGAGCTCCTTTCCAACCCTAACCAATCTGTGATTCTGTGATCAGAGCTGTTCTTCGAAATCTGTTCCTAGGAAATCGCTGCAAGAAGGAGGATGCACCTGAGGAGCAGGCCTAAGATGGAGGATTGAACAAACAAGTAGCTCTTACCTGAGGAATCGGCTATCCCATGGAACAACTTCTGAGAAAGATTCTGCAACATTACTAGGGGTCCGCCAAAACATACAATTACTTGCCATGTTCCAGTTAAAGCCTAAACTATCGAGTTGGCATTTCTTTTTAAAAGTGTATAAAGAAGCGGTAATGGGCCAAATCCTCAAGCCACTGTAAATCAACACGATTTGCTTGCCTCCGCTGGAACACCCGCTCTCTATTTCAGTTCAGGAGCTAACACACACTATCTTAATATGCATTTAGGTTAATATTTGCACTTTGCAGGGCTAGGTAGATTGCACGGCTGGCACATATCAGACTAAATGTCACTTCCGAAAGCTAAGGGACCGAACCGGAAGCTGCCATTCAGAGGGACTACCTGACAACATGTGGAACCTCTCCGGAAAAGCCTTCCCACCTCAAGCAACTCCTTTTGATTAATCTTTCACATAGACAATACACGTTATATACACCGACACACCCCCCCGGCCTTTGCCTCCACAGATCCTGTGGTTGGCTAATTAAAGGAGGAGGTGTAACTATCAATCTAATCTCTCTTGTTCTCAAATTTACCATAATTTCCACACTTGAGAGGCTGGTGAAATGAAACAGCACTACTACACTTTCCCATTCATCAGCCGGAAGCAGAACAACTCCGAGAACCGGGCGAAAAATAATTAGGATGCGGGATCAGGTGTTGCGCGCGTGCATCTGTGCCTGTACAGGGGCACGCAGGCACATGAGCATTCACGGGAGGCAGCAGCAGTAGCACGGGGGCAGATGAGCACCACCAGTCATTTGACCTCGACAGGTGAATGCTTGCAGATGTACTCACAGCACACTTATTAGAAGAGGCCCAAATGCCCGAGAAAACTGCCGTCAGATTACGCCGGAAACAACAACGGCTTTTTAAACAACTACAGCCGCCAGAACGGTACCGGCGGCAGCACTGCAGGAGCTGCTCAGGAACCGCTGGGGCAACCCCAGCGCACCGGGTGCTCAGCGCGTGGCCCTGACCCCACCGCATGGCATGTCACCCTTGGGCAGGAAGCTTGACATTTTCTGGAAGCACCGGTGTCATTTCACGGGCTTTGCCGTCGCTTTGCGCTTGTGGGGTAACACTATAGAGTTTTTCAGAAAGTGTTGGAGCAACTTTGGTACCTTTTCCATTCAGGCACACTGGGAGTGAGCTGTGGGGCTGCTGCCAGGGGCTCTGCTCAGCACAGCATGGCTGGAGCTGGCCCAGGACCTCCTTCGAAAGACAGACTGGTCAGACACACAGCTATCCTGAATCATCAAGGATAATCCTATGTTCAAGTTCCTACGTTCCAGTTCAAGTTCAAGTTCCTACGTTCCAATTGGTGCCCGTTACCTCTTGTCCTGGATTATCAAAGATGATGATCATCAAAGATGATCCAGGACAAGAGGTAACGCGTACAAACTGTAACCTAGGAATTTCTATCAAAGCATGAGGAGGAACTTCTTTACTTTGAGGGTGGCAGAGCGCTGGAACAGGCTGCCCAGGTAGGCGGTAGAGTCTCCCACCCCAGAGACATTCAAAACCCGCCTGGAGGTCATCCTGTGCAACCTGCTGTAGGTGACCCTGCTCTGGCAGGGGGGTTGGACTGGATGATCTCCAGAGCTCCTTTCCAACCCTAACCAATCTGTGATTTAGTGATCAGAGCTGTTCTTCGAAATCTGTTCCTAGGAAATCGCTGCGAGAAGGAGGATGCACCTGAGGAGCAGGCCTAAGATGGAGGATTGAACAAACAAGTAGCTCTTACCTGAGGAATCGGCTATCCCATGGAACAACTTCAGAGAAAGATTCTGCAACATTACTAGGAGTCTGCCAAAACATAGAATTACTTGCCATGTTCCAGTTAAAGCCTAAACTATCGAGTTGGCATTTCTTTTTAAAAGTGTATAAAGAAGCGGTAATGGGCCAAATCCTCAAGCCACTGTAAATCAACACGATTTGCTTGCCTCCGCTGGAACACCCGCTCTCTATTTCAGTTCAGGAGCTAACACACACTATCTTAATATGCATTTAGGTTAATATTTGCACTTTGCAGGGCTAGGTAGATTGCACGGCTGGCACATATCAGACTAAATGTCACTTCCGAAAGCTAAGGGACCGAACCGGAAGCTGCCATTCAGAGGGACTACCTGACAACATGTGGAACCTCTCCGGAAAAGCCTTCCCACCTCAAGCAACTCCTTTTGATTAATCTTTCACATAGACAATACACCTTATATAAACCGACACACCCCCCCGGCCTTTGCCTCCACAGATCCTGTGGTTGGCTAATTAAAGGAGGAGGTGTAACTATCAATCTAATCTGGCTTGTTCTCAAATTTACCATAATTTCCACACTTGAGAGGCTGGTGAAATGAAACAGCACTACTACACTTTCCCATTCATCAGCCGGAAGCAGAACAACTCCGAGAACCGGGCGAAAAATAATTAGGATGCGGGATCAGGTGTTGCGCGCGTGCATCTGTGCCTGTACAGGGGCACGCAGGCACATGAGCATTCACGGGAGGCAGCAGCAGTAGCACGGGGGCAGATGAGCACCACCACTCATTTGACCTCGACAGGTGAATGCTTGCAGATGTACTCACAGCACACTTATTTGAAGAGGCCCAAATGCCCGAGAAAACTGCCGTCAGATTACACCGGAAACAACAACGGCTTTTTAAACAACTACAGCCGCCAGAACGGTACCGGCGGCAGCACTGCAGGAGCTGCTCAGGAACCGCTGGGGCAACCCCAGCGCACCGGGTGCTCAGCGCGTGGCCCTGACCCCACCGCATGGCATGTCACCCTTGGGCAGGAAGCTTGACATTTTCTGGAAGCACCGGTGTCATTTCACGGGCTTTGCCGTCGCTTTGCGCTTGTGGGGTAACACTATAGAGTTTTTCAGAAAGTGTTGGAGCAACTTTGGTACCTTTTCCATTCAGGCACACTGGGAGTGAGCTGTGGGGCTGCTGCCAGGGGCTCTGCTCAGCACAGCATGGCTGGAGCTGGCCCAGGACCTCCTTCGAAAGACAGACTGGTCAGACACACAGCTATCCTGAATCATCAAGGATAATCCTATGTTCAAGTTCCTACGTTCCAGTTCAAGTTCAAGTTCCTACGTTCCAATTGGTGCCCGTTACCTCTTGTCCTGGATTATCAAAGATGATGATCATCAAAGATGATCCAGGACAAGAGGTAACGCGTACAAACTGTAACCTAGGAATTTCTATCAAAGCATGAGGAGGAACTTCTTTACTTTGAGGGTGGCAGAGCGCTGGAACAGGCTGCCCAGGTAGGCGGTAGAGTCTCCCACCCCAGAGACATTCATAACCCGCCTGGAGGTCATCCTGTGCAACCTGCTGTAGGTGACCCTGCTCTGGCAGGGGGGTTGGACTGGATGATCTCCAGAGCTCCTTTCCAACCCTAACCAATCTGTGATTTAGTGATCAGAGCTGTTCTTCGAAATCTGTTCCTAGGAAATCGCTGCGAGAAGGAGGATGCACCTGAGGAGCAGGCCTAAGATGGAGGATTGAACAAACAAGTAGCTCTTACCTGAGGAATCGGCTATCCCATGGAACAACTTCAGAGAAAGATTCTGCAACATTACTAGGAGTCTGCCAAAACATAGAATTACTTGCCATGTTCCAGTTAAAGCCTAAACTATCGAGTTGGCATTTCTTTTTAAAAGTGTATAAAGAAGCGGTAATGGGCCAAATCCTCAAGCCACTGTAAATCAACACGATTTGCTTGCCTCCGCTGGAACACCCGCTCTCTATTTCAGTTCAGGAGCTAACACACACTATCTTAATATGCATTTAGGTTAATATTTGCACTTTGCAGGGCTAGGTAGATTGCACGGCTGGCACATATCAGACTAAATGTCACTTCCGAAAGCTAAGGGACCGAACCGGAAGCTGCCATTCAGAGGGACTACCTGACAACATGTGGAACCTCTCCGGAAAAGCCTTCCCACCTCAAGCAACTCCTTTTGATTAATCTTTCACATAGACAATACACCTTATATAAACCGACACACCCCCCCGGCCTTTGCCTCCACAGATCCTGTGGTTGGCTAATTAAAGGAGGAGGTGTAACTATCAATCTAATCTCGCTTGTTCTCAAATTTACCATAATTTCCACACTTGAGAGGCTGGTGAAATGAAACAGCACTACTACACTTTCCCATTCATCAGCCGGAAGCAGAACAACTCAGAGAACCGGGCGAAAAATAATTAGGATGCGGGATCAGGTGTTGCGCGCGTGCATCTGTGCCTGTACAGGGGCACGCAGGCACATGAGCATTCACGGGAGGCAGCAGCAGTAGCACGGGGGCAGATGAGCACCACCAGTCATTTGACCTCGACAGGTGAATGCTTGCAGATGTACTCACAGCACACTTATTAGAAGAGGCCCAAATGCCCGAGAAAACTGCCGTCAGATTACGCCGGAAACAACAACGGCTTTTTAAACAACTACAGCCGCCAGAACGGTACCGGCGGCAGCACTGCAGGAGCTGCTCAGGAACCGCTGGGGCAACCCCAGCGCACCGGGTGCTCAGCGCGTGGCCCTGACCCCACCGCATGGCATGTCACCCTTGGGCAGGAAGCTTGACATTTTCTGGAAGCACCGGTGTCATTTCACGGGCTTTGCCGTCGCTTTGCGCTTGTGGGGTAACACTATAGAGTTTTTCAGAAAGTGTTGGAGCAACTTTGGTACCTTTTCCATTCAGGCACACTGGGAGTGAGCTGTGGGGCTGCTGCCAGGGGCTCTGCTCAGCACAGCATGGCTGGAGCTGGCCCAGGACCTCCTTCGAAAGACAGACTGGTCAGACACACAGCTATCCTGAATCATCAAGGATAATCCTATGTTCAAGTTCCTACGTTCCAGTTCAAGTTCAAGTTCCTACGTTCCAATTGGTGCCCGTTACCTCTTGTCCTGGATCATCAAAGATGATCCAGGACAAGAGGTAACGGGTACAAACTGGAACGTAGGAACTTCTATCAAAGCATGAGGAGGAACTTCTTCACTTTGAGGGTGGCAGAGCGCTGGAACAGGCTGCCCAGGGAGGCGGTAGAGTCTCCCACCCCAGAAACATTCAAAACCCGCCTGGAGGTCATCCTGTGCAACCTGCTGTAGGTGACCCTGCTCTGGCAGGGGGGTTGGGCTGGATGATCTCCAGAGGTCCTTTCCAACCCTAACTAATCTGTGATTCTGTGATCAGAGCTGTTCTTCGAAATCTGTTCCTAGGAAATCGCTGCGAGAAGGAGGATGCACCTGAGGAGCAGGCCTAAGATGGAGGATTGAACAAACAAGTAGCTCTTACCTGAGGAATCGGCTATCCCATGGAACAACTTCTGAGAAAGATTCTGCAACATTACTAGGGGTCCGCCAAAGCATACAATTACTTGCCATGTTCCAGTTAAAGCCTAAACTATCGAGTTGGCATTTCTTTTTAAAAGTGTATAAAGAAGCAGTAATGGGCCAAATCCTCAAGCCACTGTAAATCAACACGATTTGCTTGCCTCCGCTGGAACACCCGCTCTCTATTTCAGTTCAGGAGCTAACACACACTATCTTAATATGCATTTAGGTTAATATTTGCACTTTGCAGGGCTAGGTAGATTGCACGGCTGGCACATATCAGACTAAATGTCACTTCCGAAAGCTAAGGGACCGAACCGGAAGCTGCCATTCAGAGGGACTACCTGACAACATGTGGAACCTCTCCGGAAAAGCCTTCCCACCTCAAGCAACTCCTTTTGATTCATCTTTCACATAGACAATACACCTTATATACACCGACACACCCCCCCGGCCTTTGCCTCCACAGATCCTGCGGTTGGCTAATTAAAGGAGGAGGTGTAACTATCAATCTAATCTCGCTTGTTCTCAAATTTACCATAATTTCCACACTTGAGAGGCTGGTGAAATGAAACAGCACTACTACACTTTCCCATTCATCAGCCGGAAGCAGAACAACTCCGAGAACCGGGCGAAAAATAATTAGGATGCGGGATCAGGTGTTGCGCGCGTGCATCTGTGCCTGTACAGGGGCACGCAGGCACATGAGCATTCACGGGAGGCAGCAGCAGTAGCAAGGGGGCAGATGAGCACCACCACTCATTTGACCTCGACAGGTGAATGCTTGCAGATGTACTCACAGCACACTTATTTGAAGAGGCCCAAATGCCCGAGAAAACTGCCGTCAGATTACGCCGGAAACAACAACGGCTTTTTAAACAACTACAGCCGCCAGAACGGTACCGGCGGCAGCACTGCAGGAGCTGCTCAGGAACCGCTGGGGCAACCCCAGCGCACCGGGTGCTCAGCGCGTGGCCCTGACCCCACCGCATGGCATGTCACCCTTGGGCAGGAAGCTTGACATTTTCTGGAAGCACCGGTGTCATTTCACGGGCTTTGCCGTCGCTTTGCGCTTGTGGGGTAACACTATAGAGTTTTTCAGAAAGTGTTGGAGCAACTTTGGTACCTTTTCCATTCAGGCACACTGGGAGTGAGCTGTGGGGCTGCTGCCAGGGGCTCTGCTCAGCACAGCATGGCTGGAGCTGGCCCAGGACCTCCTTCGAAAGACAGACTGGTCAGACACACAGCTATCCTGAATCATCAAGGATAATCCTATGTTCAAGTTCCTACGTTCCAGTTCAAGTTCAAGTTCCTACGTTCCAATTGGTGCCCGTTACCTCTTGTCCTGGATCATCAAAGATGATCCAGGACAAGAGGTAACGGGTACAAACTGGAACGTAGGAACTTCTATCAAAGCATGAGGAGGAACTTCTTCACTTTGAGGGTGGCAGAGCGCTGGAACAGGCTGCCCAGGGAGGCGGTAGAGTCTCCCACCCCAGAAACATTCAAAACCCGCCTGGAGGTCATCCTGTGCAACCTGCTGTAGGTGACCCTGCTCTGGCAGGGGGGTTGGGCTGGATGATCTCCAGAGGTCCTTTCCAACCCTAACTAATCTGTGATTCTGTGATCAGAGCTGTTCTTCGAAATCTGTTCCTAGGAAATCGCTGCGAGAAGGAGGATGCACCTGAGGAGCAGGCCTAAGATGGAGGATTGAACAAACAAGTAGCTCTTACCTGAGGAATCGGCTATCCCATGGAACAACTTCTGAGAAAGATTCTGCAACATTACTAGGGGTCCGCCAAAACATACAATTACTTGCCATGTTCCAGTTAAAGCCTAAACTATCGAGTTGGCATTTCTTTTTAAAAGTGTATAAAGAAGCGGTAATGGGCCAAATCCTCAAGCCACTGTAAATCAACACGATTTGCTTGCCTCCGCTGGAACACCCGCTCTCTATTTCAGTTCAGGAGCTAACACACAGTATCTTAATATGCATTTAGGTTAATATTTGCACTTTGCAGGGCTAGGTAGATTGCACGGCTGGCACATATCAGACTAAATGTCACTTCCGAAAGCTAAGGGACCGAACCGGAAGCTGCCATTCAGAGGGACTACCTGACAACATGTGGAACCTCTCCGGAAAAGCCTTCCCACCTCAAGCAACTCCTTTTGATTAATCTTTCACATAGACAATACACGTTATATACACCGACACACCCCCCCAGCCTTTGCCTCCACAGATCCTGTGGTTGGCTAATTAAAGGAGGAGGTGTAACTATCAATCTAATCTGGCTTGTTCTCAAATTTACCATAATTTCCACACTTGAGAGGCTGGTGAAATGAAACAGCACTACTACACTTTCCCATTCATCAGCCGGAAGCAGAACAACTCCGAGAACCGGGCGAAAAATAATTAGGATGCGGGATCAGGTGTTGCGCGCGTGCATCTGTGCCTGTACAGGGGCACGCAGGCACATGAGCATTCACGGGAGGCAGCAGCAGTAGCACGGGGGCAGATGAGCACCACCAGTCATTTGACCTCGACAGGTGAATGCTTGCAGATGTACTCACAGCACACTTATTAGAAGAGGCCCAAATGCCCGAGAAAACTGCCGTCAGATTACGCCGGAAACAACAACGGCTTTTTAAACAACTACAGCCGCCAGAACGGTACCGGCGGCAGCACTGCAGGAGCTGCTCAGGAACCGCTGGGGCAACCCCAGCGCACCGGGTGCTCAGCGCGTGGCCCTGACCCCACCGCATGGCATGTCACCCTTGGGCAGGAAGCTTGACATTTTCTGGAAGCACCGGTGTCATTTCACGGGCTTTGCCGTCGCTTTGCGCTTGTGGGGTAACACTATAGAGTTTTTCAGAAAGTGTTGGAGCAACTTTGGTACCTTTTCCATTCAGGCACACTGGGAGTGAGCTGTGGGGCTGCTGCCAGGGGCTCTGCTCAGCACAGCATGGCTGGAGCTGGCCCAGGACCTCCTTCGAAAGACAGACTGGTCAGACACACAGCTATCCTGAATCATCAAGGATAATCCTATGTTCAAGTTCCTACGTTCCAGTTCAAGTTCAAGTTCCTACGTTCCAGTTTGTACCCGTTACCTCTTGTCCTGGATCATCTTTGATGTTCCAGGACAAGAGGTAACGGGCACCAATTGGAACGTAGGAACTTCTATCAAAGCATGAGGAGGAACTTCTTTACTTTGAGGGTGGCAGAGCGCTGGAACAGGCTGCCCAGGGAGGCGGTAGAGTCTCCCACCCCAGAAACATTCAAAACCCGCCTGGAGGTCATCCTGTGCAACCTGCTGTAGGTGACCCTGCTCTGGCAGGGGGGTTGGGCTGGATGATCTCCAGAGCTCCTTTCCAACCCTAACCAATCTGTGATTCTGTGATCAGAGCTGTTCTTTGAAATCTGTTCCTAGGAAATCGCTGCGAGAAGGAGGATGCACCTGAGGAGCAGGCCTAAGATGGAGGATTGAACAAACAAGTAGCTCTTACCTGAGGAATCGGCTATCCCATGGAACAACTTCTGAGAAAGATTCTGCAACATTACTAGGGGTCCGCCAAAACATACAATTACTTGCCATGTTCCAGTTAAAGCCTAAACTATCAAGTTGGCATTTCTTTTTAAAAGTGTATAAAGAAGCGGTAATGGGCCAAATCCTCAAGCCACTCTAAATCAACACGATTTGCTTGCCTCCGCTGGAACACCCGCTCTCTATTTCAGTTCAGGAGCTAACACACAGTATCTTAATATGCATTTAGGTTAATATTTGCACTTTGCAGGGCTAGGTAGATTGCACGGCTGGCACATATCAGACTAAATGTCACTTCCGAAAGCTAAGGGACCGAACCGGAAGCTGCCATTCAGAGGGACTACCTGACAACATGTGGAACCTCTCCGGAAAAGCCTTCCCACCTCAAGCAACTCCTTTTGATTCATCTTTCACATAGACAATACACCTTATATAAACCGACACACCCCCCCGGCCTTTGCCTCCACAGATCCTGTGGTTGGCTAATTAAAGGAGGAGGTGTAACTATCAATCTAATCTGGCTTGTTCTCAAATTTACCATAATTTCCACACTTGAGAGGCTGGTGAAATGAAACAGCACTACTACACTTTCCCATTCATCAGCCGGAAGCAGAACAACTCCGAGAACCGGGCGAAAAATAATTAGGATGCGGGATCAGGTGTTGCGCGCGTGCATCTGTGCCTGTACAGGGGCACGCAGGCACATGAGCATTCACGGGAGGCAGCAGCAGTAGCAAGGGGGCAGATGAGCACCACCACTCATTTGACCTCGACAGGTGAATGCTTGCAGATGTACTCACAGCACACTTATTTGAAGAGGCCCAAATGCCCGAGAAAACTGCCGTCAGATTACGCCGGAAACAACAACGGCTTTTTAAACAACTACAGCCGCCAGAACGGTACCGGCGGCAGCACTGCAGGAGCTGCTCAGGAACCGCTGGGGCAACCCCAGCGCACCGGGTGCTCAGCGCGTGGCCCTGACCCCACCGCATGGCATGTCACCCTTGGGCAGGAAGCTTGACATTTTCTGGAAGCACCGGTGTCATTTCACGGGCTTTGCCGTCGCTTTGCGCTTGTGGGGTAACACTATAGAGTTTTTCAGAAAGTGTTGGAGCAACTTTGGTACCTTTTCCATTCAGGCACACTGGGAGTGAGCTGTGGGGCTGCTGCCAGGGGCTCTGCTCAGCACAGCATGGCTGGAGCTGGTCCAGGACCTCCTTCGAAAGACAGACTGGTCAGACACACAGCTATCCTGAATCATCAAGGATAATCCTATGTTCAAGTTCCTACGTTCCAGTTCAAGTTCAAGTTCCTACGTTCCAATTGGTGCCCGTTACCTCTTGTCCTGGATCATCAAAGATGATCCAGGACAAGAGGTAACGGGTACAAACTGGAACGTAGGAACTTCTATCAAAGCATGAGGAGGAACTTCTTTACTTTGAGGGTGGCAGAGCGCTGGAACAGGCTGCCCAGGGAGGCGGTAGAGTCTCCCACCCCAGAGACATTCAAAACCCGCCTGGAGGTCATCCTGTGCAACCTGCTGTAGGTGACCCTGCTCTGGCAGGGGGGTTGCACTACATGATCTCCAGAGCTCCTTTCCAACCCTAACCAATCTGTGATTCTGTGATCAGAGCTGTTCTTCGAAATCTGTTCCTAGGAAATCGCTGCGAGAAGGAGGATGCACCTGAGGAGCAGGCCTAAGATGGAGGATTGAACAAACAAGTAGCTCTTACCTGAGGAATCGGCTATCCCATGGAACAACTTCTGAGAAAGATTCTGCAACATTACTAGGGGTCCGCCAAAACATACAATTACTTGCCATGTTCCAGTTAAAGCCTAAACTATCGAGTTGGCATTTCTTTTTAAAAGTGTATAAAGAAGCGGTAATGGGCCAAATCCTCAAGCCACTGTAAATCAACACGATTTGCTTGCCTCCGCTGGAACACCCGCTCTCTATTTCAGTTCAGGAGCTAACACACAGTATCTTAATATGCATTTATGTTAATATTTGCACTTTGCAGGGCTAGGTAGATTGCACGGCTGGCACATATCAGACTAAATGTCACGTCCGAAAGCTAAGGGACCGAACCGGAAGCTGCCATTCAGAGGGACTACCTGACAACATGTGGAACCTCTCCGGAAAAGCCTTCCCACCTCAAGCAACTCCTTTTGATTAATCTTTCACATAGACAATACACGTTATATACACCGACACACCCCCCCGGCCTTTGCCTCCACAGATCCTGTGGTTGGCTAATTAAAGGAGGAGGTGTAACTATCAATCTAATCTGGCTTGTTCCCAAATTTACCATAATTTCCACACTTGAGAGGCTGGTGAAATGAAACAGCACTACTACACTTTCCCATTCATCAGCCGGAAGCAGAACAACTCCGAGAACCGGGCGAAAAATAATTAGGATGCGGGATCAGGTGTTGCGCGCGTGCATCTGTGCCTGTACAGGGGCACGCAGGCACATGAGCATTCACGGGAGGCAGCAGCAGTAGCACGGGGGGAGATGAGCACCACCAGTCATTTGACCTCGACAGGTGAATGCTTGCAGATGTACTCACAGCACACTTATTAGAAGAGGCCCAAATGCCCGAGAAAACTGCCGTCAGATTACGCCGGAAACAACAACGGCTTTTTAAACAACTACAGCCGCCAGAACGGTACCGGCGGCAGCACTGCAGGAGCTGCTCAGGAACCGCTGGGGCAACCCCAGCGCACCGGGTGCTCAGCGCGTGGCCCTGACCCCACCGCATGGCATGTCACCCTTGGGCAGGAAGCTTGACATTTTCTGGAAGCACCGGTGTCATTTCACGGGCTTTGCCGTCGCTTTGCGCTTGTGGGGTAACACTATAGAGTTTTTCAGAAAGTGTTGGAGCAACTTTGGTACCTTTTCCATTCAGGCACACTGGGAGTGAGCTGTGGGGCTGCTGCCAGGGGCTCTGCTCAGCACAGCATGGCTGGAGCTGGCCCAGGACCTCCTTCGAAAGACAGACTGGTCAGACACACAGCTATCCTGAATCATCAAGGATAATCCTATGTTCAAGTTCCTACGTTCCAGTTCAAGTTCAAGTTCCTACGTTCCAGTTTGTACCCGTTACCTCTTGTCCTGGATCATCTTTGATGTTCCAGGACAAGAGGTAACGGGCACCAATTGGAACGTAGGAACTTCTATCAAAGCATGAGGAGGAACTTCTTTACTTTGAGGGTGGCAGAGCGCTGGAACAGGCTGCCCAGGGAGGCGGTAGAGTCTCCCACCCCAGAAACATTCAAAACCCGCCTGGAGGTCATCCTGTGCAACCTGCTGTAGGTGACCCTGCTCTGGCAGGGGGGTTGGGCTGGATGATCTCCAGAGCTCCTTTCCAACCCTAACCAATCTGTGATTCTGTGATCAGAGCTGTTCTTTGAAATCTGTTCCTAGGAAATCGCTGCGAGAAGGAGGATGCACCTGAGGAGCAGGCCTAAGATGGAGGATTGAACAAACAAGTAGCTCTTACCTGAGGAATCGGCTATCCCACGGAACAACTTCTGAGAAAGATTCTGCAACATTACTAGGGGTCCGCCAAAACATACAATTACTTGCCATGTTCCAGTTAAAGCCTAAACTATCGAGTTGGCATTTCTTTTTAAAAGTGTATAAAGAAGCGGTAATGGGCCAAATCCGCAAGCCACTCTAAATCAACACGATTTGCTTGCCTCCGCTGGAACACCCGCTCTCTATTTCAGTTCAGGAGCTAACACACAGTATCTTAATATGCATTTATGTTAATATTTGCACTTTGCGGGGCTAGGTAGATTGCACGGCTGGCACATATCAGACTAAATGTCACTTCCGAAAGCTAAGGGACCGAACCGGAAGCTGCCATTCAGAGGGACTACCTGACAACATGTGGAACCTCTCCGGAAAAGCCTTCCCACCTCAAGCAACTCCTTTTGATTAATCTTTCACATAGACAATACACGTTATATACACCGACACACCCCCCCGGCCTTTGCCTCCACAGATCCTGTGGTTGGCTAATTAAAGGAGGAGGTGTAACTATCAATCTAATCTGGCTTGTTCTCAAATTTACCATAATTTCCACACTTGAGAGGCTGGTGAAATGAAACAGCACTACTACACTTTCCCATTCATCAGCCGGAAGCAGAACAACTCCGAGAACCGGGCGAAAAATAATTAGGATGCGGGATCAGGTGTTGCGCGCGTGCATCTGTGCCTGTACAGGGGCACGCAGGCACATGAGCATTCACGGGAGGCAGCAGCAGTAGCACGGGGGCAGATGAGCACCACCAGTCATTTGACCTCGACAGGTGAATGCTTGCAGATGTACTCACAGCACACTTATTGGAAGAGGCCCAAATGCCCGAGAAAACTGCCGTCAGATTACGCCGGAAACAACAACGGCTTTTTAAACAACTACAGCCGCCAGAACGGTACCGGCGGCAGCACTGCAGGAGCTGCTCAGGAACCGCTGGGGCAACCCCAGCGCACCGGGTGCTCAGCGCGTGGCCCTGACCCCACCGCATGGCATGTCACCCTTGGGCAGGAAGCTTGACATTTTCTGGAAGCACCGGTGTCATTTCACGGGCTTTGCCGTCGCTTTGCGCTTGTGGGGTAACACTATAGAGTTTTTCAGAAAGTGTTGGAGCAACTTTGGTACCTTTTCCATTCAGGCACACTGGGAGTGAGCTGTGGGGCTGCTGCCAGGGGCTCTGCGCAACACAGCATGGCTGGAGTTGGCCCAGGACCTCCTTCGAAAGACAGACTGGTCAGACACACAGCTATCCTGAATCATCAAGGATAATCCTATGTTCAAGTTCCTACGTTCCAGTTCAAGTTCAAGTTCCTACGTTCCAATTGGTGCCCGTTACCTCTTGTCCTGGATCATCAAAGATGATCCAGGACAAGAGGTAATGGGTACAAACTGGAACGTAGGAACTTCTATCAAAGCATGAGGAGGAACTTCTTTACTTTGAGGGTGGCAGAGCGCTGGAACAGGCTGCCCAGGGAGGCGGTAGAGTCTCCGACCCCAGAGACATTCAAAACCCGCCTGGAGGTCATCCTGTGCAACCTGCTGTAGGTGACCCTGCTCTGGCAGGGGGGTTGGGCTGGATGATCTCCAGAGCTCCTTTCCAACCCTAACTAATCTGTGATTCTGTGATCAGAGCTGTTCTTCGAAATCTGTTCCTAGGAAATCGCTGCGAGAAGGAGGATGCACCTGAGGAGCAGGCCTAAGATGGAGGATTGAACAAACAAGTAGCTCTTACCTGAGGAATCGGCTATCCCATGGAACAACTTCTGAGAAAGATTCTGCAACATTACTAGGGGTCCGCCAAAGCATACAATTACTTGCCATGTTCCAGTTAAAGCCTAAACTATCGAGTTGGCATTTCTTTTTAAAAGTGTATAAAGAAGCGGTAATGGGCCAAATCCTCAAGCCACTGTAAATCAACACGATTTGCTTGCCTCCGCTGGAACACCCGCTCTCTATTTCAGTTCAGGAGCTAACACACAGTATCTTAATATGCATTTATGTTAATATTTGCACTTTGCAGGGCTAGGTAGATTGCACGGCTGGCACATATCAGACTAAATGTCACTTCCGAAAGCTAAGGGACCGAACCGGAAGCTGCAATTCAGAGGGACTACCTGACAACATGTGGAACCTCTCCGGAAAAGCCTTCCCACCTCAAGCAACTCCTTTTGATTAATCTTTCACATAGACAATACACGTTATATACACCGACACACCCCCCCGGCCTTTGCCTCCACAGATCCTGTGGTTGGCTAATTAAAGGAGGAGGTGTAACTATCAATCTAATCTGGCTTGTTCTCAAATTTACCATAATTTCCACACTTGAGAGGCTGGTGAAATGAAACAGCACTACTACACTTTCCCATTCATCAGCCGGAAGCAGAACAACTCAGAGAACCGGGCGAAAAATAATTAGGATGCGGGATCAGGTGTTGCGCGCGTGCATCTGTGCCTGTACAGGGGCACGCAGGCATGTGAGCATTCACGGGAGGCAGCAGCAGTAGCACGGGGGGAGATGAGCACCACCAGTCATTTGACCTCGACAGGTGAATGCTTGCAGATGTACTCACAGCACACTTATTAGAAGAGGCCCAAATGCCCGAGAAAACTGCCGTCAGATTACGCCGGAAACAACAACGGCTTTTTAAACAACTACAGCCGCCAGAACGGTACCGGCGGCAGCACTGCAGGAGCTGCTCAGGAACCGCTGGGGCAACCCCAGCGCACCGGGTGCTCAGCGCGTGGCCCTGACCCCACCGCATGGCATGTCACCCTTGGGCAGGAAGCTTGACATTTTCTGGAAGCACCGGTGTCATTTCACGGGCTTTGCCGTCGCTTTGCGCTTGTGGGGTAACACTATAGAGTTTTTCAGAAAGTGTTGGAGCAACTTTGGTACCTTTTCCATTCAGGCACACTGGGAGTGAGCTGTGGGGCTGCTGCCAGGGGCTCTGCTCAGCACAGCATGGCTGGAGCTGGCCCAGGACCTCCTTCGAAAGACAGACTGGTCAGACACACAGCTATCCTGAATCATCAAGGATAATCCTATGTTCAAGTTCCTACGTTCCGGTTCAAGTTCAAGTTCCTACGTTCCAATTGGTGCCCGTTACCTCTTGTCCTGGATCATCAAAGATGATCCAGGACAAGAGGTAACGGGTACAAACTGGAACCTAGGAACTTCTATCAAAGCATGAGGAGGAACTTCTTTACTTTGAGGGTGGCAGAGCGCTGGAACAGGCTGCCCAGGGAGGCGGTAGAGTCTCCCACCCCAGAGACATTCAAAACCCGCCTGGAGGTCATCCTGTGCAACCTGCTGTAGGTGACCCTGCTCTGGCAGGGGGGTTGGGCTGGATGATCTCCAGAGCTCCTTTCCAACCCTAACTAATCTGTGATTCTGTGATCAGAGCTGTTCTTCGAAATCTGTTCCTAGGAAATCGCTGCGAGAAGGAGGACGCACCTGAGGAGCAGGCCTAAGATGGAGGATTGAACAAACAAGTAGCTCTTACCTGAGGAATCGGCTATCCCATGGAACAACTTCTGAGAAAGATTCTGCAACATTACTAGGGGTCCGCCAAAACATACAATTACTTGCCATGTTCCAGTTAAAGCCTAAACTATCGAGTTGGCATTTCTTTTTAAAAGTGTATAAAGAAGCGGTAATGGGCCAAATCCTCAAGCCACTGTAAATCAACACGATTTGCTTGCCTCCGCTGGAACACCCGCTCTCTATTTCAGTTCAGGAGCTAACACACAGTATCTTAATATGCATTTAAGTTAATATTTGCACTTTGCGGGGCTAGGTAGATTGCACGGCTGGCACATATCAGACTAAATGTCACTTCCGAAAGCTAAGGGACCGAACCGGAAGCTGCCATTCAGAGGGACTACCTGACAACATGTGGAACCTCTCCGGAAAAGCCTTCCCACCTCAAGCAACTCCTTTTGATTAATCTTTCACATAGACAATACACGTTATATACACCGACACACCCCCCCGGCCTTTGCCTCCACAGATCCTGTGGTTGGCTAATTAAAGGAGGAGGTGTAACTATCAATCTAATCTGGCTTGTTCTCAAATTTACCATAATTTCCACACTTGAGAGGCTGGTGAAATGAAACAGCACTACTACACTTTCCCATTCATCAGCCGGAAGCAGAACAACTCAGAGAACCGGGCGAAAAATAATTAGGATGCGGGATCAGGTGTTGCGCGCGTGCATCTGTGCCTGTACAGGGGCACGCAGGCACATGAGCATTCACGGGAGGCAGCAGCAGTAGCACGGGGGCAGATGAGCACCACCAGTCATTTGACCTCGACAGGTGAATGCTTGCAGATGTACTCACAGCACACTTATTAGAAGAGGCCCAAATGCCCGAGAAAACTGCCGTCAGATTACACCGGAAACAACAACGGCTTTTTAAACAACTACAGCCGCCAGAACGGTACCGGCGGCAGCACTGCAGGGGCTGCTCAGGAACCGCTGGGGCAACCCCAGCGCACCGGGTGCTCAGCGCGTGGCCCTGACCCCACCGCATGGCATGTCACCCTTGGGCAGGAAGCTTGACATTTTCTGGAAGCACCGGTGTCATTTCACGGGCTTTGCCGTCGCTTTGCGCTTGTGGGGTAACACTATAGAGTTTTTCAGAAAGTGTTGGAGCAACTTTGGTACCTTTTCCATTCAGGCACACTGGGAGTGAGCTGTGGGGCTGCTGCCAGGGGCTCTGCTCAGCACAGCATGGCTGGAGCTGGTCCAGGACCTCCTTCGAAAGACAGACTGGTCAGACACACAGCTATCCTGAATCATCAAGGATAATCCTATGTTCAAGTTCCTACGTTCCGGTTCAAGTTCAAGTTCCTACGTTCCAATTGGTGCCCGTTACCTCTTGTCCTGGATCATCAAAGATGATCCAGGACAAGAGGTAACGGGTACAAACTGGAACGTAGGAACTTCTATCAAAGCATGAGGAGGAACTTCTTTACTTTGAGGGTGGCAGAGCGCTGGAACAGGCTGCCCAGGGAGGCAGTAGAGTCTCCGACCCCAGAAACATTCAAAACCCGCCTGGAGGTCATCCTGTGCAACCTGCTGTAGGTGACCCTGCTCTGGCAGGGGGGTTGGGCTGGATGATCTCCAGAGCTCCTTTCCAACCCTAACCAATCTGTGATTCTGTGATCAGAGCTGTTCTTTGAAATCTGTTCCTAGGAAATCGCTGCGAGAAGGAGGACGCACCTGAGGAGCAGGCCGAAGATGGAGGATTGAACAAACAACTAGCTCTTACCTGAGGAATCGGCTATCCCATGGAACAACTTCTGAGAAAGATTCTGCAACATTACTAGGGGTCCGCCAAAACATACAATTACTTGCCATGTTCCAGTTAAAGCCTAAACTATCGAGTTGGCATTTCTTTTTAAAAGTGTATAAAGAAGCGGTAATGGGCCAAATCCGCAAGCCACTCTAAATCAACACGATTTGCTTGCCTCCGCTGGAACACCCGCTCTCTATTTCAGTTCAGGAGCTAACACACAGTATCTTAATATGCATTTAGGTTAATATTTGCACTTTGCAGGGCTAGGTAGATTGCACGGCTGGCACATATCAGACTAAATGTCACTTCCGAAAGCTAAGGGACCGAACCGGAAGCTGCCATTCAGAGGGACTACCTGACAACATGTGGAACCTCTCCGGAAAAGCCTTCCCACCTCAAGCAACTCCTTTTGATTAATCTTTCACATAGACAATACACGTTATATACACCGACACCCCCCCCCGGCCTTTGCCTCCACAGATCCTGTGGTTGGCTAATTAAAGGAGGAGGTGTAACTATCAATCTAATCTGGCTTGTTCTCAAATTTACCATAATTTCCACACTTGAGAGGCTGGTGAAATGAAACAGCACTACTACACTTTCCCATTCATCAGCCGGAAGCAGAACAACTCAGAGAACCGGGCGAAAAATAATTAGGATGCGGGATCAGGTGTTGCGCGCGTGCATCTGTGCCTGTACAGGGGCACGCAGGCACATGAGCATTCACGGGAGGCAGCAGCAGTAGCACGGGGGCAGATGAGCACCACCAGTCATTTGACCTCGACAGGTGAATGCTTGCAGATGTACTCACAGCACACTTATTAGAAGAGGCCCAAATGCCCGAGAAAACTGCCGTCAGATTACGCCGGAAACAACAACGGCTTTTTAAACAACTACAGCCGCCAGAACGGTACCGGCGGCAGCACTGCAGGAGCTGCTCAGGAACCGCTGGGGCAACCCCAGCGCACCGGGTGCTCAGCGCGTGGCCCTGACCCCACCGCATGGCATGTCACCCTTGGGCAGGAAGCTTGACATTTTCTGGAAGCACCGGTGTCATTTCACGGGCTTTGCCGTCGCTTTGCGCTTGTGGGGTAACACTATAGAGTTTTTCAGAAAGTGTTGGAGCAACTTTGGTACCTTTTCCATTCAGGCACACTGGGAGTGAGCTGTGGGGTCGCTGCCAGGGGCTCTGCTCAGCACAGCATGGCTGGAGCTGGCCCAGGACCTCCTTCGAAAGACAGACTGGTCAGACACACAGCTATCCTGAATCATCAAGGATAATCCTATGTTCAAGTTCAAGTTCCTACCTTCCAGTTCAAGTTCAAGTTCCTACGTTCCAATCGGTGCCCGTTACCTCTTGTCCTGGATCATCAAAGATGATCCAGGACAAGAGGTAACGGGTACAAACTGGAACCTAGGAACTTCTATCAAAGCATGAGGAGGAACTTCTTTACTTTGAGGGTGGCAGAGCGCTGGAACAGGCTGCCCAGGGAGGCGGTAGAGTCTATCACCCCAGAGACATTCATAACCCGCCTGGAGGTCATCCTGTGCAACCTGCTGTAGGTGACCCTGCTCTGGCAGGGGGTTGGACTGGATGATCTCCAGAGCTCCTTTCCAACCCTAACCAATCTGTGATTCTGTGATCAGAGCTGTTCTTCGAAATCTGTTCCTAGGAAATCGCTGCGAGAAGGAGGATGCACCTGAGGAGCAGGCCTAAGATGGAGGATTGAACAAACAAGTAGCTCTTACCTGAGGAATCGGCTATCCCATGGAACAACTTCTGAGAAAGATTCTGCAACATTACTAGGGGTCCGCCAAAGCATACAATTACTTGCCATGTTCCAGTTAAAGCCTAAACTATCGAGTTGGCATTTCTTTTTAAAAGTGTATAAAGAAGCGGTAATGGGCCAAATCCGCAAGCCACTGTAAATCAACACGATTTGCTTGCCTCCGCTGGAACACCCGCTCTCTATTTCAGTTCAGGAGCTAACACACAGTATCTTAATATGCATTTATGTTAATATTTGCACTTTGCGGGGCTAGGTAGATTGCACGGCTGGCACATATCAGACTAAATGTCACTTCCGAAAGCTAAGGGACCGAACCGGAAGCTGCCATTCAGAGGGACTACCTGACAACATGTGGAACCTCTCCGGAAAAGCCTTCCCACCTCAAGCAACTCCTTTTGATTAATCTTTCACATAGACAATACACGTTATATACACTGACACACCCCCCCGGCCTTTGCCTCCACAGATCCTGTGGTTGGCTAATTAAAGGAGGAGGTGTAACTATCAATCTAATCTGGCTTGTTCTCAAATTTACCATAATTTCCACACTTGAGAGGCTGGTGAAATGAAACAGCACTACTACACTTTCCCATTCATCAGCCGGAAGCAGAACAACTCAGAGAACCGGGCGAAAAATAATTAGGATGCGGGATCAGGTGTTGCGCGCGTGCATCTGTGCCTGTACAGGGGCACGCAGGCACATGAGCATTCACGGGAGGCAGCAGCAGTAGCACGGGGGCAGATGAGCACCACCAGTCATTTGACCTCGACAGGTGAATGCTTGCAGATGTACTCACAGCACACTTATTAGAAGAGGCCCAAATGCCCGAGAAAACTGCCGTCAGATTACGCCGGAAACAACAACGGCTTTTTAAACAACTACAGCCGCCAGAACGGTACCGGCGGCAGCACTGCAGGAGCTGCTCAGGAACCGCTGGGGCAACCCCAGCGCACCGGGTGCTCAGCGCGTGGCCCTGACCCCACCGCATGGCATGTCACCCTTGGGCAGGAAGCTTGACATTTTCTGGAAGCACCGGTGTCATTTCACGGGCTTTGCCGTCGCTTTGCGCTTGTGGGGTAACACTATAGAGTTTTTCAGAAAGTGTTGGAGCAACTTTGGTACCTTTTCCATTCAGGCACACTGGGAGTGAGCTGTGGGGCTGCTGCCAGGGGCTCTGCTCAGCACAGCATGGCTGGAGCTGGCCCAGGACCTCCTTCGAAAGACAGACTGGTCAGACACACAGCTATCCTGAATCATCAAGGATAATCCTATGTTCAAGTTCCTACGTTCCAGTTGAAGTTCAAGTTCCTACGTTCCAATTGGTGCCCGTTACCTCTTGGCCTGGATCATCAAAGATGATCCAGGACAAGAGGTAACGGGTACAAACTGGAACCTAGGAACTTCTATCAAAGCATGAGGAGGAACTTCTTTACTTTGAGGGTGGCAGAGCGCTGGAACAGGCTGCCCAGGGAGGCGGTAGAGTCTCCGACCCCAGAAACATTCAAAACCCGCCTGGAGGTCATCCTGTGCAACCTGCTGTAGGTGACCCTGCTCTGGCAGGGGGGTTGGGCTGGATGATCTCCAGAGGTCCTTTCCAACCCTAACCAATCTGTGATTCTGTGATCAGAGCTGTTCTTCGAAATCTGTTCCTAGGAAATCGCTGCGAGAAGGAGGATGCACCTGAGGAGCAGGCCTAAGATGGAGGATTGAACAAACAAGTAGCTCTTACCTGAGGAATCGGCTATCCCATGGAACAACTTCTGAGAAAGATTCTGCAACATTACTAGGGGTCCGCCAAAACATACAATTACTTGCCATGTTCCAGTTAAAGCCTAAACTATTGAGTTGGCATTTCTTTTTAAAAGTGTATAAAGAAGCGGTAATGGGCCAAATCCGCAAGCCACTGTAAATCAACACGATTTGCTTGCCTCCGCTGGAACACCCGCTCTCTATTTCAGTTCAGGAGCTAACACACAGTATCTTAATATGCATTTATGTTAATATTTGCACTTTGCGGGGCTAGGTAGATTGCACGGCTGGCACATATCAGACTAAATGTCACTTCCGAAAGCTAAGGGACCGAACCGGAAGCTGCCATTCAGAGGGACTACCTGACAACATGTGGAACCTCTCCGGAAAAGCCTTCCCACCTCAAGCAACTCCTTTTGATTAATCTTTCACATAGACAATACACGTTATATACACCGACACACACCCCCGGCCTTTGCCTCCACAGATCCTGTGGTTGGCTAATTAAAGGAGGAGGTGTAACTATCAATCTAATCTGGCTTGTTCTCAAATTTACCATAATTTCCACACTTGAGAGGCTGGTGAAATGAAACAGCACTACTACACTTTCCCATTCATCAGCCGGAAGCAGAACAACTCAGAGAACCGGGCGAAAAATAATTAGGATGCGGGATCAGGTGTTGCGCGCGTGCATCTGTGCCTGTACAGGGGCACGCAGGCACATGAGCATTCACGGGAGGCAGCAGCAGTAGCACGGGGGCAGATGAGCACCACCAGTCATTTGACCTCGACAGGTGAATGCTTGCAGATGTACTCACAGCACACTTATTAGAAGAGGCCCAAATGCCCGAGAAAACTGCCGTCAGATTACGCCGGAAACAACAACGGCTTTTTAAACAACTACAGCCGCCAGAACGGTACCAGCGGCAGCACTGCAGGAGCTGCTCAGGAACCGCTGGGGCAACCCCAGCGCACCGGGTGCTCAGCGCGTGGCCCTGACCCCACCGCATGGCATGTCACCCTTGAGCAGGAAGCTTGACATTTTCTGGAAGCACCGGTGTCATTTCACGGGCTTTGCCGTCGCTTTGCGCTTGTGGGGTAACACTATAGAGTTTTTCAGAAAGTGTTGGAGCAACTTTGGTACCTTTTCCATTCAGGCACACTGGGAGTGAGCTGTGGGGCTGCTGCCAGGGGCTCTGCTCAGCACAGCATGGCTGGAGCTGGCCCAGGACCTCCTTCGAAAGACAGACTGGTCAGACACACAGCTATCCTGAATCATCAAGGATAATCCTATGTTCAAGTTCCTACCTTCCAGTTCAAGTTCAAGTTCCTACGTTCCAATTGGTGCCCGTTACCTCTTGTCCTGGATCATCAAAGATGATCCAGGACAAGAGGTAACGGGTACAAACTGGAACCTAGGAACTTCTATCAAAGCATGAGGAGGAACTTCTTTACTTTGAGGGTGGCAGAGCGCTGGAACAGGCTGCCCAGGGAGGCGGTAGAGTCTCCGACCCCAGAAACATTCAAAACCCGCCTGGAGGTCATCCTGTGCAACCTGCTGTAGGTGACCCTGCTCTGGCAGGGGGGTTGGGCTGGATGATCTCCAGAGCTCCTTTCCAACCCTAACCAATCTGTGATTCTGTGATCAGAGCTGTTCTTCGAAATCTGTTCCTAGGAAATCGCTGCGAGAAGGAGGATGCACCTGAGGAGCAGGCCTAAGATGGAGGATTGAACAAACAAGTAGCTCTTACCTGAGGAATCGGCTATCCCATGGAACAACTTCTGAGAAAGATTCTGCAACATTACTAGGGGTCCGCCAAAACATACAATTACTTGCCATGTTCCAGTTAAAGCCTAAACTATCGAGTTGGCATTTCTTTTTAAAAGTGTATAAAGAAGCGGTAATGGGCCAAATCCTCAAGCCACTGTAAATCAACACGATTTGCTTGCCTCCGCTGGAACACCCGCTCTCTATTTCAGTTCAGGAGCTAACACACAGTATCTTAATATGCATTTAGGTTAATATTTGCACTTTGCGGGGCTAGGTAGATTGCACGGCTGGCACATATCAGACTAAATGTCACTTCCGAAAGCTAAGGGACCGAACCGGAAGCTGCCATTCAGAGGGACTACCTGACAACATGTGGAACCTCTCCGGAAAAGCCTTCCCACCTCAAGCAACTCCTTTTGATTAATCTTTCACATAGACAATACACGTTATATACACCGACACACCCCCCCGGCCTTTGCCTCCACAGATCCTGTGGTTGGCTAATTAAAGGAGGAGGTGTAACTATCAATCTAATCTGGCTTGTTCTCAAATTTACCATAATTTCCACACTTGAGAGGCTGGTGAAATGAAACAGCACTACTACACTTTCCCATTCATCAGCCGGAAGCAGAACAACTCCGAGAACCGGGCGAAAAATAATTAGGATGCGGGATCAGGTGTTGCGCGCGTGCATCTGTGCCTGTACAGGGGCACGCAGGCACATGAGCATTCACGGGAGGCAGCAGCAGTAGCACGGGGGGAGATGAGCACCACCAGTCATTTGACCTCGACAGGTGAATGCTTGCAGATGTACTCACAGCACACTTATTAGAAGAGGCCCAAATGCCCGAGAAAACTGCCGTCAGATTACGCCGGAAACAACAACGGCTTTTTAAACAACTACAGCCGCCAGAACGGTACCGGCGGCAGCACTGCAGGAGCTGCTCAGGAACCGCTGGGGCAACCCCAGCGCACCGGGTGCTCAGCGCGTGGCCCTGACCCCACCGCATGGCATGTCACCCTTGGGCAGGAAGCTTGACATTTTCTGGAAGCACCGGTGTCATTTCACGGGCTTTGCCGTCGCTTTGCGCTTGTGGGGTAACACTATAGAGTTTTTCAGAAAGTGTTGGAGCAACTTTGGTACCTTTTCCATTCAGGCACACTGGGAGTGAGCTGTGGGGCTGCTGCCAGGGGCTCTGCTCAGCACAGCATGGCTGGAGCTGGCCCAGGACCTCCTTCGAAAGACAGACTGGTCAGACACACAGCTATCCTGAATCATCAAGGATAATCCTATGTTCAAGTTCCTACGTTCCAGTTGAAGTTCAAGTTCCTACGTTCCAATTGGTGCCCGTTACCTCTTGGCCTGGATCATCAAAGATGATCCAGGACAAGAGGTAACGGGTACAAACTGGAACCTAGGAACTTTTATCAAAGCATGAGGAGGAACTTCTTTACTTTGAGGGTGGCAGAGCGCTGGAACAGGCTGCCCAGGGAGGCGGTAGAGTCTCCGACCCCAGAAACATTCAAAACCCGCCTGGAGGTCATCCTGTGCAACCTGCTGTAGGTGACCCTGCTCTGGCAGGGGGGTTGGGCTGGATGATCTCCAGAGGTCCTTTCCAACCCTAACCAATCTGTGATTCTGTGATCAGAGCTGTTCTTCGAAATCTGTTCCTAGGAAATCGCTGCGAGAAGGAGGATGCACCTGAGGAGCAGGCCTAAGATGGAGGATTGAACAAACAAGTAGCTCTTACCTGAGGAATCGGCTATCCCATGGAACAACTTCTGAGAAAGATTCTGCAACATTACTAGGGGTCCGCCAAAACATACAATTACTTGCCATGTTCCAGTTAAAGCCTAAACTATCGAGTTGGCATTTCTTTTTAAAAGTGTATAAAGAAGCGGTAATGGGCCAAATCCGCAAGCCACTGTAAATCAACACGATTTGCTTGCCTCCGCTGGAACACCCGCTCTCTATTTCAGTTCAGGAGCTAACACACAGTATCTTAAAATGCATTTAGGTTAATATTTGCACTTTGCAGGGCTAGGTAGATTGCACGGCTGGCACATATCAGACTAAATGTCACTTCCGAAAGCTAAGGGACCGAACCGGAAGCTGCCATTCAGAGGGACTACCTGACAACATGTGGAACCTCTCCGGAAAAGCCTTCCCACCTCAAGCAACTCCTTTTGATTAATCTTTCACATAGACAATACACGTTATATACACCGACACACCCCCCCGGCCTTTGCCTCCACAGATCCTGTGGTTGGCTAATTAAAGGAGGAGGTGTAACTATCAATCTAATCTGGCTTGTTCTCAAATTTACCATAATTTCCACACTTGAGAGGCTGGTGAAATGAAACAGCACTACTACACTTTCCCATTCATCAGCCGGAAGCAGAACAACTCAGAGAACCGGGCGAAAAATAATTAGGATGCGGGATCAGGTGTTGCGCGCGTGCATCTGTGCCTGTACAGGGGCACGCAGGCACATGAGCATTCACGGGAGGCAGCAGCAGTAGCACGGGGGCAGATGAGCACCACCAGTCATTTGACCTCGACAGGTGAATGCTTGCAGATGTACTCACAGCACACTTATTAGAAGAGGCCCAAATGCCCGAGAAAACTGCCGTCAGATTACGCCGGAAACAACAACGGCTTTTTAAACAACTACAGCCGCCAGAACGGTACCGGCGGCAGCACTGCAGGAGCTGCTCAGGAACTGCTGGGGCAACCCCAGCGCACCGGGTGCTCAGCGCGTGGCCCTGACCCCACCGCATGGCATGTCACCCTTGGGCAGGAAGCTTGACATTTTCTGGAAGCACCGGTGTCATTTCACGGGCTTTGCCGTCGCTTTGCGCTTGTGGGGTAACACTATAGAGTTTTTCAGAAAGTGTTGGAGCAACTTTGGTACCTTTTCCATTCAGGCACACTGGGAGTGAGGTGTGGGGCTGCTGCCAGGGGCTCTGCTCAGCACAGCATGGCTGGAGCTGGCCCAGGACCTCCTTCGAAAGACAGACTGGTCAGACACACAGCTATCCTGAATCATCAAGGATAATCCTATGTTCAAGTTCAAGTTCCTACCTTCCAGTTCAAGTTCAAGTTCCTACGTTCCAATTGGTGCCCGTTACCTCTTGTCCTGGATCATCAAAGTTGATCCAGGACAAGAGGTAACGGGTACAAACTGGAACCTAGGAACTTCTATCAAAGCATGAGGAGGAACTTCTTTACTTTGAGGGTGGCAGAGCGCTGGAACAGGCTGCCCAGGGAGGCGGTAGAGTCTCCGACCCCAGAAACATTCAAAACCCGCCTGGAGGTCATCCTGTGCAACGTGCTGTAGGTGACCCTGCTCTGGCAGGGGGGTTGGGCTGGATGATCTCCAGAGGTCCTTTCCAAGCCTAACCAATCTGTGATTCTGTGATCAGAGCTGTTCTTCGAAATCTGTTCCTAGGAAATCGCTGCGAGAAGGAGGATGCACCTGAGGAGCAGGCCTAAGATGGAGGATTGAACAAACAAGTAGCTCTTACCTGAGGAATCGGCTATCCCATGGAACAACTTCTGAGAAAGATTCTGCAACATTACTAGGGGTCCGCCAAAACATACAATTACTTGCCATGTTCCAGTTAAAGCCTAAACTATCGAGTTGGCATTTCTTTTTAAAAGTGTATAAAGAAGCGGTAATGGGCCAAATCCTCAAGCCACTGTAAATCAACACGATTTGCTTGCCTCCGCTGGAACACCCGCTCTCTATTTCAGTTCAGGAGCTAACACACAGTATCTTAATATGCATTTAGGTTAATATTTGCACTTTGCAGGGCTAGGTAGATTGCACGGCTGGCACATATCAGACTAAATGTCACTTCCGAAAGCTAAGGGACCGAACCGGAAGCTGCCATTCAGAGGGACTACCTGACAACATGTGGAACCTCTCCGGAAAAGCCTTCCCACCTCAAGCAACTCCTTTTGATTAATCTTTCACATAGACAATACACGTTATATACACCGACACACCCCCCCGGCCTTTGCCTCCACAGATCCTGTGGTTGGCTAATTAAAGGAGGAGGTGTAACTATCAATCTAATCTGGCTTGTTCTCAAATTTACCATAATTTCCACACTTGAGAGGCTGGTGAAATGAAACAGCACTACTACACTTTCCCATTCATCAGCCGGAAGCAGAACAACTCAGAGAACCGGGCGAAAAATAATTAGGATGCGGGATCAGGTGTTGCGCGCGTGCATCTGTGCCTGTACAGGGGCACGCAGGCACATGAGCATTCACGGGAGGCAGCAGCAGTAGCACGGGGGGAGATGAGCACCACCAGTCATTTGACCTCGACAGGTGAATGCTTGCAGATGTACTCACAGCACACTTATTAGAAGAGGCCCAAATGCCCGAGAAAACTGCCGTCAGATTACGCCGGAAACAACAACGGCTTTTTAAACAACTACAGCCGCCAGAACGGTACCGGCGGCAGCACTGCAGGAGCTGCTCAGGAACCGCTGGGGCAACCCCAGCGCACCGGGTGCTCAGCGCGTGGCCCTGACCCCACCGCATGGCATGTCACCCTTGGGCAGGAAGCTTGACATTTTCTGGAAGCACCGGTGTCATTTCACGGGCTTTGCCGTCGCTTTGCGCTTGTGGGGTAACACTATAGAGTTTTTCAGAAAGTGTTGGAGCAACTTTGGTACCTTTTCCATTCAGGCACACTGGGAGTGAGCTGTGGGGCTGCTGCCAGGGGCTCTGCTCAGCACAGCATGGCTGGAGCTGGTCCAGGACCTCCTTCGAAAGACAGACTGGTCAGACACACAGCTATCCTGAATCATCAAGGATAATCCTATGTTCAAGTTCAAGTTCCTACCTTCCAGTTCAAGTTCAAGTTCCTACGTTCCAATTGGTGCCCGTTACCTCTTGTCCTGGATCATCAAAGATGATCCAGGACAAGAGGTAACGGGTACAAACTGGAACCTAGGAACTTCTATCAAAGCATGAGGAGGAACTTCTTTACTTTGAGGGTGGCAGAGCGCTGGAACAGGCTGCCCAGGGAGGCGGTAGAGTCTCCGACCCCAGAAACATTCAAAACCCGCCTGGAGGTCATCCTGTGCAACCTGCTGTAGGTGACCCTGCTCTGGCAGGGGGGTTGGGCTGGATGATCTCCAGAGCTCCTTTCCAACCCTAACCAATCTGTGATTCTGTGATCAGAGCTGTTCTTCGAAATCTGTTCCTAGGGAATCGCTGCGAGAAGGAGGATGCACCTGAGGAGCAGGCCTAAGATGGAGGATTGAACAAACAAGAAGCTCTTACCTGAGGAATCGGCTATCCCATGGAACAACTTCTGAGAAAGATTCTGCAACATTACTAGGGGTCCGCCAAAACATACAATTACTTGCCATGTTCCAGTTAAAGCCTAAACTATCGAGTTGGCATTTCTTTTTAAAAGTGTATAAAGAAGCGGTAATGGGCCAAATCCTCAAGCCACTGTAAATCAACACGATTTGCTTGCCTCCGCTGAAACACCCGCTCTCTATTTCAGTTCAGGAGCTAACACACAGTATCTTAATATGCATTTAGGTTAATATTTGCACTTTGCGGGGCTAGGTAGATTGCACGGCTGGCACATATCAGACTAAATGTCACTTCCGAAAGCTAAGGGACCGAACCGGAAGCTGCCATTCAGAGGGACTACCTGACAACATGTGGAACCTCTCCGGAAAAGCCTTCCCACCTCAAGCAACTCCTTTTGATTAATCTTTCACATAGACAATACACGTTATATACACCGACACACCCCCCCGGCCTTTGCCTCCACAGATCCTGTGGTTGGCTAATTAAAGGAGGAGGTGTAACTATCAATCTAATCTGGCTTGTTCTCAAATTTACCATAATTTCCACACTTGAGAGGCTGGTGAAATGAAACAGCACTACTACACTTTCCCATTCATCAGCCGGAAGCAGAACAACTCAGAGAACCGGGCGAAAAATAATTAGGATGCGGGATCAGGTGTTGCGCGCGTGCATCTGTGCCTGTACAGGGGCACGCAGGCACATGAGCATTCACGGGAGGCAGCAGCAGTAGCACGGGGGGAGATGAGCACCACCAGTCATTTGACCTCGACAGGTGAATGCTTGCAGATGTACTCACAGCACACTTATTAGAAGAGGCCCAAATGCCCGAGAAAACTGCCGTCAGATTACGCCGGAAACAACAACGGCTTTTTAAACAACTACAGCCGCCAGAACGGTACCGGCGGCAGCACTGCAGGAGCTGCTCAGGAACCGCTGGGGCAACCCCAGCGCACCGGGTGCTCAGCGCGTGGCCCTGACCCCACCGCATGGCATGTCACCCTTGGGCAGGAAGCTTGACATTTTCTGGAAGCACCGGTGTCATTTCACGGGCTTTGCCGTCGCTTTGCGCTTGTGGGGTAACACTATAGAGTTTTTCAGAAAGTGTTGGAGCAACTTTGGTACCTTTTCCATTCAGGCACACTGGGAGTGAGCTGTGGGGCTGCTGCCAGGGGCTCTGCTCAGCACAGCATGGCTGGAGCTGGCCCAGGACCTCCTTCGAAAGACAGACTGGTCAGACACACAGCTATCCTGAATCATCAAGGATAATCCTATGTTCAAGTTCAAGTTCCTACCTTCCAGTTCAAGTTCAAGTTCCTACGTTCCAATTGGTGCCCGTTACCTCTTGTCCTGGATCATCAAAGATGATCCAGGACAAGAGGTAACGGGTACAAACTGGAACCTAGGAACTTCTATCAAAGCATGAGGAGGAACTTCTTTACTTTGAGGGTGGCAGAGCGCTGGAACAGGCTGCCCAGGGAGGCGGTAGAGTCTCCGACCCCAGAAACATTCAAAACCCGCCTGGAGGTCATCCTGTGCAACCTGCTGTAGGTGACCCTGCTCTGGCAGGGGGGTTGGGCTGGATGATCTCCAGAGGTCCTTTCCAACCCTAACCAATCTGTGATTCTGTGATCAGAGCTGTTCTTCGAAATCTGTTCCTAGGAAATCGCTGCGAGAAGGAGGATGCACCTGAGGAGCAGGCCTAAGATGGAGGATTGAACAAACAAGTAGCTCTTACCTGAGGAATCGGCTATCCCATGGAACAACTTCTGAGAAAGATTCTGCAACATTACTAGGGGTCCGCCAAAACATACAATTACTTGCCATGTTCCAGTTAAAGCCTAAACTATCGAGTTGGCATTTCTTTTTAAAAGTGTATAAAGAAGCGGTAATGGGCCAAATCCTCAAGCCACTGTAAATCAACACGATTTGCTTGCCTCCGCTGGAACACCCGCTCTCTATTTCAGTTCAGGAGCTAACACACAGTATCTTAATATGCATTTAGGTTAATATTTGCACTTTGCGGGGCTAGGTAGATTGCACGGCTGGCACATATCAGACTAAATGTCACTTCCGAAAGCTAAGGGACCGAACCGGAAGCTGCCATTCAGAGGGACTACCTGACAACATGTGGAACCTCTCCGGAAAAGCCTTCCCACCTCAAGCAACTCCTTTTGATTAATCTTTCACATAGACAATACACGTTATATACACCGACACACCCCCCCGGCCTTTGCCTCCACAGATCCTGTGGTTGGCTAATTAAAGGAGGAGGTGTAACTATCAATCTAATCTGGCTTGTTCTCAAATTTACCATAATTTCCACACTTGAGAGGCTGGTGAAATGAAACAGCACTACTACACTTTCCCATTCATCAGCCGGAAGCAGAACAACTCCGAGAACCGGGCGAAAAATAATTAGGATGCGGGATCAGGTGTTGCGCGCGTGCATCTGTGCCTGTACAGGGGCACGCAGGCACATGAGCATTCACGGGAGGCAGCAGCAGTAGCACGGGGGGAGATGAGCACCACCAGTCATTTGACCTCGACAGGTGAATGCTTGCAGATGTACTCACAGCACACTTATTAGAAGAGGCCCAAATGCCCGAGAAAACTGCCGTCAGATTACGCCGGAAACAACAACGGCTTTTTAAACAACTACAGCCGCCAGAACGGTACCGGCGGCAGCACTGCAGGAGCTGCTCAGGAACCGCTGGGGCAACCCCAGCGCACCGGGTGCTCAGCGCGTGGCCCTGACCCCACCGCATGGCATGTCACCCTTGGGCAGGAAGCTTGACATTTTCTGGAAGCACCGGTGTCATTTCACGGGCTTTGCCGTCGCTTTGCGCTTGTGGGGTAACACTATAGAGTTTTTCAGAAAGTGTTGGAGCAACTTTGGTACCTTTTCCATTCAGGCACACTGGGAGTGAGCTGTGGGGCTGCTGCCAGGGGCTCTGCTCAGCACAGCATGGCTGGAGCTGGCCCAGGACCTCCTTCGAAAGACAGACTGGTCAGACACACAGCTATCCTGAATCATCAAGGATAATCCTATGTTCAAGTTCCTACGTTCCAGTTGAAGTTCAAGTTCCTACGTTCCAATTGGTGCCCGTTACCTCTTGGCCTGGATCATCAAAGATGATCCAGGACAAGAGGTAACGGGTACAAACTGGAACCTAGGAACTTTTATCAAAGCATGAGGAGGAACTTCTTTACTTTGAGGGTGGCAGAGCGCTGGAACAGGCTGCCCAGGGAGGCGGTAGAGTCTCCGACCCCAGAAACATTCAAAACCCGCCTGGAGGTCATCCTGTGCAACCTGCTGTAGGTGACCCTGCTCTGGCAGGGGGGTTGGGCTGGATGATCTCCAGAGCTCCTTTCCAACCCTAACCAATCTGTGATTCTGTGATCAGAGCTGTTCTTCGAAATCTGTTCCTAGGAAATCGCTGCGAGAAGGAGGATGCACCTGAGGAGCAGGCCTAAGATGGAGGATTGAACAAACAAGTAGCTCTTACCTGAGGAATCGGCTATCCCATGGAACAACTTCTGAGAAAGATTCTGCAACATTACTAGGGGTCCGCCAAAACATACAATTACTTGCCATGTTCCAGTTAAAGCCTAAACTATCGAGTTGGCATTTCTTTTTAAAAGTGTATAAAGAAGCGGTAATGGGCCAAATCCGCAAGCCACTGTAAATCAACACGATTTGCTTGCCTCCGCTGGAACACCCGCTCTCTATTTCAGTTCAGGAGCTAACACACACTATCTTAATATGCATTTAGGTTAATATTTGCACTTTGCAGGGCTAGGTAGATTGCACGGCTGGCACATATCAGACTAAATGTCACTTCCGAAAGCTAAGGGACTGAACCGGAAGCTGCCATTCAGAGGGACTACCTGACAACATGTGGAACCTCTCCGGAAAAGCCTTCCCACCTCAAGCAACTCCTTTTGATTAATCTTTCACATAGACTATACACGTTATATACACCAACACACCCCCCCGGCCTTTGCCTCCACAGATCCTGTGGTTGGCTAATTAAAGGAGGAGGTGTAACTATCAATCTAATCTGGCTTGTTCTCAAATTTACCATAATTTCCACACTTGAGAGGCTGGTGAAATGAAACAGCACTACTACACTTTCCCATTCATCAGCCGGAAGCAGAACAACTCAGAGAACCGGGCGAAAAATAATTAGGATGCGGGATCAGGTGTTGCGCGCGTGCATCTGTGCCTGTACAGGGGCACGCAGGCACATGAGCATTCACGGGAGGCAGCAGCAGTAGCACGGGGGCAGATGAGCACCACCAGTCATTTGACCTCGACAGGTGAATGCTTGCAGATGTACTCACAGCACACTTATTAGAAGAGGCCCAAATGCCCGAGAAAACTGCCGTCAGATTACGCCGGAAACAACAACGGCTTTTTAAACAACTACAGCCGCCAGAACGGTACCGGCGGCAGCACTGCAGGAGCTGCTCAGGAACCGCTGGGGCAACCCCAGCGCACCGGGTGCTCAGCGCGTGGCCCTGACCCCACCGCATGGCATGTCACCCTTGGGCAGGAAGCTTGACATTTTCTGGAAGCACCGGTGTCATTTCACGGGCTTTGCCGTCGCTTTGCGCTTGTGGGGTAACACTATAGAGTTTTTCAGAAAGTGTTGGAGCAACTTTGGTACCTTTTCCATTCAGGCACACTGGGAGTGAGCTGTGGGGCTGCTGCCAGGGGCTCTGCTCAGCACAGCATGGCTGGAGCTGGCCCAGGACCTCCTTCGAAAGACAGACTGGTCAGACACACAGCTATCCTGAATCATCAAGGATAATCCTATGTTCAAGTTCCTACGTTCCAGTTGAAGTTCAAGTTCCTACGTTCCAATTGGTGCCCGTTACCTCTTGGCCTGGATCATCAAAGATGATCCAGGACAAGAGGTAACGGGTACAAACTGGAACCTAGGAACTTCTATCAAAGCATGAGGAGGAACTTCTTTACTTTGAGGGTGGCAGAGCGCTGGAACAGGCTGCCCAGGGAGGCGGTAGAGTCTCCGACCCCAGAAACATTCAAAACCCGCCTGGAGGTCATCCTGTGCAACCTGCTGTAGGTGACCCTGCTCTGGCAGGGGGGTTGGGCTGGATGATCTCCAGAGGTCCTTTCCAACCCTAACCAATCTGTGATTCTGTGATCAGAGCTGTTCTTCGAAATCTGTTCCTAGGAAATCGCTGCGAGAAGGAGGATGCACCTGAGGAGCAGGCCTAAGATGGAGGATTGAACAAACAAGTAGCTCTTACCTGAGGAATCGGCTATCCCATGGAACAACTTCTGAGAAAGATTCTGCAACATTACTAGGGGTCCGCCAAAACATACAATTACTTGCCATGTTCCAGTTAAAGCCTAAACTATCGAGTTGGCATTTCTTTTTAAAAGTGTATAAAGAAGCGGTAATGGGCCAAATCCGCAAGCCACTGTAAATCAACACGATTTGCTTGCCTCCGCTGGAACACCCGCTCTCTATTTCAGTTCAGGAGCTAACACACAGTATCTTAATATGCATTTATGTTAATATTTGCACTTTGCAGGGCTAGGTAGATTGCACGGCTGGCACATATCAGACTAAATGTCACTTCCGAAAGCTAAGGGACTGAACCGGAAGCTGCCATTCAGAGGGACTACCTGACAACATGTGGAACCTCTCCGGAAAAGCCTTCCCACCTCAAGCAACTCCTTTTGATTAATCTTTCACATAGACTATACACGTTATATACACCAACACACCCCCCCGGCCTTTGCCTCCACAGATCCTGTGGTTGGCTAATTAAAGGAGGAGGTGTAACTATCAATCTAATCTGGCTTCTTCTCAAATTTACCATAATTTCCACACTTGAGAGGCTGGTGAAATGAAACAGCACTACTACACTTTCCCATTCATCAGCCGGAAGCAGAACAACTCAGAGAACCGGGCGAAAAATAATTAGGATGCGGGATCAGGTGTTGCGCGCGTGCATCTGTGCCTGTACAGGGGCACGCAGGCACATGAGCATTCACGGGAGGCAGCAGCAGTAGCACGGGGGCAGATGAGCACCACCAGTCATTTGACCTCGACAGGTGAATGCTTGCAGATGTACTCACAGCACACTTATTAGAAGAGGCCCAAATGCCCGAGAAAACTGCCGTCAGATTACGCCGGAAACAACAACGGCTTTTTAAACAACTACAGCCGCCAGAACGGTACCGGCGGCAGCACTGCAGGAGCTGCTCAGGAACCGCTGGGGCAACCCCAGCGCACCGGGTGCTCAGCGCGTGGCCCTGACCCCACCGCATGGCATGTCACCCTTGGGCAGGAAGCTTGACATTTTCTGGAAGCACCGGTGTCATTTCACGGGCTTTGCCGTCGCTTTGCGCTTGTGGGGTAACACTATAGAGTTTTTCAGAAAGTGTTGGAGCAACTTTGGTACCTTTTCCATTCAGGCACACTGGGAGTGAGCTGTGGGGCTGCTGCCAGGGGCTCTGCTCAGCACAGCATGGCTGGAGCTGGCCCAGGACCTCCTTCGAAAGACAGACTGGTCAGACACACAGCTATCCTGAATCATCAAGGATAATCCTATGTTCAAGTTCCTACGTTCCAGTTCAAGTTCAAGTTCCTACGTTCCAATTGGTGCCCGTTACCTCTTGGCCTGGATCATCAAAGATGATCCAGGACAAGAGGTAACGGGTACAAACTGGAACCTAGGAACTTCTATCAAAGCATGAGGAGGAACTTCTTTACTTTGAGGGTGGCAGAGCGCTGGAACAGGCTGCCCAGGGAGGCGGTAGAGTCTCCGACCCCAGAAACATTCAAAACCCGCCTGGAGGTCATCCTGTGCAACCTGCTGTAGGTGACCCTGCTCTGGCAGGGGGGTTGGGCTGGATGATCTCCAGAGGTCCTTTCCAACCCTAACCAATCTGTGATTCTGTGATCAGAGCTGTTCTTCGAAATCTGTTCCTAGGAAATCGCTGCGAGAAGGAGGATGCACCTGAGGAGCAGGCCTAAGATGGAGGATTGAACAAACAAGTAGCTCTTACCTGAGGAATCGGCTATCCCATGGAACAACTTCTGAGAAAGATTCTGCAACATTACTAGGGGTCCGCCAAAACATACAATTACTTGCCATGTTCCAGTTAAAGCCTAAACTATCGAGTTGGCATTTCTTTTTAAAAGTGTATAAAGAAGCGGTAATGGGCCAAATCCGCAAGCCACTGTAAATCAACACGATTTGCTTGCCTCCGCTGGAACACCCGCTCTCTATTTCAGTTCAGGAGCTAACACACAGTATCTTAATATGCATTTATGTTAATATTTGCACTTTGCAGGGCTAGGTAGATTGCACGGCTGGCACATATCAGACTAAATGTCACTTCCGAAAGCTAAGGGACTGAACCGGAAGCTGCCATTCAGAGGGACTACCTGACAACATGTGGAACCTCTCCGGAAAAGCCTTCCCACCTCAAGCAACTCCTTTTGATTAATCTTTCACATAGACTATACACGTTATATACACCAACACACCCCCCCGGCCTTTGCCTCCACAGATCCTGTGGTTGGCTAATTAAAGGAGGAGGTGTAACTATCAATCTAATCTGGCTTCTTCTCAAATTTACCATAATTTCCACACTTGAGAGGCTGGTGAAATGAAACAGCACTACTACACTTTCCCATTCATCAGCCGGAAGCAGAACAACTCAGAGAACCGGGCGAAAAATAATTAGGATGCGGGATCAGGTGTTGCGCACGTGCATCTGTGCCTGTACAGGGGCACGCAGGCACATGAGCATTCACGGGAGGCAGCAGCAGTAGCACGGGGGCAGATGAGCACCACCAGTCATTTGACCTCGACAGGTGAATGCTTGCAGATGTACTCACAGCACACTTATTAGAAGAGGCCCAAATGCCCGAGAAAACTGCCGTCAGATTACGCCGGAAACAACAACGGCTTTTTAAACAACTACAGCCGCCAGAACGGTACCGGCGGCAGCACTGCAGGAGCTGCTCAGGAACCGCTGGGGCAACCCCAGCGCACCGGGTGCTCAGCGCGTGGCCCTGACCCCACCGCATGGCATGTCACCCTTGGGCAGGAAGCTTGACATTTTCTGGAAGCACCGGTGTCATTTCACGGGCTTTGCCGTCGCTTTGCGCTTGTGGGGTAACACTATAGAGTTTTTCAGAAAGTGTTGGAGCAACTTTGGTACCTTTTCCATTCAGGCACACTGGGAGTGAGCTGTGGGGCTGCTGCCAGGGGCTCTGCTCAGCACAGCATGGCTGGAGCTGGCCCAGGACCTCCTTCGAAAGACAGACTGGTCAGACACACAGCTATCCTGAATCATCAAGGATAATCCTATGTTCAAGTTCCTACGTTCCAGTTGAAGTTCAAGTTCCTACGTTCCAATTGGTGCCCGTTACCTCTTGGCCTGGATCATCAAAGATGATCCAGGACAAGAGGTAACGGGTACAAACTGGAACCTAGGAACTTCTATCAAAGCATGAGGAGGAACTTCTTTACTTTGAGGGTGGCAGAGCGCTGGAACAGGCTGCCCAGGGAGGCGGTAGAGTCTCCGACCCCAGAAACATTCAAAACCCGCCTGGAGGTCATCCTGTGCAACCTGCTGTAGGTGACCCTGCTCTGGCAGGGGGGTTGGGCTGGATGATCTCCAGAGGTCCTTTCCAACCCTAACCAATCTGTGATTCTGTGATCAGAGCTGTTCTTCGAAATCTGTTCCTAGGGAATCGCTGCGAGAAGGAGGATGCACCTGAGGAGCAGGCCTAAGATGGAGGATTGAACAAACAAGTAGCTCTTACCTGAGGAATCGGCTATCCCATGGAACAACTTCTGAGAAAGATTCTGCAACATTACTAGGGGTCCGCCAAAACATACAATTACTTGCCATGTTCCAGTTAAAGCCTAAACTATCGAGTTGGCATTTCTTTTTAAAAGTGTATAAAGAAGCGGTAATGGGCCAAATCCTCAAGCCACTGTAAATCAACACGATTTGCTTGCCTCCGCTGGAACACCCGCTCTCTATTTCAGTTCAGGAGCTAACACACAGTATCTTAATATGCATTTAGGTTAATATTTGCACTTTGCGGGGCTAGGTAGATTGCACGGCTGGCACATATCAGACTAAATGTCACTTCCGAAAGCTAAGGGACCGAACCGGAAGCTGCCATTCAGAGGGACTACCTGACAACATGTGGAACCTCTCCGGAAAAGCCTTCCCACCTCAAGCAACTCCTTTTGATTAATCTTTCACATAGACAATACACATTATATACACCGACACACCCCCCCGGCCTTTGCCTCCACAGATCCTGTGGTTGGCTAATTAAAGGAGGAGGTGTAACTATCAATCTAATCTGGCTTGTTCTCAAATTTACCATAATTTCCACACTTGAGAGGCTGGTGAAATGAAACAGCACTACTACACTTTCCCATTCATCAGCCGGAAGCAGAACAACTCCGAGAACCAGGCGAAAAATAATTAGGATGCGGGATCAGGTGTTGCGCGCGTGCATCTGTGCCTGTACAGGGGCACGCAGGCACATGAGCATTCACGGGAGGCAGCAGCAGTAGCACGGGGGCAGATGAGCACCACCAGTCATTTGACCTCGACAGGTGAATGCTTGCAGATGTACTCACAGCACACTTATTAGAAGAGGCCCAAATGCCCGAGAAAACTGCCGTCAGATTACGCCGGAAACAACAACGGCTTTTTAAACAACTACAGCCGCCAGAACGGTACCGGCGGCAGCACTGCAGGAGCTGCTCAGGAACCGCTGGGGCAACCCCAGCGCACCGGGTGCTCAGCGCGTGGCCCTTACCCCACCGCATGGCATGTCACCCTTGAGCAGGAAGCTTGACATTTTCTGGAAGCACCGGTGTCATTTCACGGGCTTTGCCGTCGCTTTGCGCTTGTGGGGTAACACTATAGAGTTTTTCAGAAAGTGTTGGAGCAACTTTGGTACCTTTTCCATTCAGGCACACTGGGAGTGAGCTGTGGGGCTGCTGCCAGGGGCTCTGCTCAGCACAGCATGGCTGGAGCTGGCCCAGGACCTCCTTCGAAAGACAGACTGGTCAGACACACAGCTATCCTGAATCATCAAGGATAATCCTATGTTCAAGTTCCTACGTTCCAGTTGAAGTTCAAGTTCCTACGTTCCAATTGGTGCCCGTTACCTCTTGGCCTGGATCATCAAAGATGATCCAGGACAAGAGGTAACGGGTACAAACTGGAACCTAGGAACTTCTATCAAAGCATGAGGAGGAACTTCTTTACTTTGAGGGTGGCAGAGCACTGGAACAGGCTGCCCAGGGAGGCGGTAGAGTCTCCGACCCCAGAAACATTCATAACCCGCCTGGAGGTCATCCTGTGCAACCTGCTGTAGGTGACCCTGCTCTGGCAGGGGGGTTGGGCTGGATGATCTCCAGAGGTCCTTTCCAACCCTAACCAATCTGTGATTCTGTGATCAGAGCTGTTCTTCGAAATCTGTTCCTAGGAAATCGCTGCGAGAAGGAGGATGCACCTGAGGAGCAGGCCTAAGATGGAGGATTGAACAAACAAGTAGCTCTTACCTGAGGAATCGGCTATCCCATGGAACAAATTCTGAGAAAGATTCTGCAACATTACTAGGGGTCCGCCAAAACATACAATTACTTGCCATGTTCCAGTTAAAGCCTAAACTATCGAGTTGGCATTTCTTTTTAAAAGTGTATAAAGAAGCGGTAATGGGCCAAATCCTCAAGCCACTGTAAATCAACATGATTTGCTTGCCTCCGCTGGAACACCCGCTCTCTATTTCAGTTCAGGAGCTAACACACAGTATCTTAATATGCATTTATGTTAATATTTGCACTTTGCAGGGCTAGGTAGATTGCACGGCTGGCACATATCAGACTAAATGTCACTTCCGAAAGCTAAGGGACCGAACCGGAAGCTGCCATTCAGAGGGACTACCTGACAACATGTGGAACCTCTCCGGAAAAGCCTTCCCACCTCAAGCAACTCCTTTTGATTAATCTTTCACATAGACAATACACGTTATATACACCGACACACCCCCCCGGCCTTTGCCTCCACAGATCCTGTGGTTGGCTAATTAAAGGAGGAGGTGTAACTATCAATCTAATCTGGCTTGTTCTCAAATTTACCATAATTTCCACACTTGAGAGGCTGGTGAAATGAAACAGCACTACTACACTTTCCCATTCATCAGCCGGAAGCAGAACAACTCCGAGAACCGGGCGAAAAATAATTAGGATGCGGGATCAGGTGTTGCGCGCGTGCATCTGTGCCTGTACAGGGTCACGCAGGCACATGAGCATTCACGGGAGGCAGCAGCAGTAGCACGGGGGCAGATGAGCACCACCAGTCATTTGACCTCGACAGGTGAATGCTTGCAGATGTACTCACAGCACACTTATTAGAAGAGGCCCAAATGCCCGAGAAAACTGCCGTCAGATTACGCCGGAAACAACAACGGCTTTTTAAACAACTACAGCCGCCAGAACGGTACCGGCGGCAGCACTGCAGGAGCTGCTCAGGAACCGCTGGGGCAACCCCAGCGCACCGGGTGCTCAGCGCGTGGCCCTGACCCCACCGCATGGCATGTCACCCTTGGGCAGGAAGCTTGACATTTTCTGGAAGCACCGGTGTCATTTCACGGGCTTTGCCGTCGCTTTGCGCTTGTGGGGTAACACTATAGAGTTTTTCAGAAAGTGTTGGAGCAACTTTGGTACCTTTTCCATTCAGGCACACTGGGAGTGAGCTGTGGGGCTGCTGCCAGGGGCTCTGCTCAGCACAGCATGGCTGGAGCTGGTCAAGGACCTCCTTCGAAAGACAGACTGGTCAGACACACAGCTATCCTGAATCATCAAGGATAATCCTATGTTCAAGTTCAAGTTCCTACCTTCCAGTTGAAGTTCAAGTTCCTACGTTCCAATTGGTGCCCGTTACCTCTTGTCCTGGATCATCAAAGATGATCCAGGACAAGAGGTAACGGGTACAAACTGGAACGTAGGAACTTCTATCAAAGCATGAGGAGGAACTTCTTTACTTTGAGGGTGGCAGAGCGCTGGAACAGGCTGCCCAGGGAGGCGGTAGAGTCTCCCACCCCAGAGACATTCAAAACCCGCCTGGAGGTCATCCTGTGCAACCTGCTGTAGGTGACCCTGCTCTGGCAGGGGGGTTGGACTGGATGATCTCCAGAGCTCCTTTCCAACCCTAACCAATCTGTGATTCTGTGATCAGAGCTGTTCTTCGAAATCTGTTCCTAGGAAATCGCTGCGAGAAGGAGGATGCACCTGAGGAGCAGGCCTAAGATGGAGGATTGAACAAACAAGTAGCTCTTACCTGAGGAATCGGCTATCCCATGGAACAACTTCTGAGAAAGATTCTGCAACATTACTAGGGGTCCGCCAAAACATACAATTACTTGCCATGTTCCAGTTAAAGCCTAAACTATCGAGTTGGCATTTCTTTTTAAAAGTGTATAAAGAAGCGGTAATGGGCCAAATCCTCAAGCCACTGTAAATCAACACGATTTGCTTGCCTCCGCTGGAACACCCGCTCTCTATTTCAGTTCAGGAGCTAACACACACTATCTTAATATGCATTTAGGTTAATATTTGCACTTTGCAGGGCTAGGTAGATTGCACGGCTGGCACATATCAGACTAAATGTCACTTCCGAAAGCTAAGGGACCGAACCGGAAGCTGCCATTCAGAGGGACTACCTGACAATATGTGGAACCTCTTCGGAAAAGCCTTCCCACCTCAAGCAACTCCTTTTGATTAATCTTTCACATAGACAATACACGTTATATACACCGACACACCCCCCCGGCCTTTGCCTCCACAGATCCTGTGATTGGCTAATTAAAGGAGGAGGTGTAACTATCAATCTAATCTGGCTTGTTCTCAAATTTACCATAATTTCCACACTTGAGAGGCTGGTGAAATGAAACAGCACTACTACACTTTCCCATTCATCAGCCGGAAGCAGAACAACTCCGAGAACCGGGCGAAAAATAATTAGGATGCGGGATCAGGTGTTGCGCGCGTGCATCTGTGCCTGTACAGGGGCACGCAGGCACATGAGCATTCACGGGAGGCAGCAGCAGTAGCACGGGGGGAGATGAGCACCACCAGTCATTTGACCTCGACAGGTGAATGCTTGCAGATGTACTCACAGCACACTTATTAGAAGAGGCCCAAATGCCCGAGAAAACTGCCATCAGATTACGCCGGAAACAACAACGGCTTTTTAAACAACTACAGCCGCCAGAACGGTACCGGCGGCAGCACTGCAGGAGCTGCTCAGGAACCGCTGGGGCAACCCCAGCGCACCGGGTGCTCAGCGCGTGGCCCTGACCCCACCGCATGGCATGTCACCCTTGGGCAGGAAGCTTGACATTTTCTGGAAGCACCGGTGTCATTTCACGGGCTTTGCCGTCGCTTTGCGCTTGTGGGGTAACACTATAGAGTTTTTCAGAAAGCGTTGGAGCAACTTTGGTACCTTTTCCATTCAGGCACACTGGGAGTGAGCTGTGGGGCTGCTGCCAGGGGCTCTGCTCAGCACAGCATGGCTGGAGCTGGCCCAGGACCTCCTTCGAAAGACAGACTGGTCAGACACACAGCTATCCCGAATCATCAAGGATAATCCTATGTTCAAGTTCAAGTTCCTACCTTCCAGTTCAAGTTCAAGTTCCTACGTTCCAATTGGTGCCCGTTACCTCTTGTCCTGGATCATCAAAGATGATTTTTGATGATCCAGGACAAGAGGTAACGGGTACAAACTGGAACCTAGGAACTTCTATCAAAGCATGAGGAGGAACTTCTTTACTTTGAGGGTGGCAGAGCGCTGGAACAGGCTGCCCAGGGAGGCGGTAGAGTCTCCCACCCCAGAGACATTCAAAACCCGCCTGGAGGTCATCCTGTGCAACCTGCTGTAGGTGACCCTGCTCTGGCAGGGGGGTTGGGCTGGATGATCTCCAGAGGTCCTTTCCAACCCTAACCAATCTGTGATTCTGTGATCAGAGCTGTTCTTCGAAATCTGTTCCTAGGAAATCGCTGCGAGAAGGAGGATGCACCTGAGGAGCAGGCCTAAGATGGAGGATTGAACAAACAAGTAGCTCTTACCTGAGGAATCGGCTATCCCATGGAACAACTTCTGAGAAAGATTCTGCAACATTACTAGGGGTCCGCCAAAACATACAATTACTTGCCATGTTCCAGTTAAAGCCTAAACTATCGAGTTGGCATTTCTTTTTAAAAGTGTATAAAGAAGCGGTAATGGGCCAAATCCGCAAGCCACTGTAAATCAACACGATTTGCTTGCCTCCGCTGGAACACCCGCTCTCTATTTCAGTTCAGGAGCTAACACACACTATCTTAATATGCATTTAGGTTAATATTTGCACTTTGCAGGGCTAGGTAGATTGCACGGCTGGCACATATCAGACTAAATGTCACTTCCGAAAGCTAAGGGACCGAACCGGAAGCTGCCATTCAGAGGGACTACCTGACAACATGTGGAACCTCTCCGGAAAAGCCTTCCCACCTCAAGCAACTCCTTTTGATTAATCTTTCACATAGACAATACACGTTATATACACCGACACACCCCCCCGGCCTTTGCCTCCACAGATCCTGTGGTTGGCTAATTAAAGGAGGAGGTGTAACAATCAATCTAATCTGGCTTGTTCTCAAATTTACCATAATTTCCACACTTGAGAGGCTGGTGAAATGAAACAGCACTACTACACTTTCCCATTCATCAGCCGGAAGCAGAACAACTCAGAGAACCGGGCGAAAAATAATTAGGATGCGGGATCAGGTGTTGCGCGCGTGCATCTGTGCCTGTACAGGGGCACGCAGGCACATGAGCATTCACGGGAGGCAGCAGCAGTAGCACGGGGGCAGATGAGCACCACCAGTCATTTGACCTCGACAGGTGAATGCTTGCAGATGTACTCACAGCACACTTATTAGAAGAGGCCCAAATGCCCGAGAAAACTGCCGTCAGATTACGCCGGAAACAACAACGGCTTTTTAAACAACTACAGCCACCAGAACGGTACCGGCGGCAGCACTGCAGGAGCTGCTCAGGAACCGCTGGGGCAACCCCAGCGCACCGGGTGCTCAGCGCGTGGCCCTGACCCCACCGCATGGCATGTCACCCTTGGGCAGGAAGCTTGACATTTTCTGGAAGCACCGGTGTCATTTCACGGGCTTTGCCGTCGCTTTGCGCTTGTGGGGTAACACTATAGAGTTTTTCAGAAAGTATTGGAGCAACTTTGGTACCTTTTCCATTCAGGCACACTGGGAGTGAGCTGTGGGGCTGCTGCCAGGGGCTCTGCTCAGCACAGCATGGCTGGAGCTGGCCCAGGACCTCCTTCGAAAGACAGACTGGTTAGACACACAGCTATCCTGAATCATCAAGGATAATCCTATTTCAAGTTCAAGTTCCTACCTTCCAGTTCAAGTTCAAGTTCCTACGTTCCAATTGGTGCCCGTTACCTCTTGGCCTGGATCATCAAAGATGATGATCATCAAAGATGATCCAGGACAAGAGGTAACGGGTACAAACTGGAACCTAGGAACTTCTATCAAAGCATGAGGAGGAACTTCTTTACTTTGAGGGTGGCAGAGCGCTGGAACAGGCTGCCCGGGGAGGCGGTAGAGTCTCCCACCCCAGAAACATTCAAAACCCGCCTGGAGGTCATCCTGTGCAACCTGCTGTAGGTGACCCTGCTCTGGCAGGGGGGTTGGACTGGATGATCTCCAGAGCTCCTTTCCAACCCTAACCAATCTGTGATTCTGTGATCAGAGCTGTTCTTCGAAATCTGTTCCTAGGAAATCGCTGCGAGAAGGAGGATGCACCTGAGGAGCAGGCCTAAGATGGAGGATTGAACAAACAAGTAGCTCTTACCTGAGGAATCGGCTATCCCATGGAACAACTTCAGAGAAAGATTCTGCAACATTACTAGGGGTCCGCCAAAACATACAATTACTTGCCATGTTCCAGTTAAAGCCTAAACTATCGAGTTGGCATTTCTTTTTAAAAGTGTATAAAGAAGCGGTAATGGGCCAAATCCTCAAGCCACTGTAAATCAACACGATTTGCTTGCCTCCGCTGGAACACCCGCTCTCTATTTCAGTTCAGGAGCTAACACACACTATCTTAATATGCATTTAGGTTAATATTTGCACTTTGCAGGGCTAGGTAGATTGCACGGCTGGCACATATCAGACTAAATGTCACTTCCGAAAGCTAAGGGACCGAACCGGAAGCTGCCATTCAGAGGGACTACCTGACAACATGTGGAACCTCTCCGGAAAAGCCTTCCCACCTCAAGCAACTCCTTTTGATTAATCTTTCACATAGACAATACACGTTATATACACCGACACACCCCCCCGGCCTTTGCCTCCACAGATCCTGTGGTTGGCTAATTAAAGGAGGAGGTGTAACTATCAATCTAATCTGGCTTGTTCTCAAATTTACCATAATTTCCACACTTGAGAGGCTGGTGAAATGAAACAGCACTACTACACTTTCCCATTCATCAGCCGGAAGCAGAACAACTCAGAGAACCGGGCGAAAAATAATTAGGATGCGGGATCAGGTGTTGCGCGCGTGCATCTGTGCCTGTACAGGGGCACGCAGGCACATGAGCATTCACAGGAGGCAGCAGCAGTAGCACGGGGGGAGATGAGCACCACCAGTCATTTGACCTCGACAGGTGAATGCTTGCAGATGTACTCACAGCACACTTATTAGAAGAGGCCCAAATGCCCGAGAAAACTGCCGTCAGATTACGCCGGAAACAACAACGGCTTTTTAAACAACTACAGCCGCCAGAACGGTACCGGCGGCAGCACTGCAGGAGCTGCTCAGGAACCGCTGGGGCAACCCCAGCGCACCGGGTGCTCAGCGCGTGGCCCTGACCCCACCGCATGGCATGTCACCCTTGGGCAGGAAGCTTGACATTTTCTGGAAGCACCGGTGTCATTTCACGGGCTTTGCCGTCGCTTTGCGCTTGTGGGGTAACACTATAGAGTTTTTCAGAAAGTGTTGGAGCAACTTTGGTACCTTTTCCATTCAGGCACACTGGGAGTGAGCTGGGGGGCTGCTGCCAGGGGCTCTGCTCAGCACAACATGGCTGGAGCTGGCCCAGGACCTCCTTCGAAAGACAGACTGGTCAGACACACAGCTATCCTGAATCATCAAGGATAATCCTATGTTCAAGTTCCTACGTTCCAGTTCAAGTTCAAGTTCCTACGTTCCAATTGGTGCCCGTTACCTCTTGTCCTGGATCATCAAAGATGATCCAGGACAAGAGGTAACGGGTACAAACTGGAACCTAGGAACTTCTATCAAAGCATGAGGAGGAACTTCTTTACTTTGAGGGTGGCAGAGCGCTGGAACAGGCTGCCCAGGGAGGCGGTAGAGTCTCCGACCCCAGAAACATTCAAAACCCGCCTGGAGGTCATCCTGTGCAACCTGCTGTAGGTGACCCTGCTCTGGCAGGGGGGTTGGGCTGGATGATCTCCAGAGGTCCTTTCCAACCCTAACCAATCTGTGATTCTGTGATCAGAGCTGTTCTTCGAAATCTGTTCCTAGGAAATCGCTGCGAGAAGGAGGATGCACCTGAGGAGCAGGCCTAAGATGGAGGATTGAACAAACAAGTAGCTCTTACCTGAGGAATCGGCTATCCCATGGAACAACTTCTGAGAAAGATTCTGCAACATTACTAGGGGTCCGCCAAAACATACAATTACTTGCCATGTTCCAGTTAAAGCCTAAACTATCGAGTTGGCATTTCTTTTTAAAAGTGTATAAAGAAGCGGTAATGGGCCAAATCCGCAAGCCACTCTAAATCAACACGATTTGCTTGCCTCCGCTGGAACACCCGCTCTCTATTTCAGTTCAGGAGCTAACACACAGTATCTTAATATGCATTTATGTTAATATTTGCACTTTGCAGGGCTAGGTAGATTGCACGGCTGGCACATATCAGACTAAATGTCACTTCCGAAAGCTAAGGGACCGAACCGGAAGCTGCAATTCAGAGGGACTACCTGACAACATGTGGAACCTCTCCGGAAAAGCCTTCCCACCTCAAGCAACTCCTTTTGATTCATCTTTCACATAGACAATACACGTTATATACACCAACACACCCCCCCGGCCTTTGCCTCCACAGATCCTGTAGTTGGCTAATTAAAGGAGGAGGTGTAACTATCAATCTAATCTGGCTTGTTCTCAAATTTACCATAATTTCCACACTTGAGAGGCTGGTGAAATGAAACAGCACTACTACACTTTCCCATTCATCAGCCGGAAGCAGAACAACTCAGAGAACCGGGCGAAAAATAATTAGGATGCGGGATCAGGTGTTGCGCGCGTGCATCTGTGCCTGTACAGGGTCACGCAGGCACATGAGCATTCACGGGAGGCAGCAGCAGTAGCACGGGGGCAGATGAGCACCACCAGTCATTTGACCTCGACAGGTGAATGCTTGCAGATGTAGTCACAGCACACTTATTAGAAGAGGCCCAAATGCCCGAGAAAACTGCCGTCAGATTACGCCGGAAACAACAACGGCTTTTTAAACAACTACAGCCGCCAGAACGGTACCGGCGGCAGCACTGCAGGAGCTGCTCAGGAACCGCTGGGGCAACCCCAGCGCACCGGGTGCTCAGCGCGTGGCCCTGACCCCACCGCATGGCATGTCACCCTTGGGCAGGAAGCTTGACATTTTCTGGAAGCACCGGTGTCATTTCACGGGCTTTGCCGTCGCTTTGCGCTTGTGGGGTAACACTATAGAGTTTTTCAGAAAGTGTTGGAGCAACTTTGGTACCTTTTCCATTCAGGCACACTGGGAGTGAGCTGTGGGGCTGCTGCCAGGGGCTCTGCTCAGCACAGCATGGCTGGAGCTGGTCCAGGACCTCCTTCGAAAGACAGACTGGTCAGACACACAGCTATCCTGAATCATCAAGGATAATCCTATGTTCAAGTTCCTACGTTCCAGTTCAAGTTCAAGTTCCTACGTTCCAATTGGTGCCCGTTACCTCTTGTCCTGGATCAAAGATGATCCAGGACAAGAGGTAACGGGTACAAACTGGAACCTAGGAACTTCTATCAAAGCATGAGGAGGAACTTCTTTACTTTGAGGGTGGCAGAGCGCTGGAACAGGCTGCCCAGGGAGGCGGTAGAGTCTCCGACCCCAGAAACATTCAAAACCCGCCTGGAGGTCATCCTGTGCAACCTGCTGTAGGTGACCCTGCTCTGGCAGGGGGGTTGGGCTGGATGATCTCCAGAGGTCCTTTCCAACCCTAACCAATCTGTGATTCTGTGATCAGAGCTGTTCTTCGAAATCTGTTCCTAGGAAATCGCTGCGAGAAGGAGGATGCACCTGAGGAGCAGGCCTAAGATGGAGGATTGAACAAACAAGTAGCTCTTACCTGAGGAATCGGCTATCCCATGGAACAACTTCTGAGAAAGATTCTGCAACATTACTAGGGGTCCGCCAAAACATACAATTACTTGCCATGTTCCAGTTAAAGCCTAAACTATCGAGTTGGCATTTCTGTTTAAAAGTGTATAAAGAAGCGGTAATGGGCCAAATCCTCAAGCCACTGTAAATCAACACGATTTGCTTGCCTCCGCTGGAACACCCGCTCTCTATTTCAGTTCAGGAGCTAACACACAGTATCTTAATATGCATTTAGGTTAATATTTGCACTTTGCAGGGCTAGGTAGATTGCACGGCTGGCACATATCAGACTAAATGTCACTTCCGAAAGCTAAGGGACCGAACCGGAAGCTGCCATTCAGAGGGACTACCTGACAACATGTGGAACCTCTCCGGAAAAGCCTTCCCACCTCAAGCAACTCCTTTTGATTAATCTTTCACATAGACAATACACGTTATATACACCAACACACCCCCCCGGCCTTTGCCTCCACAGATCCTGTGGTTGGCTAATTAAAGGAGGAGGTGTAACTATCAATCTAATCTGGCTTGTTCTCAAATTTACCATAATTTCCACACTTGAGAGGCTGGTGAAATGAAACAGCACCACTACACTTTCCCATTCATCAGCCGGAAGCAGAACAACTCAGAGAACCGGGCGAAAAATAATTAGGATGCGGGATCAGGTGTTGCGCGCGTGCATCTGTGCCTGTACAGGGGCACGCAGGCACATGAGCATTCACGGGAGGCAGCAGCAGTAGCACGGGGGCAGATGAGCACCACCAGTCATTTGACCTCGACAGGTGAATGCTTGCAGATGTACTCACAGCACACTTATTAGAAGAGGCCCAAATGCCCGAGAAAACTGCCGTCAGATTACGCCGGAAACAACAACGGCTTTTTAAACAACTACAGCCGCCAGAACGGTACCGGCGGCAGCACTGCAGGAGCTGCTCAGGAACCGCTGGGGCAACCCCAGCGCACCGGGTGCTCAGCGCGTGGCCCTGACCCCACCGCATGGCATGTCACCCTTGGGCAGGAAGCTTGACATTTTCTGGAAGCACCGGTGTCATTTCACGGGCTTTGCCGTCGCTTTGCGCTTGTGGGGTAACACTATAGAGTTTTTCAGAAAGTGTTGGAGCAACTTTGGTACCTTTTCCATTCAGGCACACTGGGAGTGAGCTGTGGGGCTGCTGCCAGGGGCTCTGCTCAGCACAGCATGGCTGGAGCTGGTCCAGGACCTCCTTCGAAAGACAGACTGGTCAGACACACAGCTATCCTGAATCATCAAGGATAATCCTATGTTCAAGTTCCTACGTTCCAGTTCAAGTTCAAGTTCCTACGTTCCAATTGGTGCCCGTTACCTCTTGTCCTGGATCATCAAAGATGATCCAGGACAAGAGGTAACGGGTACAAACTGGAACGTAGGAACTTCTATCAAAGCATGAGGAGGAACTTCTTTACTTTGAGGGTGGCAGAGCGCTGGAACAGGCTGCCCAGGGAGGCGGTAGAGTCTCCGACCCCAGAAACATTCAAAACCCGCCTGGAGGTCATCCTGTGCAACCTGCTGTAGGTGACCCTGCTCTGGCAGGGGGGTTGGGCTGGATGATCTCCAGAGGTCCTTTCCAACCCTAACTAATCTGTGATTCTGTGATCAGAGCTGTTCTTCGAAATCTGTTCCTAGGAAATCGCTGCGAGAAGGAGGATGCACCTGAGGAGCAGGCCTAAGATGGAGGATTGAACAAACAAGTAGCTCTTACCTGAGGAATCGGCTATCCCATGGAACAACTTCTGAGAAAGATTCTGCAACATTACTAGGGGTCCGCCAAAACATACAATTACTTGCCATGTTCCAGTTAAAGCCTAAACTATCGAGTTGGCATTTCTGTTTAAAAGTGTATAAAGAAGCGGTAATGGGCCAAATCCTCAAGCCACTGTAAATCAACACGATTTGCTTGCCTCCGCTGGAACACCCGCTCTCTATTTCAGTTCAGGAGCTAACACACAGTATCTTAATATGCATTTATGTTAATATTTGCACTTTGCAGGGCTAGGTAGATTGCACGGCTGGCACATATCAGACTAAATGTCACTTCCGCTAAGGGACCGAACCGGAAGCTGCCATTCAGAGGGACTACCTGACAACATGTGGAACCTCTCCGGAAAAGCCTTCCCACCTCAAGCAACTCCTTTTGATTAATCTTTCACATAGACAATACACGTTATATACACCGACACACCCCCCCGGCCTTTGCCTCCACAGATCCTGTGGTAGCTAATTTAAGGAGGAGGTGTAACTATCAATCTAATCTGGCTTGTTCTCAAATTTACCATAATTTCCACACTTGAGAGGCTGGTGAAATGAAACAGCACTACTACACTTTCCCATTCATCAGCCGGAAGCAGAACAACTCCGAGAACCGGGCGAAAAATAATTAGGATGCGGGATCAGGTGTTGCGCGCGTGCATCTGTGCCTGTACAGGGTCACGCAGGCACATGAGCATTCACGGGAGGCAGCAGCAGTAGCACGGGGGCAGATGAGCACCACCAGTCATTTGACCTCGACAGGTGAATGCTTGCAGATGTACTCACAGCACACTTATTAGAAGAGGCCCAAATGCCCGAGAAAACTGCCGTCAGATTACGCCGGAAACAACAACGGCTTTTTAAACAACTACAGCCGCCAGAACGGTACCGGCGGCAGCACTGCAGGAGCTGCTCAGGAACCGCTGGGGCAACCCCAGCGCACCGGGTGCTCAGCGCGTGGCCCTGACCCCACCGCATGGCATGTCACCCTTGGGCAGGAAGCTTGACATTTTCTGGAAGCACCGGTGTCATTTCACGGGCTTTGCCGTCGCTTTGCGCTTGTGGGGTAACACTATAGAGTTTTTCAGAAAGTGTTGGAGCAACTTTGGTACCTTTTCCATTCAGGCACACTGGGAGTGAGCTGTGGGGCTGCTGCCAGGGGCTCTGCTCAGCACAGCATGGCTGGAGCTGGTCCAGGACCTCCTTCAAAAGACAGACTGGTCAGACACACAGCTATCCTGAATCATCAAGGATAATCCTATGTTCAAGTTCCTACGTTCCAGTTCAAGTTCAAGTTCCTACGTTCCAATTGGTGCCCGTTACCTCTTGTCCTGGATCATCAAAGATGATCCAGGACAAGAGGTAACGGGTACAAACTGGAACGTAGGAACTTCTATCAAAGCATGAGGAGGAACTTCTTTACTTTGAGGGTGGCAGAGCGCTGGAACAGGCTGCCCAGGGAGGCGGTAGAGTCTCCGACCCCAGAAACATTCAAAACCCGCCTGGAGGTCATCCTGTGCAACCTGCTGTAGGTGACCCTGCTCTGGCAGGGGGGTTGGGCTGGATGATCTCCAGAGGTCCTTTCCAACCCTAACCAATCTGTGATTCTGTGATCAGAGCTGTTCTTCGAAATCTGTTCCTAGGAAATCGCTGCGAGAAGGAGGATGCACCTGAGGAGCAGGCCTAAGATGGAGGATTGAACAAACAAGTAGCTCTTACCTGAGGAAACGGCTATCCCATGGAACAACTTCTGAGAAAGATTCTGCAACATTACTAGGGGTCCGCCAAAACATACAATTACTTGCCATGTTCCAGTTAAAGCCTAAACTATCGAGTTGGCATTTCTGTTTAAAAGTGTATAAAGAAGCGGTAATGGGCCAAATCCTCAAGCCACTGTAAATCAACACGATTTGCTTGCCTCCGCTGGAACACCCGCTCTCTATTTCAGTTCAGGAGCTAACACACAGTATCTTAATATGCATTTAGGTTAATATTTGCACTTTGCAGGGCTAGGTAGATTGCACGGCTGGCACATATCAGACTAAATGTCACTTCCGAAAGCTAAGGGACCGAACCGGAAGCTGCCATTCAGAGGGACTACCTGACAACATGTGGAACCTCTCCGGAAAAGCCTTCCCACCTCAAGCAACTCCTTTTGATTAATCTTTCACATAGACAATACACCTTATATACACCGACACACCCCCCCGGCCTTTGCCTCCACAGATCCTGTGGTAGCTAATTAAAGGAGGAGGTGTAACTATCAATCTAATCTGGCTTGTTCTCAAATTTACCATAATTTCCACACTTGAGAGGCTGGTGAAATGAAACAGCACTACTACACTTTCCCATTCATCAGCCGGAAGCAGAACAACTCCGAGAACCGGGCGAAAAATAATTAGGATGCGGGATCAGGTGTTGCGCGCGTGCATCTGTGCCTGTACAGGGTCACGCAGGCACATGAGCATTCACGGGAGGCAGCAGCAGTAGCACGGGGGCAGATGAGCACCACCAGTCATTTGACCTCGACAGGTGAATGCTTGCAGATGTACTCACAGCACACTTATTAGAAGAGGCCCAAATGCCCGAGAAAACTGCCGTCAGATTACGCCGGAAACAACAACGGCTTTTTAAACAACTACAGCCGCCAGAACGGTACCGGCGGCAGCACTGCAGGAGCTGCTCAGGAACCGCTGGGGCAACCCCAGCGCACCGGGTGCTCAGCGCGTGGCCCTGACCCCACCGCATGGCATGTCACCCTTGGGCAGGAAGCTTGACATTTTCTGGAAGCACCGGTGTCATTTCACGGGCTTTGCCGTCGCTTTGCGCTTGTGGGGTAACACTATAGAGTTTTTCAGAAAGTGTTGGAGCAACTTTGGTACCTTTTCCATTCAGGCACACTGGGAGTGAGCTGTGGGGCTGCTGCCAGGGGCTCTGCTCAGCACAGCATGGCTGGAGCTGGTCCAGGACCTCCTTCGAAAGACAGACTGGTCAGACACACAGCTATCCTGAATCATCAAGGATAATCCTATGTTCAAGTTCCTACGTTCCAGTTCAAGTTCAAGTTCCTACGTTCCAATTGGTGCCCGTTACCTCTTGTCCTGGATCAAAGATGATCCAGGACAAGAGGTAACGGGTACAAACTGGAACCTAGGAACTTCTATCAAAGCATGAGGAGGAACTTCTTTACTTTGAGGGTGGCAGAGCGCTGGAACAGGCTGCCCAGGGAGGCGGTAGAGTCTCCGACCCCAGAAACATTCAAAACCCGCCTGGAGGTCATCCTGTGCAACCTGCTGTAGGTGACCCTGCTCTGGCAGGGGGGTTGGGCTGGATGATCTCCAGAGGTCCTTTCCAACCCTAACCAATCTGTGATTCTGTGATCAGAGCTGTTCTTCGAAATCTGTTCCTAGGAAATCGCTGCGAGAAGGAGGATGCACCTGAGGAGCAGGCCTAAGATGGAGGATTGAACAAACAAGTAGCTCTTACCTGAGGAATCGGCTATCCCATGGAACAACTTCTGAGAAAGATTCTGCAACATTACTAGGGGTCCGCCAAAACATACAATTACTTGCCATGTTCCAGTTAAAGCCTAAACTATCGAGTTGGCATTTCTGTTTAAAAGTGTATAAAGAAGCGGTAATGGGCCAAATCCTCAAGCCACTGTAAATCAACACGATTTGCTTGCCTCCGCTGGAACACCCGCTCTCTATTTCAGTTCAGGAGCTAACACACAGTATCTTAATATGCATTTAGGTTAATATTTGCACTTTGCAGGGCTAGGTAGATTGCACGGCTGGCACATATCAGACTAAATGTCACTTCCGAAAGCTAAGGGACCGAACCGGAAGCTGCCATTCAGAGGGACTACCTGACAACATGTGGAACCTCTCCGGAAAAGCCTTCCCACCTCAAGCAACTCCTTTTGATTAATCTTTCACATAGACAATACACGTTATATACACCAACACACCCCCCCGGCCTTTGCCTCCACAGATCCTGTGGTTGGCTAATTAAAGGAGGAGGTGTAACTATCAATCTAATCTGGCTTGTTCTCAAATTTACCATAATTTCCACACTTGAGAGGCTGGTGAAATGAAACAGCACTACTACACTTTCCCATTCATCAGCCGGAAGCAGAACAACTCCGAGAACCGGGCGAAAAATAATTAGGATGCGGGATCAGGTGTTGCGCGCGTGCATCTGTGCCTGTACAGGGGCACGCAGGCACATGAGCATTCACGGGAGGCAGCAGCAGTAGCACGGGGGCAGATGAGCACCACCAGTCATTTGACCTCGACAGGTGAATGCTTGCAGATGTACTCACAGCACACTTATTAGAAGAGGCCCAAATGCCCGAGAAAACTGCCGTCAGATTACGCCGGAAACAACAACGGCTTTTTAAACAACTACAGCCGCCAGAACGGTACCGGCGGCAGCACTGCAGGAGCTGCTCAGGAACCGCTGGGCCAACCCCAGCGCACCGGGTGCTCAGCGCGTGGCCCTGACCCCACCGCATGGCATGTCACCCTTGGGCAGGAAGCTTGACATTTTCTGGAAGCACCGGTGTCATTTCACGGGCTTTGCCGTCGCTTTGCGCTTGTGGGGTAACACTATAGAGTTTTTCAGAAAGTGTTGGAGCAACTTTGGTACCTTTTCCATTCAGGCACACTGGGAGTGAGCTGTGGGGCTGCTGCCAGGGGCTCTGCTCAGCACAGCATGGCTGGAGCTGGTCCAGGACCTCCTTCGAAAGACAGACTGGTCAGACACACAGCTATCCTGAATCATCAAGGATAATCCTATGTTCAAGTTCCTACGTTCCAGTTCAAGTTCAAGTTCCTACGTTCCAATTGGTGCCCGTTACCTCTTGGCCTGGATCATCAAAGATGATCCAGGACAAGAGGTAACGGGTACAAACTGGAACGTAGGAACTTCTATCAAAGCATGAGGAGGAACTTCTTTACTTTGAGGGTGGCAGAGCGCTGGAACAGGCTGCCCAGGGAGGCGGTAGAGTCTCCGACCCCAGAAACATTCAAAACCCGCCTGGAGGTCATCCTGTGCAACCTGCTGTAGGTGACCCTGCTCTGGCAGGGGGGTTGGGCTGGATGATCTCCAGAGGTCCTTTCCAACCCTAACTAATCTGTGATTCTGTGATCAGAGCTGTTCTTCGAAATCTGTTCCTAGGAAATCGCTGCGAGAAGGAGGATGCACCTGAGGAGCAGGCCTAAGATGGAGGATTGAACAAACAAGTAGCTCTTACCTGAGGAATCGGCTATCCCATGGAACAACTTCTGAGAAAGATTCTGCAACATTACTAGGGGTCCGCCAAAACATACAATTACTTGCCATGTTCCAGTTAAAGCCTAAACTATCGAGTTGGCATTTCTGTTTAAAAGTGTATAAAGAAGCGGTAATGGGCCAAATCCTCAAGCCACTGTAAATCAACACGATTTGCTTGCCTCCGCTGGAACACCCGCTCTCTATTTCAGTTCAGGAGCTAACACACAGTATCTTAATATGCATTTATGTTAATATTTGCACTTTGCAGGGCTAGGTAGATTGCACGGCTGGCACATATCAGACTAAATGTCACTTCCGAAAGCTAAGGGACCGAACCGGAAGCTGCCATTCAGAGGGACTACCTGACAACATGTGGAACCTCTCCGGAAAAGCCTTCCCACCTCAAGCAACTCCTTTTGATTAATCTTTCACATAGACAATACACGTTATATACACCGACACACCCCCCCGGCCTTTGCCTCCACAGATCCTGTGGTAGCTAATTTAAGGAGGAGGTGTAACTATCAATCTAATCTGGCTTGTTCTCAAATTTACCATAATTTCCACACTTGAGAGGCTGGTGAAATGAAACAGCACTACTACACTTTCCCATTCATCAGCCGGAAGCAGAACAACTCCGAGAACCGGGCGAAAAATAATTAGGATGCGGGATCAGGTGTTGCGCGCGTGCATCTGTGCCTGTACAGGGTCACGCAGGCACATGAGCATTCACGGGAGGCAGCAGCAGTAGCACGGGGGCAGATGAGCACCACCAGTCATTTGACCTCGACAGGTGAATGCTTGCAGATGTACTCACAGCACACTTATTAGAAGAGGCCCAAATGCCCGAGAAAACTGCCGTCAGATTACGCCGGAAACAACAACGGCTTTTTAAACAACTACAGCCGCCAGAACGGTACCGGCGGCAGCACTGCAGGAGCTGCTCAGGAACCGCTGGGGCAACCCCAGCGCACCGGGTGCTCAGCGCGTGGCCCTGACCCCACCGCATGGCATGTCACCCTTGGGCAGGAAGCTTGACATTTTCTGGAAGCACCGGTGTCATTTCACGGGCTTTGCCGTCGCTTTGCGCTTGTGGGGTAACACTATAGAGTTTTTCAGAAAGTGTTGGAGCAACTTTGGTACCTTTTCCATTCAGGCACACTGGGAGTGAGCTGTGGGGCTGCTGCCAGGGGCTCTGCTCAGCACAGCATGGCTGGAGCTGGTCCAGGACCTCCTTCGAAAGACAGACTGGTCAGACACACAGCTATCCTGAATCATCAAGGATAATCCTATGTTCAAGTTCCTACGTTCCAGTTCAAGTTCAAGTTCCTACGTTCCAATTGGTGCCCGTTACCTCTTGTCCTGGATCATCAAAGATGATCCAGGACAAGAGGTAACGGGTACAAACTGGAACGTAGGAACTTCTATCAAAGCATGAGGAGGAACTTCTTTACTTTGAGGGTGGCAGAGCGCTGGAACAGGCTGCCCAGGGAGGCGGTAGAGTCTCCGACCCCAGAAACATTCAAAACCCGCCTGGAGGTCATCCTGTGCAACCTGCTGTAGGTGACCCTGCTCTGGCAGGGGGGTTGGGCTGGATGATCTCCAGAGGTCCTTTCCAACCCTAACCAATCTGTGATTCTGTGATCAGAGCTGTTCTTCGAAATCTGTTCCTAGGAAATCGCTGCGAGAAGGAGGATGCACCTGAGGAGCAGGCCTAAGATGGAGGATTGAACAAACAAGTAGCTCTTACCTGAGGAAACGGCTATCCCATGGAACAACTTCTGAGAAAGATTCTGCAACATTACTAGGGGTCCGCCAAAACATACAATTACTTGCCATGTTCCAGTTAAAGCCTAAACTATCGAGTTGGCATTTCTGTTTAAAAGTGTATAAAGAAGCGGTAATGGGCCAAATCCTCAAGCCACTGTAAATCAACACGATTTGCTTGCCTCCGCTGGAACACCCGCTCTCTATTTCAGTTCAGGAGCTAACACACAGTATCTTAATATGCATTTAGGTTAATATTTGCACTTTGCAGGGCTAGGTAGATTGCACGGCTGGCACATATCAGACTAAATGTCACTTCCGAAAGCTAAGGGACCGAACCGGAAGCTGCCATTCAGAGGGACTACCTGACAACATGTGGAACCTCTCCGGAAAAGCCTTCCCACCTCAAGCAACTCCTTTTGATTAATCTTTCACATAGACAATACACCTTATATACACCGACACACCCCCCCGGCCTTTGCCTCCACAGATCCTGTGGTAGCTAATTAAAGGAGGAGGTGTAACTATCAATCTAATCTGGCTTGTTCTCAAATTTACCATAATTTCCACACTTGAGAGGCTGGTGAAATGAAACAGCACTACTACACTTTCCCATTCATCAGCCGGAAGCAGAACAACTCCGAGAACCGGGCGAAAAATAATTAGGATGCGGGATCAGGTGTTGCGCGCGTGCATCTGTGCCTGTACAGGGTCACGCAGGCACATGAGCATTCACGGGAGGCAGCAGCAGTAGCACGGGGGCAGATGAGCACCACCAGTCATTTGACCTCGACAGGTGAATGCTTGCAGATGTACTCACAGCACACTTATTAGAAGAGGCCCAAATGCCCGAGAAAACTGCCGTCAGATTACGCCGGAAACAACAACGGCTTTTTAAACAACTACAGCCGCCAGAACGGTACCGGCGGCAGCACTGCAGGAGCTGCTCAGGAACCGCTGGGGCAACCCCAGCGCACCGGGTGCTCAGCGCGTGGCCCTGACCCCACCGCATGGCATGTCACCCTTGGGCAGGAAGCTTGACATTTTCTGGAAGCACCGGTGTCATTTCACGGGCTTTGCCGTCGCTTTGCGCTTGTGGGGTAACACTATAGAGTTTTTCAGAAAGTGTTGGAGCAACTTTGGTACCTTTTCCATTCAGGCACACTGGGAGTGAGCTGTGGGGCTGCTGCCAGGGGCTCTGCTCAGCACAGCATGGCTGGAGCTGGTCCAGGACCTCCTTCGAAAGACAGACTGGTCAGACACACAGCTATCCTGAATCATCAAGGATAATCCTATGTTCAAGTTCCTACGTTCCAGTTCAAGTTCAAGTTCCTACGTTCCAATTGGTGCCCGTTACCTCTTGTCCTGGATCATCAAAGATGATCCAGGACAAGAGGTAACGGGTACAAACTGGAACGTAGGAACTTCTATCAAAGCATGAGGAGGAACTTCTTTACTTTGAGGGTGGCAGAGCGCTGGAACAGGCTGCCCAGGGAGGCGGTAGAGTCTCCGACCCCAGAAACATTCAAAACCCGCCTGGAGGTCATCCTGTGCAACCTGCTGTAGGTGACCCTGCTCTGGCAGGGGGGTTGGGCTGGATGATCTCCAGAGCTCCTTTCCAACCCTAACCAATCTGTGATTCTGTGATCAGAGCTGTTCTTCGAAATCTGTTCCTAGGAAATCGCTGCGAGAAGGAGGATGCACCTGAGGAGCAGGCCTAAGATGGAGGATTGAACAAACAAGTAGCTCTTACCTGAGGAATCGGCTATCCCATGGAACAACTTCTGAGAAAGATTCTGCAACATTACTAGGGGTCCGCCAAAACATACAATTACTTGCCATGTTCCAGTTAAAGCCTAAACTATCGAGTTGGCATTTCTGTTTAAAAGTGTATAAAGAAGCGGTAATGGGCCAAATCCTCAAGCCACTCTAAATCAACACGATTTGCTTGCCTCCGCTGGAACACCCGCTCTCTATTTCAGTTCAGGAGCTAACACACAGTATCTTAATATGCATTTAGGTTAATATTTGCACTTTGCAGGGCTAGGTAGATTGCACGGCTGGCACATATCAGACTAAATGTCACTTCCGAAAGCTAAGGGACCGAACCGGAAGCTGCCATTCAGAGGGACTACCTGACAACATGTGGAACCTCTCCGGAAAAGCCTTCCCACCTCAAGCAACTCCTTTTGATTAATCTTTCACATAGACAATACACGTTATATACACCGACACACCCCCCCGGCCTTTGCCTCCACAGATCCTGTGGTAGCTAATTAAAGGAGGAGGTGTAACTATCAATCTAATCTGGCTTGTTCTCAAATTTACCATAATTTCCACACTTGAGAGGCTGGTGAAATGAAACAGCACCACTACACTTTCCCATTCATCAGCCGGAAGCAGAACAACTCAGAGAACCGGGCGAAAAATAATTAGGATGCGGGATCAGGTGTTGCGCGCGTGCATCTGTGCCTGTACAGGGTCACGCAGGCACATGAGCATTCACGGGAGGCAGCAGCAGTAGCACGGGGGCAGATGAGCACCACCAGTCATTTGACCTCGACAGGTGAATGCTTGCAGATGTAGTCACAGCACACTTATTAGAAGAGGCCCAAATGCCCGAGAAAACTGCCGTCAGATTACGCCGGAAACAACAACGGCTTTTTAAACAACTACAGCCGCCAGAACGGTACCGGCGGCAGCACTGCAGGAGCTGCTCAGGAACCGCTGGGGCAACCCCAGCGCACCGGGTGCTCAGCGCGTGGCCCTGACCCCACCGCATGGCATGTCACCCTTGGGCAGGAAGCTTGACATTTTCTGGAAGCACCGGTGTCATTTCACGGGCTTTGCCGTCGCTTTGCGCTTGTGGGGTAACACTATAGAGTTTTTCAGAAAGTGTTGGAGCAACTTTGGTACCTTTTCCATTCAGGCACACTGGGAGTGAGCTGTGGGGCTGCTGCCAGGGGCTCTGCTCAGCACAGCATGGCTGGAGCTGGTCCAGGACCTCCTTCGAAAGACAGACTGGTCAGACACACAGCTATCCTGAATCATCAAGGATAATCCTATGTTCAAGTTCCTACGTTCCAGTTCAAGTTCAAGTTCCTACGTTCCAATTGGTGCCCGTTACCTCTTGTCCTGGATCATCAAAGATGATCCAGGACAAGAGGTAACGGGTACAAACTGGAACGTAGGAACTTCTATCAAAGCATGAGGAGGAACTTCTTTACTTTGAGGGTGGCAGAGCGCTGGAACAGGCTGCCCAGGGAGGCGGTAGAGTCTCCGACCCCAGAAACATTCAAAACCCGCCTGGAGGTCATCCTGTGCAACCTGCTGTAGGTGACCCTGCTCTGGCAGGGGGGTTGGGCTGGATGATCTCCAGAGGTCCTTTCCAACCCTAACCAATCTGTGATTCTGTGATCAGAGCTGTTCTTCGAAATCTGTTCCTAGGAAATCGCTGCGAGAAGGAGGATGCACCTGAGGAGCAGGCCTAAGATGGAGGATTGAACAAACAAGTAGCTCTTACCTGAGGAATCGGCTATCCCATGGAACAACTTCTGAGAAAGATTCTGCAACATTACTAGGGGTCCGCCAAAACATACAATTACTTGCCATGTTCCAGTTAAAGCCTAAACTATCGAGTTGGCATTTCTGTTTAAAAGTGTATAAAGAAGCGGTAATGGGCCAAATCCTCAAGCCACTGTAAATCAACACGATTTGCTTGCCTCCGCTGGAACACCCGCTCTCTATTTCAGTTCAGGAGCTAACACACAGTATCTTAATATGCATTTATGTTAATATTTGCACTTTGCAGGGCTAGGTAGATTGCACGGCTGGCACATATCAGACTAAATGTCACTTCCGAAAGCTAAGGGACCGAACCGGAAGCTGCCATTCAGAGGGACTACCTGACAACATGTGGAACCTCTCCGGAAAAGCCTTCCCACCTCAAGCAACTCCTTTTGATTAATCTTTCACATAGACAATACACGTTATATACACCGACACACCCCCCCGGCCTTTGCCTCCACAGATCCTGTGGTAGCTAATTAAAGGAGGAGGTGTAACTATCAATCTAATCTGGCTTGTTCTCAAATTTACCATAATTTCCACACTTGAGAGGCTGGTGAAATGAAACAGCACTACTACACTTTCCCATTCATCAGCCGGAAGCAGAACAACTCAGAGAACCGGGCGAAAAATAATTAGGATGCGGGATCAGGTGTTGCGCGCGTGCATCTGTGCCTGTACAGGGTCACGCAGGCACATGAGCATTCACGGGAGGCAGCAGCAGTAGCACGGGGGCAGATGAGCACCACCAGTCATTTGACCTCGACAGGTGAATGCTTGCAGATGTACTCACAGCACACTTATTAGAAGAGGCCCAAATGCCCGAGAAAACTGCCGTCAGATTACGCCGGAAACAACAACGGCTTTTTAAACAACTACAGCCGCCAGAACGGTACCGGCGGCAGCACTGCAGGAGCTGCTCAGGAACCGCTGGGGCAACCCCAGCGCACCGGGTGCTCAGCGCGTGGCCCTGACCCCACCGCATGGCATGTCACCCTTGGGCAGGAAGCTTGACATTTTCTGGAAGCACCGGTGTCATTTCACGGGCTTTGCCGTCGCTTTGCGCTTGTGGGGTAACACTATAGAGTTTTTCAGAAAGTGTTGGAGCAACTTTGGTACCTTTTCCATTCAGGCACACTGGGAGTGAGCTGTGGGGCTGCTGCCAGGGGCTCTGCTCAGCACAGCATGGCTGGAGCTGGTCCAGGACCTCCTTCGAAAGACAGACTGGTCAGACACACAGCTATCCTGAATCATCAAGGATAATCCTATGTTCAAGCTCCTACGTTCCAGTTCAAGTTCAAGTTCCTACGTTCCAATTGGTGCCCGTTACCTCTTGTCCTGGATCATCAAAGATGATCCAGGACAAGAGGTAACGGGTACAAACTGGAACCTAGGAACTTCTATCAAAGCATGAGGAGGAACTTCTTTACTTTGAGGGTGGCAGAGCGCTGGAACAGGCTGCCCAGGGAGGCGGTAGAGTCTCCAACCCCAGAAACATTCAAAACCCGCCTGGAGGTCATCCTGTGCAACCTGCTGTAGGTGACCCTGCTCTGGCAGGGGGGTTGGGCTGGATGATCTCCAGAGGTCCTTTCCAACCCTAACCAATCTGTGATTCTGTGATCAGAGCTGTTCTTCGAAATCTGTTCCTAGGAAATCGCTGCGAGAAGGAGGATGCACCTGAGGAGCAGGCCTAAGATGGAGGATTGAACAAACAAGTAGCTCTTACCTGAGGAATCGGCTATCCCATGGAACAACTTCTGAGAAAGATTCTGCAACATTACTAGGGGTCCGCCAAAGCATACAATTACTTGCCATGTTCCAGTTAAAGCCTAAACTATCGAGTTGGCATTTCTTTTTAAAAGTGTATAAAGAAGCGGTAATGGGCCAAATCCTCAAGCCACTGTAAATCAACACGATTTGCTTGCCTCCGCTGGAACACCCGCTCTCTATTTCAGTTCAGGAGCTAACACACAGTATCTTAATATGCATTTAGGTTAATATTTGCACTTTGCAGGGCTAGGTAGATTGCACGGCTGGCACATATCAGACTAAATGTCACTTCCGAAAGCTAAGGGACCGAACCGGAAGCTGCCATTCAGAGGGACTACCTGACAACATGTGGAACCTCTCCGGAAAAGCCTTCCCACCTCAAGCAACTCCTTTTGATTAATCTTTCACATAGACAATACACGTTACTATTTTAAAAAGCTGAATTTTTAAGGACAGAATACCTTAACGAACAGAGGAAAATGTGAACCAATTAGCATCTTCAAGCACTCTGAGACGCAGGGAGAGAAGGCCTACATAGAGTAGCCAGGCCCCTTCAGAGACCACAGCTGTAACCCCTCTCTGCAATGTTGCCTCCTGGCAGCTAGACCGGGTCCAACCCCAGGACCCAGACACACTGCCAGTCACTCCAGAGTGTCATTAAGATGCACGGCACCACGGCGCAATTCAAATCAATGTTTCTTTCCTGCACGTTGCAGCGGGCGAGGTAGCAAAGGTTGACGTGAAAAGTGGGAGAGCTGCCCAGTAACCGTGAGGTTTTGTATCATGCGAACTTACAAAATGGTCTGGAATAAAGAATCTGTGCAGTATTGCCTTTCACACGGTGTCTAATCTCGCACCGCTAGACAACTTCAACTACGAGTATCTGGGAGAACTCGAGATGGTTTCACAAAGACTTGTCATCCTCCTTCACCAGATCACTCTCTGGAAGGCGTGAGGGAGGGGGAGTTGAAATACATCATATTAGAATGAATAGAAATGGTAATGATCGGGCTCTTCCACAACACTTCCGCTCTAAGTAATCAGTTAATTAACCCTGAATCGAGCGGGCTTGCTGGTCAGGAATACAGCAGTTGGATTGACAACAGCTTCCAGACTCCTGCTTCTCAAGGACAAGATTCGGTAACCCTTATTGATGTTAAACATTAGCTTACCCTGTGAGCAACCTCCAGAAATCAAGAGCGATTGTGCTACGTGAGGAAGACTGGCAGAACCTCATAACAATTTACAAGACAAGAAAGAACAGACAAGAAAGAACCTCCAGCAATCTCGCCATGGTAAAATCGTATGCCCCCCCACCGACACGCCCCCCGGCCTTTGCCTCCACAGATCCTGTGGTTGGCTAATTAAAGGAGGAGGTGTAACTATCAATCTAATCTGGCTTGTTCTCAAATTTACCATAATTTCCACACTTGAGAGGCTGGTGAAATGAAACAGCACTACTACACTTTCCCATTCATCAGCCGGAAGCAGAACAACTCCGAGAACCGGGCGAAAAATAATTAGGATGCGGGATCAGGTGTTGCGCGCGTGCATCTGTGCCTGTACAGGGGCACGCAGGTACATGAGCATTCATGGGAGGCAGCAGCAGGAGCACGGGGGGAGATGAGCACCACCAGTCATTTGACCTCGACAGGTGAATGCTTGCAGATGTACTCACAGCACACTTATTAGAAGAGGCCCAAATGCCCGAGAAAACTGCCGTCAGATTACGCCGGAAACAACAACAACTTTTTAAACAACTACAGCCGCCAGAACGGTACCGGCGGCAGCACTGCAGGAGCTGCTCAGGAACCGCTGGGGCAACCCCAGCGCACCGGGTGCTCAGCGCGTGGCCCTGACCCCACCGCATGGCATGTCACCCTTGGGCAGGAAGCTTGGCATTTTCTGGAAGCACCGGTGTCATTTCACAGGATTTGCCGTCGCTTTGCGCTTGTGGGGTAACACTATAGAGTTTTTCAGAAAGTGTTGGAGCAACTTTGGTACCTTTTCCATTCAGGCACACTGGGAGTGAGGTGTGGGGCTGCTGCCAGGGGCTCTGCTCAGCACAGCATGGCTGGAGCTGGCCCAGGACCTCCTTCGAAAGACAGACTGGTCAGACACACAGCTATCCTGAATCATCAAGGATAATCCTATGTTCAATTTCCTACGTTCCAGTTCAAGTTCAAGTCCCTTCCTTCCAATTGGTGCCCGTTACCTCTTGTCCTGGATCATCAAAGATGATCCAGGACAAGAGGTAACGGGTACAAACTGGAACCTAGGAACTTCTATCAAAGCATGAGGAGGAACTTCTTTACTTTGAGTGTGGCAGAGCGCTGGAACAGGCTGCCCAGGGAGGCAGTAGAGTCTCCCACCCCAGAGACATTCAAAACCTGCCTGGAGGTCATCCTGTGCAACCTGCTGTACGTGACCCTGCTCTGGCAGGGGGTTGGACTGGATGATCTCCAGAGCTCCTTTCCAACCCTAACCAATCTGTGATTCTGTGATCAGAGCTGTTCTTCGAAATCTGTTCCTAGGAAATCGCTGCGAGAAGGAGGATGCACCTGAGGAGCAGGCCTAAGATGGAGGATTGAACAAACAAGTAGCTCTTACCTGAGGAATCGGCTATCCCATGGAACAACTTCTGAGAAAGATTCTGCAACATTACTAGGGGTCCGCCAAAACATACAATTACTTGCCATGTTCCAGTTAAAGCCTAAACTATCGAGTTGGCATTTCTTTTTAAAAGTGTATAAAGAAGCGGTAATGGGCCAAATCCTCAAGCCACTCTAAATCAACACGATTTGCTTGCCTCCGCTGGAACACCCGCTCTCTATTTCAGTTCAGGAGCTAACACACAGTATCTTAATATGCATTTAAGTTAATATTTGCACTTTGCAGGGCTAGGTAGATTGCACGGCTGGCACATATCAGACTAAATGTCACTTCCGAAAGCTAAGGGACCGAACCGGAAGCTGCCATTCAGAGGGACTACCTGACAACATGTGGAACCTCTCCGGAAAAGCCTTCCCACCTCAAGCAACTCCTTTTGATTAATCTTTCACATAGACAATACACCTTATATACACCGACACACCCCCCCGGCCTTTGCCTCCACAGATCCTGTGGTTGGCTAATTAAAGGAGGAGGTGTAACTATCAATCTAATCTGGCTTGTTCTCAAATTTACCATAATTTCCACACTTGAGAGGCTGGTGAAATGAAACAGCACTACTACACTTTCCCATTCATCAGCCGGAAGCAGAACAACTCAGAGAACCGGGCGAAAAATAATTAGGATGCGGGATCAGGTGTTGCGCGCGTGCATCTGTGCCTGTACAGGGGCACGCAGGCACATGAGCATTCACGGGAGGCAGCAGCAGTAGCACGGGGGGAGATGAGCACCACCAGTCATTTGACCTCGACAGGTGAATGCTTGCAGATGTACTCACAGCACACTTATTAGAAGAGGCCCAAATGCCCGAGAAAACTGCCGTCAGATTACGCCGGAAACAACAACAACTTTTTAAACAACTACAGCCGCCAGAACGGTACCGGCGGCAGCACTGCAGGAGCTGCTCAGGAACCGCTGGGGCAACCCCAGCGCACCGGGTGCTCAGCGCGTGGCCCTGACCCCACCGCATGGCATGTCACCCTTGGGCAGGAAGCTTGGCATTTTCTGGAAGCACCGGTGTCATTTCACGGGCTTTGCCGTCGCTTTGCGCTTGTGGGGTAACACTATAGAGTTTTTCAGAAAGTGTTGGAGCAACTTTGGTACCTTTTCCATTCAGGCACACTGGGAGTGAGCTGTGGGGCTGCTGCCAGGGGCTCTGCTCAGCACAGCATGGCTGGAGCTGGTCCAGGACCTCCTTCGAAAGACAGACTGGTCAGACACACAGCTATCCTGAATCATCAAGGATAATCCTATGTTCAAGTTCCTACGTTCCAGTTCAAGTTCAAGTTCCTTCCTTCCAATTGGTGCCCGTTACCTCTTGTCCTGGATCATCAGAGATGATCCAGGACAAGAGGTAACGGGTACAAACTGGAACCTAGGAACTTCTATCAAAGCATGAGGAGGAACTTCTTTACTTTGAGGGTGGCAGAGCCCTGGAACAGGCTGCCCAGGGAGGCGGTAGAGTCTCCCACCCCAGAGACATTCAAAACCCGCCTGGAGGTCATCCTGTGCAACCTGCTGTAAGTGACCCTGCTCTGGCAGGGGGGTTGGACTGGATGATCTCCAGAGCTCCTTTCCAACCCTAACCAATCTGTGATTCTGTGATCAGAGCTGTTCTTCGAAATCTGTTCCTAGGAAATCGCTGCGAGAAGGAGGATGCACCTGAGGAGCAGGCCTAAGATGGAGGATTGAACAAACAAGTAGCTCTTACCTGAGGAATCGGCTATCCCATGGAACAACTTCTGAGAAAGATTCTGCAACATTACTAGGGGTCCGCCAAAGCATACAATTACTTGCCATGTTCCAGTTAAAGCCTAAACTATCGAGTTGGCATTTCTTTTTAAAAGTGTATAAAGAAGCGGTAATGGGCCAAATCCTCAAGCCACTGTAAATCAACACGATTTGCTTGCCTCTGCTGGAACACCCGCTCTCTATTTCAGTTCAGGAGCTAACACACAGTATCTTAATATGCATTTAGGTTAATATTTGCACTTTGCAGGGCTAGGTAGATTGCACGGCTGGCACATATCAGACTAAATGTCACTTCCGAAAGCTAAGGGACCGAACCGGAAGCTGCCATTCAGAGGGACTACCTGACAACATGTGGAACCTCTCCGGAAAAGCCTTCCCACCTCAAGCAACTCCTTTTGATTAATCTTTCACATAGACAATACACGTTATATACACCGACACACCCCCCCGGCCTTTGCCTCCACAGATCCTGTGGTTGGCTAATTAAAGGAGGAGGTGTAACTATCAATCTAATCTGGCTTGTTCTCAAATTTACCATAATTTCCACACTTGAGAGGCTGGTGAAATGAAACAGCACCACTACACTTTCCCATTCATCAGCCGGAAGCAGAACAACTCAGAGAACCGGGCGAAAAATAATTAGGATGCGGGATCAGGTGTTGCGCGCGTGCATCTGTGCCTGTACAGGGGCACGCTGGCACATGAGCATTCACGGGAGGCAGCAGCAGTAGCACGGGGGCAGATGAGCACCACCAGTCATTTGACCTCGACAGGTGAATGCTTGCAGATGTACTCACAGCACACTTATTAGAAGAGGCCCAAATGCCCGAGAAAACTGCCGTCAGATTACGCCGGAAACAACAACGGCTTTTTAAACAACTACAGCCGCCAGAACGGTACCGGCGGCAGCACTGCAGGAGCTGCTCAGGAACCGCTGGGGCAACCCCAGCGCACCGGGTGCTCAGCGCGTGGCCCTGACCCCACCGCATGGCATGTCACCCTTGGGCAGGAAGCTTGACATTTTCTGGAAGCACCGGTGTCATTTCACGGGCTTTGCCGTCGCTTTGCGCTTGTGGGGTAACACTATAGAGTTTTTCAGAAAGTGTTGGAGCAACTTTGGTACCTTTTCCATTCAGGCACACTGGGAGTGAGCTGTGGGGCTGCTGCCAGGGGCTCTGCTCAGCACAGCATGGCTGGAGCTGGTCCAGGACCTCCTTCGAAAGACAGACTGGTCAGACACACAGCTATCCTGAATCATCAAGGATAATCCTATGTTCAAGTTCCTACGTTCCAGTTCAAGTTCAAGTTCCTACGTTCCAATTGGTGCCCGTTACCTCTTGTCCTGGATCATCAAAGATGATCCAGGACAAGAGGTAACGGGTACAAACTGGAACGTAGGAACTTCTATCAAAGCATGAGGAGGAACTTCTTTACTTTGAGGGTGGCAGAGCGCTGGAACAGGCTGCCCAGGGAGGCGGTAGAGTCTCCGACCCCAGAAACATTCAAAACCCGCCTGGAGGTCATCCTGTGCAACCTGCTGTAGGTGACCCTGCTCTGGCAGGGGGGTTGGGCTGGATGATCTCCAGAGGTCCTTTCCAAGCCTAACCAATCTGTGATTCTGTGATCAGAGCTGTTCTTCGAAATCTGTTCCTAGGAAATCGCTGCGAGAAGGAGGATGCACCTGAGGAGCAGGCCTAAGATGGAGGATTGAACAAACAAGTAGCTCTTACCTGAGGAATCGGCTATCCCATGGAACAACTTCAGAGAAAGATTCTGCAACATTACTAGGGGTCCGCCAAAACATACAATTACTTGCCATGTTCCAGTTAAAGCCTAAACTATCGAGTTGGCATTTCTTTTTAAAAGTGTATAAAGAAGCGGTAATGGGCCAAATCCGCAAGCCACTGTAAATCAACACGATTTGCTTGCCTCCGCTGGAACACCCGCTCTCTATTTCAGTTCAGGAGCTAACACACAGTATCTTAATATGCATTTAGGTTAATATTTGCACTTTGCAGGGCTAGGTAGATTGCACGGCTGGCACATATCAGACTAAATGTCACTTCCGAAAGCTAAGGGACCGAACCGGAAGCTGCCATTCAGAGGGACTACCTGACAACATGTGGAACCTCTCCGGAAAAGCCTTCCCACCTCAAGCAACTCCTTTTGATTAATCTTTCACATAGACAATACACGTTATATACACCGACACACCCCCCCGGCCTTTGCCTCCACAGATCCTGTGGTTGGCTAATTAAAGGAGGAGGTGTAACTATCAATCTAATCTGGCTTGTTCCCAAATTTACCATAATTTCCACACTTGAGAGGCTGGTGAAATGAAACAGCACTACTACACTTTCCCATTCATCAGCCGGAAGCAGAACAACTCCGAGAACCGGGCGAAAAATAATTAGGATGCGGGATCAGGTGTTGCGCGCGTGCATCTGTGCCTGTACAGGGGCACGCAGGCACATGAGCATTCATGGGAGGCAGCAGCAGTAGCACGGGGGCAGATGAGCACCACCAGTCATTTGACCTCGACAGGTGAATGCTTGCAGATGTACTCACAGCACACTTATTAGAAGAGGCCCAAATGCCCGAGAAAACTGCCGTCAGATTACGCCGGAAACAACAACGGCTTTTTAAACAACTACAGCCGCCAGAACGGTACCGGCGGCAGCACTGCAGGAGCTGCTCAGGAACCGCTGGGGCAACCCCAGCGCACCGGGTGCTCAGCGCGTGGCCCTGACCCCACCGCATGGCATGTCACCCTTGGGCAGGAAGCTTGACATTTTCTGGAAGCACCGGTGTCATTTCACGGGCTTTGCCGTCGCTTTGCGCTTGTGGGGTAACACTATAGAGTTTTTCAGAAAGTGTTGGAGCAACTTTGGTACCTTTTCCATTCAGGCACACTGGGAGTGAGCTGTGGGGCTGCTGCCAGGGGCTCTGCTCAGCACAGCATGGCTGGAGCTGGTCCAGGACCTCCTTCGAAAGACAGACTGGTCAGACACACAGCTATCCTGAATCATCAAGGATAATCCTATGTTCAAGTTCAAGTTCCTACCTTCCAGTTCAAGTTCAAGTTCCTACGTTCCAATTGGTGCCCGTTACCTCTTGTCCTGGATCATCTTTGATGATCCAGGACAAGAGGTAACGGGTACAAACTGGAACCTAGGAACTTCTATCAAAGCATGAGGAGGAACTTCTTTACTTTGAGGGTGGCAGAGCGCTGGAACAGGCTGCCCAGGGAGGCGGTAGAGTCTCCCACCCCAGAGACATTCAAAACCCGCCTGGAGGTCATCCTGTGCAACCTGCTGTAGGTGACCCTGCTCTGGCAGGGGGGTTGGGCTGGATGATCTCCAGAGCTCCTTTCCAACCCTAACCAATCTGTGATTCTGTGATCAGAGCTGTTCTTCGAAATCTGTTCCTAGGAAATCGCTGCGAGAAGGAGGATGCACCTGAGGAGCAGGCCTAAGATGGAGGATTGAACAAACAAGTAGCTCTTACCTGAGGAATCGGCTATCCCATGGAACAACTTCTGAGAAAGATTCTGCAACATTACTAGGGGTCCGCCAAAACATACAATTACTTGCCATGTTCCAGTTAAAGCCTAAACTATCGAGTTGGCATTTCTTTTTAAAAGTGTATAAAGAAGCGGTAATGGGCCAAATCCTCAAGCCACTCTAAATCAACACGATTTGCTTGCCTCCGCTGGAACACCCGCTCTCTATTTCAGTTCAGGAGCTAACACACAGTATCTTAATATGCATTTAAGTTAATATTTGCACTTTGCAGGGCTAGGTAGATTGCACGGCTGGCACATATCAGACTAAATGTCACTTCCGAAAGCTAAGGGACCGAACCGGAAGCTGCCATTCAGAGGGACTACCTGACAACATGTGGAACCTCTCCGGAAAAGCCTTCCCACCTCAAGCAACTCCTTTTGATTAATCTTTCACATAGACAATACACCTTATATACACCGACACACCCCCCCGGCCTTTGCCTCCACAGATCCTGTGGTTGGCTAATTAAAGGAGGAGGTGTAACTATCAATCTAATCTGGCTTGTTCTCAAATTTACCATAATTTCCACACTTGAGAGGCTGGTGAAATGAAACAGCACTACTACACTTTCCCATTCATCAGCCGGAAGCAGAACAACTCAGAGAACCGGGCGAAAAATAATTAGGATGCGGGATCAGGTGTTGCGCGCGTGCATCTGTGCCTGTACAGGGGCACGCAGGCACATGAGCATTCACGGGAGGCAGCAGCAGTAGCACGGGGGGAGATGAGCACCACCAGTCATTTGACCTCGACAGGTGAATGCTTGCAGATGTACTCACAGCACACTTATTAGAAGAGGCCCAAATGCCCGAGAAAACTGCCGTCAGATTACGCCGGAAACAACAACGGCTTTTTAAACAACTACAGCCGCCAGAACGGTACCGGCGGCAGCACTGCAGGAGCTGCTCAGGAACCGCTGGGGCAACCCCAGCGCACCGGGTGCTCAGCGCGTGGCCCTGACCCCACCGCATGGCATGTCACCCTTGGGCAGGAAGCTTGGCATTTTCTGGAAGCACCGGTGTCATTTCACGGGCTTTGCCGTCGCTTTGCGCTTGTGGGGTAACACTATAGAGTTTTTCAGAAAGTGTTGGAGCAACTTTTGTACCTTTTCCATTCAGGCACACTGGGAGTGAGCTGTGGGGCTGCTGCCAGGGGCTCTGCTCAGCACAGCATGGCTGGAGCTGGTCCAGGACCTCCTTCGAAAGACAGACTGGTCAGACACACAGCTATCCTGAATCATCAAGGATAATCCTATGTTCAAGTTCCTACGTTCCAGTTCAAGTTCAAGTTCCTTCCTTCCAATTGGTGCCCGTTACCTCTTGTCCTGGATCATCAGAGATGATCCAGGACAAGAGGTAACGGGTACAAACTGGAACCTAGGAACTTCTATCAAAGCATGAGGAGGAACTTCTTTACTTTGAGGGTGGCAGAGCCCTGGAACAGGCTGCCCAGGGAGGCGGTAGAGTCTCCCACCCCAGAGACATTCAAAACCCGCCTGGAGGTCATCCTGTGCAACCTGCTGTAAGTGACCCTGCTCTGGCAGGGGGGTTGGACTGGATGATCTCCAGAGCTCCTTTCCAACCCTAACCAATCTGTGATTCTGTGATCAGAGCTGTTCTTCGAAATCTGTTCCTAGGAAATCGCTGCGAGAAGGAGGATGCACCTGAGGAGCAGGCCTAAGATGGAGGATTGAACAAACAAGTAGCTCTTACCTGAGGAATCGGCTATCCCATGGAACAACTTCTGAGAAAGATTCTGCAACATTACTAGGGGTCCGCCAAAGCATACAATTACTTGCCATGTTCCAGTTAAAGCCTAAACTATCGAGTTGGCATTTCTTTTTAAAAGTGTATAAAGAAGCGGTAATGGGCCAAATCCTCAAGCCACTGTAAATCAACACGATTTGCTTGCCTCCGCTGGAACACCCGCTCTCTATTTCAGTTCAGGAGCTAACACACAGTATCTTAATATGCATTTAGGTTAATATTTGCACTTTGCAGGGCTAGGTAGATTGCACGGCTGGCACATATCAGACTAAATGTCACTTCCGAAAGCTAAGGGACCGAACCGGAAGCTGCCATTCAGAGGGACTACCTGACAACATGTGGAACCTCTCCGGAAAAGCCTTCCCACCTCAAGCAACTCCTTTTGATTAATCTTTCACATAGACAATACACGTTATATACACCGACACACCCCCCCGGCCTTTGCCTCCACAGATCCTGTGGTTGGCTAATTAAAGGAGGAGGTGTAACTATCAATCTAATCTGGCTTGTTCCCAAATTTACCATAATTTCCACACTTGAGAGGCTGGTGAAATGAAACAGCACTACTACACTTTCCCATTCATCAGCCGGAAGCAGAACAACTCAGAGAACCGGGCGAAAAATAATTAGGATGTGGGATCAGGTGTTGCGCGCGTGCATCTGTGCCTGTACAGGGGCACGCAGGCACATGAGCATTCACGGGAGGCAGCAGCAGTAGCACGGGGGCAGATGAGCACCACCAGTCATTTGACCTCGACAGGTGAATGCTTGCAGATGTAGTCACAGCACACTTATTAGAAGAGGCCCAAATGCCCGAGAAAACTGCCGTCAGATTACGCCGGAAACAACAACGGCTTTTTAAACAACTACAGCCGCCAGAACGGTACCGGCGGCAGCACTGCAGGAGCTGCTCAGGAACCGCTGGGGCAACCCCAGCGCACCGGGTGCTCAGCGCGTGGCCCTGACCCCACCGCATGGCATGTCACCCTTGGGCAGGAAGCTTGACATTTTCTGGAAGCACCGGTGTCATTTCACGGGCTTTGCCGTCGCTTTGCGCTTGTGGGGTAACACTATAGAGTTTTTCAGAAAGTGTTGGAGCAACTTTGGTACCTTTTCCATTCAGGCACACTGGGAGTGAGCTGTGGGGCTGCTGCCAGGGGCTCTGCTCAGCACAGCATGGCTGGAGCTGGTCCAGGACCTCCTTCGAAAGACAGACTGGTCAGACACACAGCTATCCTGAATCATCAAGGATAATCCTATGTTCAAGTTCAAGTTCCTACCTTCCAGTTCAAGTTCAAGTTCCTACGTTCCAATTGGTGCCCGTTACCTCTTGTCCTGGATCATCAAAGATGATCCAGGACAAGAGGTAACGGGTACAAACTGGAACCTAGGAACTTCTATCAAAGCATGAGGAGGAACTTCTTTACTTTGAGGGTGGCAGAGCGCTGGAACAGGCTGCCCAGGGAGGCGGTAGAGTCTCCCACCCCAGAGACATTCAAAACCCGCCTGGAGGTCATCCTGTGCAACCTGCTGTAGGTGACCCTGCTCTGGCAGGGGGGTTGGGCTGGATGATCTCCAGAGCTCCTTTCCAACCCTAACCAATCTGTGATTCTGTGATCAGAGCTGTTCTTCGAAATCTGTTCCTAGGAAATCGCTGCGAGAAGGAGGATGCACCTGAGGAGCAGGCCTAAGATGGAGGATTGAACAAACAAGTAGCTCTTACCTGAGGAATCGGCTATCCCATGGAACAACTTCTGAGAAAGATTCTGCAACATTACTAGGGGTCCGCCAAAACATACAATTACTTGCCATGTTCCAGTTAAAGCCTAAACTATCAAGTTGGCATTTCTTTTTAAAAGTGTATAAAGAAGCGGTAATGGGCCAAATCCTCAAGCCACTGTAAATCAACACGATTTGCTTGCCTCCGCTGGAACACCCGCTCTCTATTGCAGTTCAGGAGCTAACACACAGTATCTTAATATGCATTTATGTTAATATTTGCACTTTGCAGGGCTAGGTAGATTGCACGGCTGGCACATATCAGACTAAATGTCACTTCCGAAAGCTAAGGGACCGAACCGGAAGCTGCCATTCAGAGGGACTACCTGACAACTTGTGGAACCTCTCCGGAAAAGCCTTCCCACCTCAAGCAACTCCTTTTGATTAATCTTTCACATAGACAATACACGTTATATACACCGACACACCCCCCCGGCCTTTGCCTCCACAGATCCTGTGGTTGGCTAATTAAAGGAGGAGGTGTAACTATCAATCTAATCTGGCTTGTTCCCAAATTTACCATAATTTCCACACTTGAGAGGCTGGTGAAATGAAACAGCACTACTACACTTTCTTATTCATCAGCCGGAAGCAGAACAACTCCGAGAACCGGGCGAAAAATAATTAGGATGCGGGATCAGGTGTTGCGCGCGTGCATCTGTGCCTGTACAGGGGCACGCAGGCACATGAGCATTCACGGGAGGCAGCAGCAGTAGCACGGGGGCAGATGAGCACCACCAGTCATTTGACCTCGACAGGTGAATGCTTGCAGATGTACTCACAGCACACTTATTAGAAGAGGCCCAAATGCCCGAGAAAACTGCCGTCAGATTACGCCGGAAACAACAACGGCTTTTTAAACAACTACAGCCGCCAGAACGGTACCGGCGGCAGCACTGCAGGAGCTGCTCAGGAACCGCTGGGGCAACCCCAGCGCACCGGGTGCTCAGCGCGTGGCCCTGACCCCACCGCATGGCATGTCACCCTTGGGCAGGAAGCTTGACATTTTCTGGAAGCACCGGTGTCATTTCACGGGCTTAGTCGTCGCTTTGCGCTTGTGGGGTAACACTATAGAGTTTTTCAGAAAGTGTTGGAGCAACTTTGGTACCTTTTCCATTCAGGCACACTGGGAGTGAGCTGTGGGGCTGCTGCCAGGGGCTCTGCTCAGCACAGCATGGCTGGAGCTGGCCCAGGACCTCCTTCGAAAGACAGACTGGTCAGACACACAGCTATCCTGAATCATCAAGGATAATCCTATGTTCAAGTTCCTACGTTCCAGTTCAAGTTCAAGTTCCTACGTTCCAATTGGTGCCCGTTACCTCTTGTCCTGGATCATCAAAGATGATCCAGGACAAGAGGTAACGGGTACAAACTGGAACCTAGGAACTTCTATCAAAGCATGAGGAGGAACTTCTTTACTTTGAGGGTGGCAGAGCGCTGGAACAGGCTGCCCAGGGAGGCGGTAGAGTCTCCGACCCCAGAAACATTCAAAACCCGCCTGGAGGTCATCCTGTGCAACCTGCTGTAGGTGACCCTGCTCTGGCAGGGGGGTTGGGCTGGATGATCTCCAGAGGTCCTTTCCAACCCTAACCAATCTGTGATTCTGTGATCAGAGCTGTTCTTCGAAATCTGTTCCTAGGAAATCGCTGCGAGAAGGAGGATGCACCTGAGGAGCAGGCCTAAGATGGAGGATTGAACAAACAAGTAGCTCTTACCTGAGGAATCGGCTATCCCATGGAACAACTTCTGAGAAAGATTCTGCAACATTACTAGGGGTCCGCCAAAACATACAATTACTTGCCATGTTCCAGTTAAAGCCTAAACTATCGAGTTGGCATTTCTTTTTAAAAGTGTATAAAGAAGCGGTAATGGGCCAAATCCTCAAGCCACTCTAAATCAACACGATTTGCTTGCCTCCGCTGGAACACCCGCTCTCTATTGCAGTTCACGAGCTAACACACAGTATCTTAATATGCATTTAGGTTAATATTTGAACTTTGCGGGGCTAGGTAGATTGCACGGCTGGCACATATCAGACTAAATGTCACTTCCGAAAGCTAAGGGACCGAACCGGAAGCTGCCATTCAGAGGGACTACCTGACAACATGTGGAACCTCTCCGGAAAAGCCTTCCCACCTCAAGCAACTCCTTTTGATTAATCTTTCACATAGACAATACACGTTATATACACCGACACACCCCCCCGGCCTTTGCCTCCACAGATCCTGTGGTTGGCTAATTAAAGGAGGAGGTGTAACTATCAATCTAATCTGGCTTGTTCTCAAATTTACCATAATTTCCACACTTGAGAGGCTGGTGAAATGAAACAGCACTACTACACTTTCCCATTCATCAGCCGGAAGCAGAACAACTCCGAGAACCGGGCGAAAAATAATTAGGATGCGGGATCAGGTGTTGCGCGCGTGCATCTGTGCCTGTACAGGGGCACGCAGGCACATGAGCATTCACGGGAGGCAGCAGCAGTAGCACGGGGGCAGATGAGCACCACCAGTCATTTGACCTCGACAGGTGAATGCTTGCAGATGTACTCACAGCACACTTATTCGAAGAGGCCCAAATGCCCGAGAAAACTGCCGTCAGATTACGCCGGAAACAACAACGGCTTTTTAAACAACTACAGCCGCCAGAACAGTACCGGCGGCAGCACTGCAGGAGCTGCTCAGGAACCGCTGGGGCAACCCCAGCGCACCGGGTGCTCAGCGCGTGGCCCTGACCCCACCGCATGGCATGTCACCCTTGGGCAGGAAGCTTGACATTTTCTGGAAGCACCGGTGTCATTTCACGGGCTTTGCCGTCGCTTTGCGCTTGTGGGGTAACACTATAGAGTTTTTCAGAAAGTGTTGGAGCAACTTTGGTACCTTTTCCATTCAGGCACACTGGGAGTGAGCTGTGGGGCTGCTGCCAGGGGCTCTGCTCAGCACAGCATGGCTGGAGCTGGTCCAGGACCTCCTTCGAAAGACAGACTGGTCAGACACACAGCTATCCTGAATCATCAAGGATAATCCTATGTTCAAGTTCAAGTTCCTACCTTCCAGTTCAAGTTCAAGTTCCTACGTTCCAATTGGTTCCCGTTACCTCTTGTCCTGGATCATCAAAGATGATCCAGGACAAGAGGTAACGGGTACAAACTGGAACCTAGGAACTTCTATCAAAGCATGAGGAGGAACTTCTTTACTTTGAGGGTGGCAGAGCGCTGGAACAGGCTGCCCAGGGAGGCGGTAGAGTCTCCCACCCCAGAGACATTCAAAACCCGCCTGGAGGTCATCCTGTGCAACCTGCTGTAGGTGACCCTGCTCTGGCAGGGGGGTTGGGCTGGATGATCTCCAGAGCTCCTTTCCAACCCTAACCAATCTGTGATTCTGTGATCAGAGCTGTTCTTCGAAATCTGTTCCTAGGAAATCGCTGCAAGAAGGAGGATGCACCTGAGGAGCAGGCCTAAGATGGAGGATTGAACAAACAAGTAGCTCTTACCTGAGGAATCGGCTATCCCATGGAACAACTTCTGAGAAAGATTCTGCAACATTACTAGGGGTCCGCCAAAACATACAATTACTTGCCATGTTCCAGTTAAAGCCTAAACTATCGAGTTGGCATTTCTTTTTAAAAGTGTATAAAGAAGCGGTAATGGGCCAAATCCTCAAGCCACTGTAAATCAACACGATTTGCTTGCCTCCGCTGGAACACCCGCTCTCTATTTCAGTTCAGGAGCTAACACACAGTATCTTAATATGCATTTAGGTTAATATTTGCACATTGCAGGGCTAGGTAGATTGCACGGCTGGCACATATCAGACTAAATGTCACTTCCGAAAGCTAAGGGACCGAACCGGAAGCTGCCATTCAGAGGGACTACCTGACAACATGTGGAACCTCTCCGGAAAAGCCTTCCCACCTCAAGCAACTCCTTTTGATTAATCTTTCACATAGACAATACACGTTATATACACCGACACACCCCCCCGGCCTTTGCCTCCACAGATCCTGTGGTTGGCTAATTAAAGGAGGAGGTGTAACTATCAATCTAATCTGGCTTGTTCTCAAATTTACCATAATTTCCACACTTGAGAGGCTGGTGAAATGAAACAGCACTACTACACTTTCCCATTCATCAGCCGGAAGCAGAACAACTCCGAGAACCGGGCGAAAAATAATTAGGATGCGGGATCAGGTGTTGCGCGCGTGCATCTGTGCCTGTACAGGGGCACGCAGGCACATGAGCATTCACGGGAGGCAGCAGCAGTAGCACGGGGGGAGATGAGCACCACCAGTCATTTGACCTCGACAGGTGAATGCTTGCAGATGTACTCACAGCACACTTATTAGAAGAGGCCCAAATGCCCGAGAAAACTGCCGTCAGATTACGCCGGAAACAACAACGGCTTTTTAAACAACTACAGCCGCCAGAACGGTACCGGCGGCAGCACTGCAGGAGCTGCTCAGGAACCGCTGGGGCAACCCCAGCGCACCGGGTGCTCAGCGTGTGGCCCTGACCCCACCGCATGGCATGTCACCCTTGGGCAGGAAGCTTGACATTTTCTGGAAGCACCGGTGTCATTTCACGGGCTTTGCCGTCGCTTTGCGCTTGTGGGGTAACACTATAGAGTTTTTCAGAAAGTGTTGGAGCAACTTTGGTACCTTTTCCATTCAGGCACACTGGGAGTGAGCTGTGGGGCTGCTGCCAGGGGCTCTGCTCAGCACAGCATGGCTGGAGCTGGCCCAGGACCTCCTTCGAAAGACAGACTGGTCAGACACACAGCTATCCTGAATCATCAAGGATAATCCTATGTTCAAGTTCAAGTTCCTACCTTCCAGTTCAAGTTCAAGTTCCTACGTTCCAATTGGTGCCCGTTACCTCTTGTCCTGGATCATCAAAGATGATCCAGGACAAGAGGTAACGGGTACAAACTGGAACCTAGGAACTTCTATCAAAGCATGAGGAGGAACTTCTTTACTTTGAGGGTGGCAGAGCGCTGGAACAGGCTGCCCAGGGAGGCGGTAGAGTCTCCCACCCCAGAGACATTCAAAACCCGCCTGGAGGTCATCCTGTGCAACCTGCTGTAGGTGACCCTGCTCTGGCAGGGGGGTTGGACTGGATGATCTCCAGAGCTCCTTTCCAACCCTAACCAATCTGTGATTCTGTGATCAGAGCTGTTCTTTGAAATCTGTTCCTAGGAAATCGCTGCGAGAAGGAGGATGCACCTGAGGAGCAGGCCTAAGATGGAGGATTGAACAAACAAGTAGCTCTTACCTGAGGAAACGGCTATCCCATGGAACAACTTCTGAGAAAGATTCTGCAACATTACTAGGGGTCCGCCAAAACATACAATTACTTGCCATGTTCCAGTTAAAGCCTAAACTATCGAGTTGGCATTTCTTTTTAAAAGTGTATAAAGAAGCGGTAATGGGCCAAATCCTCAAGCCACTGTAAATCAACACGATTTGCTTGCCTCCGCTGGAACACCCGCTCTCTATTTCAGTTCAGGAGCTAACACACAGTATCTTAATATGCATTTAGGTTAATATTTGCACTTTGCAGGGCTAGGTAGATTGCACGGCTGGCACATATCAGACTAAATGTCACTTCCGAAAGCTAAGGGACCGAACCGGAAGCTGCCATTCAGAGGGACTACCTGACAACATGTGGAACCTCTCCGGAAAAGCCTTCCCACCTCAAGCAACTCCTTTTGATTAATCTTTCACATAGACAATACACGTTATATACACCGACACACCCCCCCGGCCTTTGCCTCCACAGATCCTGTGGTTGGCTAATTAAAGGAGGAGGTGTAACTATCAATCTAATCTGGCTTGTTCTCAAATTTACCATAATTTCCACACTTGAGAGGCTGGTGAAATGAAACAGCACTACTACACTTTCCCATTCATCAGCCGGAAGCAGAACAACTCCGAGAACCGGGCGAAAAATAATTAGGATGCGGGATCAGGTGTTGCGCGCGTGCATCTGTGCCTGTACAGGGGCACGCAGGCACATGAGCATTCACGGGAGGCAGCAGCAGTAGCACGGGGGGAGATGAGCACCACCAGTCATTTGACCTCGACAGGTGAATGCTTGCAGATGTACTCACAGCACACTTATTAGAAGAGGCCCAAATGCCCGAGAAAACTGCCGTCAGATTACGTCAGAAACAACAACGGCTTTTTAAACAACTACAGCCGCCAGAACGGTACCGGCGGCAGCACTGCAGGAGCTGCTCAGGAACCGCTGGGGCAACCCCAGCGCACCGGGTGCTCAGCGTGTGGCCCTGACCCCACCGCATGGCATGTCACCCTTGGGCAGGAAGCTTGACATTTTCTGGAAGCACCGGTGTCATTTCACGGGCTTTGCCGTCGCTTTGCGTTTGTGGGGTAACACTATAGAGTTTTTCAGAAAGTGTTGGAGCAACTTTGGTACCTTTTCCATTCAGGCACACTGGGAGTGAGCTGTGGGGCTGCTGCCAGGGGCTCTGCTCAGCACAGCATGGCTGGAGCTGGCCCAGGACCTCCTTCGAAAGACAGACTGGTCAGACACACAGCTATCCTGAATCATCAAGGACAATCCTATGTTCAAGTTCCTACGTTCCAGTTCAAGTTCAAGTTCCTACGTTCCAATTGGTGCCCGTTACCTCTTGTCCTGGATCATCAAAGATGATCCAGGACAAGAGGTAACGGGTGCTAACTGGAACCTAGGAACTTCTATCAAAGCATGAGGAGGAACTTCTTTACTTTGAGGGTGGCAGAGCGCTGGAACAGGCTGCCCAGGGAGGCGGTAGAGTCTCCCACCCCAGAGACATTCAAAACCCGCCTGGAGGTCATCCTGTGCAACCTGCTGTAGGTGACCCTGCTCTGGCAGGGGGGTTGGACTGGATGATCTCCAGAGCTCCTTTCCAACCCTAACCAATCTGTGATTCTGTGATCAGAGCTGTTCTTTGAAATCTGTTCCTAGGAAATCGCTGCGAGAAGGAGGATGCACCTGAGGAGCAGGCCTAAGATGGAGGATTGAACAAACAAGTAGCTCTTACCTGAGGAATCGGCTATCCCATGGAACAACTTCTGAGAAAGATTCTGCAACATTACTAGGGGTCCGCCAAAACATACAATTACTTGCCATGTTCCAGTTAAAGCCTAAACTATCGAGTTGGCATTTCTTTTTAAAAGTGTATAAAGAAGCGGTAATGGGCCAAATCCTCAAGCCACTGTAAATCAACACGATTTGCTTGCCTCCGCTGGAACACCCGCTCTCTATTTCAGTTCAGGAGCTAACACACAGTATCTTAATATGCATTTAGGTTAATATTTGCACTTTGCAGGGCTAGGTAGATTGCACGGCTGGCACATATCAGACTAAATGTCACTTCCGAAAGCTAAGGGACCGAACCGGAAGCTGCCATTCAGAGGGACTACCTGACAACATGTGGAACCTCTCCGGAAAAGCCTTCCCACCTCAAGCAACTCCTTTTGATTAATCTTTCACATGGACAATACACATTATATACACCGACACACCCCCCCGGCCTTTGCCTCCACAGATCCTGTGGTTGGCTAATTAAAGGAGGAGGTGTAACTATCAATCTAATCTGGCTTGTTCTCAAATTTACCATAATTTCCACACTTGAGAGGCTGGTGAAATGAAACAGCACTACTACACTTTCCCATTCATCAGCCGGAAGCAGAACAACTCCGAGAACCGGGCGAAAAATAATTAGGATGCGGGATCAGGTGTTGCGCGCGTGCATCTGTGCCTGTACAGGGGCACGCAGGCACATGAGCATTCACGGGAGGCAGCAGCAGTAGCACGGGGGGAGATGAGCACCACCAGTCATTTGACCTCGACAGGTGAATGCTTGCAGATGTACTCACAGCACACTTATTAGAAGAGGCCCAAATGCCCGAGAAAACTGCCGTCAGATTACGCCGGAAACAACAACGGCTTTTTAAACAACTACAGCCGCCAGAACGGTACCGGCGGCAGCACTGCAGGAGCTGCTCAGGAACCGCTGGGGCAACCCCAGCGCACCGGGTGCTCAGCGTGTGGCCCTGACCCCACCGCATGGCATGTCACCCTTGGGCAGGAAGCTTGACATTTTCTGGAAGCACCGGTGTCATTTCACGGGCTTTGCCGTCGCTTTGCGCTTGTGGGGTAACACTATAGAGTTTTTCAGAAAGTGTTGGAGCAACTTTGGTACCTTTTCCATTCAGGCACACTGGGAGTGAGCTGTGGGGCTGCTGCCAGGGGCTCTGCTCAGCACAGCATGGCTGGAGCTGGCCCAGGACCTCCTTCGAAAGACAGACTGGTCAGACACACAGCTATCCTGAATCATCAAGGATAATCCTATGTTCAAGTTCAAGTTCCTACCTTCCAGTTCAAGTTCAAGTTCCTACGTTCCAATTGGTGCCCGTTACCTCTTGTCCTGGATCATCAAAGATGATCCAGGACAAGAGGTAACGGGTACAAACTGGAACCTAGGAACTTCTATCAAAGCATGAGGAGGAACTTCTTTACTTTGAGGGTGGCAGAGCGCTGGAACAGGCTGCCCAGGGAGGCGGTAGAGTCTCCCACCCCAGAGACATTCAAAACCCGCCTGGAGGTCATCCTGTGCAACCTGCTGTAGGTGACCCTGCTCTGGCAGGGGGGTTGGACTGGATGATCTCCAGAGCTCCTTTCCAACCCTAACCAATCTGTGATTCTGTGATCAGAGCTGTTCTTTGAAATCTGTTCCTAGGAAATCGCTGCGAGAAGGAGGATGCACCTGAGGAGCAGGCCTAAGATGGAGGATTGAACAAACAAGTAGCTCTTACCTGAGGAAACGGCTATCCCATGGAACAACTTCTGAGAAAGATTCTGCAACATTACTAGGGGTCCGCCAAAACATACAATTACTTGCCATGTTCCAGTTAAAGCCTAAACTATCGAGTTGGCATTTCTTTTTAAAAGTGTATAAAGAAGCGGTAATGGGCCAAATCCTCAAGCCACTGTAAATCAACACGATTTGCTTGCCTCCGCTGGAACACCCGCTCTCTATTTCAGTTCAGGAGCTAACACACAGTATCTTAATATGCATTTAGGTTAATATTTGCACTTTGCAGGGCTAGGTAGATTGCACGGCTGGCACATATCAGACTAAATGTCACTTCCGAAAGCTAAGGGACCGAACCGGAAGCTGCCATTCAGAGGGACTACCTGACAACATGTGGAACCTCTCCGGAAAAGCCTTCCCACCTCAAGCAACTCCTTTTGATTAATCTTTCACATAGACAATACACGTTATATACACCGACACACCCCCCCGGCCTTTGCCTCCACAGATCCTGTGGTTGGCTAATTAAAGGAGGAGGTGTAACTATCAATCTAATCTGGCTTGTTCTCAAATTTACCATAATTTCCACACTTGAGAGGCTGGTGAAATGAAACAGCACTACTACACTTTCCCATTCATCAGCCGGAAGCAGAACAACTCCGAGAACCGGGCGAAAAATAATTAGGATGCGGGATCAGGTGTTGCGCGCGTGCATCTGTGCCTGTACAGGGGCACGCAGGCACATGAGCATTCACGGGAGGCAGCAGCAGTAGCACGGGGGGAGATGAGCACCACCAGTCATTTGACCTCGACAGGTGAATGCTTGCAGATGTACTCACAGCACACTTATTAAAAGAGGCCCAAATGCCCGAGAAAACTGCCGTCAGATTACGTCAGAAACAACAACGGCTTTTTAAACAACTACAGCCGCCAGAACGGTACCGGCGGCAGCACTGCAGGAGCTGCTCAGGAACCGCTGGGGCAACCCCAGCGCACCGGGTGCTCAGCGTGTGGCCCTGACCCCACCGCATGGCATGTCACCCTTGGGCAGGAAGCTTGACATTTTCTGGAAGCACCGGTGTCATTTCACGGGCTTTGCTGTCGCTTTGCGTTTGTGGGGTAACACTATAGAGTTTTTCAGAAAGTGTTGGAGCAACTTTGGTACCTTTTCCATTCAGGCACACTGGGAGTGAGCTGTGGGGCTGCTGCCAGGGGCTCTGCTCAGCACAGCATGGCTGGAGCTGGCCCAGGACCTCCTTCGAAAGACAGACTGGTCAGACACACAGCTATCCTGAATCATCAAGGACAATCCTATGTTCAAGTTCCTACGTTCCAGTTCAAGTTCAAGTTCCTACGTTCCAATTGGTGCCCGTTACCTCTTGTCCTGGATCATCAAAGATGATCCAGGACAAGAGGTAACGGGTGCTAACTGGAACCTAGGAACTTCTATCAAAGCATGAGGAGGAACTTCTTTACTTTGAGGGTGGCAGAGCCCTGGAACAGGCTGCCCAGGGAGGCGGTAGAGTCTCCCACCCCAGAGACATTCAAAACCCGCCTGGAGGTCATCCTGTGCAACCTGCTGTAGGTGACCCTGCTCTGGCAGAGGGTTGGACTGGATGATCTCCAGAGCTCCTTTCCAACCCTAACCAATCTGTGATTCTGTGATCAGAGCTGTTCTTTGAAATCTGTTCCTAGGAAATCGCTGCGAGAAGGAGGATGCACCTGAGGAGCAGGCCTAAGATGGAGGATTGAACAAACAAGTAGCTCTTACCTGAGGAATCGGCTATCCCATGGAACAACTTCTGAGAAAGATTCTGCAACATTACTAGGGGTCCGCCAAAACATACAATTACTTGCCATGTTCCAGTTAAAGCCTAAACTATCGAGTTGGCATTTCTTTTTAAAAGTGTATAAAGAAGCGGTAATGGGCCAAATCCTCAAGCCACTGTAAATCAACACGATTTGCTTGCCTCCGCTGGAACACCCGCTCTCTATTTCAGTTCAGGAGCTAACACACAGTATCTTAATATGCATTTAGGTTAATATTTGCACTTTGCAGGGCTAGGTAGATTGCACGGCTGGCACATATCAGACTAAATGTCACTTCCGAAAGCTAAGGGACCGAACCGGAAGCTGCCATTCAGAGGGACTACCTGACAACATGTGGAACCTCTCCGGAAAAGCCTTCCCACCTCAAGCAACTCCTTTTGATTAATCTTTCACATGGACAATACACATTATATACACCGACACACCCCCCCGGCCTTTGCCTCCACAGATCCTGTGGTTGGCTAATTAAAGGAGGAGGTGTAACTATCAATCTAATCTGGCTTGTTCTCAAATTTACCATAATTTCCACACTTGAGAGGCTGGTGAAATGAAACAGCACTACTACACTTTCCCATTCATCAGCCGGAAGCAGAACAACTCCGAGAACCGGGCGAAAAATAATTAGGATGCGGGATCAGGTGTTGCGCGCGTGCATCTGTGCCTGTACAGGGGCACGCAGGCACATGAGCATTCACGGGAGGCAGCAGCAGTAGCACGGGGGGAGATGAGCACCACCAGTCATTTGACCTCGACAGGTGAATGCTTGCAGATGTACTCACAGCACACTTATTAGAAGAGGCCCAAATGCCCGAGAAAACTGCCGTCAGATTACGTCGGAAACAACAACGGCTTTTTAAACAACTACAGCCGCCAGAACGGTACCGGCGGCAGCACTGCAGGAGCTGCTCAGGAACCGCTGGGGCAACCCCAGCGCACCGGGTGCTCAGCGTGTGGCCCTGACCCCACCGCATGGCATGTCACCCTTGGGCAGGAAGCTTGACATTTTCTGGAAGCACCGGTGTCATTTCACGGGCTTTGCCGTCGCTTTGCGTTTGTGGGGTAACACTATAGAGTTTTTCAGAAAGTGTTGGAGCAACTTTGGTACCTTTTCCATTCAGGCACACTGGGAGTGAGCTGTGGGGCTGCTGCCAGGGGCTCTGCTCAGCACAGCATGGCTGGAGCTGGCCCAGGACCTCCTTCGAAAGACAGACTGGTCAGACACACAGCTATCCTGAATCATCAAGGACAATCCTATGTTCAAGTTCCTACGTTCCAGTTCAAGTTCAAGTTCCTACGTTCCAATTGGTGCCCGTTACCTCTTGTCCTGGATCATCAAAGATGATCCAGGACAAGAGGTAACGGGTGCTAACTGGAACCTAGGAACTTCTATCAAAGCATGAGGAGGAACTTCTTTACTTTGAGGGTGGCAGAGCCCTGGAACAGGCTGCCCAGGGAGGCGGTAGAGTCTCCCACCCCAGAAACATTCAAAACCCGCCTGGAGGTCATCCTGTGCAACCTGCTGTAGGTGACCCTGCTCTGGCAGGGGGGTTGGGCTGGATGATCTCCAGAGGTCCTTTCCAACCCTAACCAATCTGTGATTCTGTGATCAGAGCTGTTCTTCGAAATCTGTTCCTAGGAAATCGCTGCGAGAAGAAGGACGCACCTGAGGAGCAGGCCTAAGATGGAGGATTGAACAAACAAGTAGCTCTTACCTGAGGAATCGGCTATCCCATGGAACAACTTCTGAGAAAGATTCTGCAACATTACTAGGGGTCCGCCAAAACATACAATTACTTGCCATGTTCCAGTTAAAGCCTAAACTATCGAGTTGGCATTTCTTTTTAAAAGTGTATAAAGAAGCGGTAATGGGCCAAATCCTCAAGCCACTGTAAATCAACACGATTTGCTTGCCTCCGCTGGAACACCCGCTCTCTATTTCAGTTCAGGAGCTAACACACAGTATCTTAATATGCATTTAGGTTAATATTTGCACTTTGCAGGGCTAGGTAGATTGCACGGCTGGCACATATCAGACTAAATGTCACTTCCGAAAGCTAAGGGACCGAACCGGAAGCTGCCATTCAGAGGGACTACCTGACAACATGTGGAACCTCTCCGGAAAAGCCTTCCCACCTCAAGCAACTCCTTTTGATTAATCTTTCACATAGACAATACACGTTATATACACCGACACACCCCCCCGGCCTTTGCCTCCACAGATCCTGTGGTTGGCTAATTAAAGGAGGAGGTGTAACTATCAATCTAATCTGGCTTGTTCTCAAATTTACCATAATTTCCACACTTGAGAGGCTGGTGAAATGAAACAGCACTACTACACTTTCCCATTCATCAGCCGGAAGCAGAACAACTCCGAGAACCGGGCGAAAAATAATTAGGATGCGGGATCAGGTGTTGCGCGCGTGCATCTGTGCCTGTACAGGGGCACGCAGGCACATGAGCATTCACGGGAGGCAGCAGCAGTAGCACGGGGGGAGATGAGCACCACCAGTCATTTGACCTCGACAGGTGAATGCTTGCAGATGTACTCACAGCACACTTATTAGAAGAGGCCCAAATGCCCGAGAAAACTGCCGTCAGATTACGCCGGAAACAACAACGGCTTTTTAAACAACTACAGCCGCCAGAACGGTACCGGCGGCAGCACTGCAGGAGCTGCTCAGGAACCGCTGGGGCAACCCCAGCGCACCAGGTGCTCAGCGCGTGGCCCTGACCCCACCGCATGGCATGTCACCCTTGGGCAGGAAGCTTGACATTTTCTGGAAGCACCGGTGTCATTTCAGGGGCTTTGCCGTCGCTTTGCGCTTGTGGGGTAACACTATAGATTTTTTCAGAAAGTGTTGGAGCAACTTTGGTACCTTTTCCATTCAGGCACACTGGGAGTGAGCTGTGGGGCTGCTGCCAGGGGCTCTGCTCAGCACAGCATGGCTGGAGCTGGCCCAGGACCTCCTTCGAAAGACAGACTGGTCAGACACACAGCTATCCTGAATCATCAAGGACAATCCTATGTTCAAGTTCCTACGTTCCAGTTCAAGTTCAAGTTCCTACGTTCGAATTGGTGCCCGTTACCTCTTGTCCTGGATCATCAAAGATGGTCCAGGACAAGAGGTAACGGGAACAAACTGGAACCTAGGAACTTGTATCAAAGCATGAGTAGGAACTTCTTTACTTTGAGGGTGGCAGAGCACTGGAACAGGCTGCCCAGGGAGGCGGTAGAGTCTCCCACCCCAGAGACATTCAAAACCCGCCTGGAGGTCATCCTGTGCAACCTGCTGTAGGTGACCCTGCTCTGGCAGGGGGGTTGGGCTGGATGATCTCCAGAGGTCCTTTCCAACCCTAACCAATCTGTGATTCTGTGATCAGAGCTGTTCTTCGAAATCTGTTCCTAGGAAATCGCTGCGAGAAGGAGGATGCACCTGAGGAGCAGGCTTAAGATGGAGGATTGAACAAACAAGTAGCTCTTACCTGAGGAATCGGCTATCCCATGGAACAACTTCTGAGAAAGATTCTGCAACATTACTAGGGGTCCGCCAAAACATACAATTACTTGCCATGTTCCAGTTAAAGCCTAAACTATCGAGTTGGCATTTCTTTTTAAAAGTGTATAAAGAAGCGGTAATGGGCCAAATCCTCAAGCCACTGTAAATCAACACGATTTGCTTGCCTCCGCTGGAACACCCGCTCTCTATTTCAGTTCAGGAGCTAACACACAGTATCTTAATATGCATTTAGGTTAATATTTGCACTTTGCAGGGCTAGGTAGATTGCACGGCTGGCACATATCAGACTAAATGTCACTTCCGAAAGCTAAGGGACCGAACCGGAAGCTGCCATTCAGAGGGACTACCTGACAACATGTGGAACCTCTCCGGAAAAGCCTTCCCACCTCAAGCAACTCCTTTTGATTAATCTTTCACATAGACAATACACGTTATATACACCGACACACCCCCCCGGCCTTTGCCTCCACAGATCCTGTGGTTGGCTAATTAAAGGAGGAGGTGTAACTATCAATCTAATCTGGCTTGTTCTCAAATTTACCATAATTTCCACACTTGAGAGGCTGGTGAAATGAAACAGCACTACTACACTTTCCCATTCATCAGCCGGAAGCAGAACAACTCCGAGAACCGGGCGAAAAATAATAAGGATGCGGGATCAGGTGTTGCGCGCGTGCATCTGTGCCTGTACAGGGGCACGCAGGCACATGAGCATTCACGGGAGGCAGCAGCAGTAGCACGGGGGGAGATGAGCACCACCAGTCATTTGACCTCGACAGGTGAATGCTTGCAGATGTACTCACAGCACACTTATTAGAAGAGGCCCAAATGCCCGAGAAAACTGCCGTCAGATTACGCCGGAAACAACAACGGCTTTTTAAACAACTACAGCCGCCAGAACGGTACCGGCGGCAGCACTGCAGGAGCTGCTCAGGAACCGCTGGGGCAACCCCAGCGCACCAGGTGCTCAGCGCGTGGCCCTGACCCCACCGCATGGCATGTCACCCTTGGGCAGGAAGCTTGACATTTTCTGGAAGCACCGGTGTCATTTCAGGGGCTTTGCCGTCGCTTTGCGCTTGTGGGGTAACACTATAGATTTTTTCAGAAAGTGTTGGAGCAACTTTGGTACCTTTTCCATTCAGGCACACTGGGAGTGAGCTGTGGGGCTGCTGCCAGGGGCTCTGCTCAGCACAGCATGGCTGGAGCTGGCCCAGGACCTCCTTCGAAAGACAGACTGGTCAGACACACAGCTATCCTGAATCATCAAGGACAATCCTATGTTCAAGTTCCTACGTTCCAGTTCAAGTTCAAGTTCCTACGTTCGAATTGGTGCCCGTTACCTCTTGTCCTGGATCATCAAAGATGATCCAGGACAAGAGGTAACGGGAACAAACTGGAACCTAGGAACTTGTATCAAAGCATGAGGAGGAACTTCTTTACTTTGAGGGTGGCAGAGCACTGGAACAGTCTGCCCAGGGAGGCGGTAGAGTCTCCCACCCCAGAGACATTCAAAACCCGCCTGGAGGTCATCCTGTGCAACCTGCTGTAGGTGACCCTGCTCTGGCAGGGGGGTTGGGCTGGATGATCTCCAGAGGTCCTTTCCAACCCTAACCAATCTGTGATTCTGTGATCAGAGCTGTTCTTCGAAATCTGTTCCTAGGAAATCGCTGCGATAAGAAGGACGCACCTGAGGAGCAGGCCTAAGATGGAGGATTGAACAAACAAGTAGCTCTTACCTGAGGAATCGGCTATCCCATGGAACAACTTCTGAGAAAGATTCTGCAACATTACTAGGGGTCCGCCAAAACATACAATTACTTGCCATGTTCCAGTTAAAGCCTAAACTATCGAGTTGGCATTTCTTTTTAAAAGTGTATAAAGAAGCGGTAATGGGCCAAATCCTCAAGCCACTGTAAATCAACACGATTTGCTTGCCTCCGCTGGAACACCCGCTCTCTATTTCAGTTCAGGAGCTAACACACACTATCTTAATATGCATTTAGGTTAATATTTGCACTTTGCAGGGCTAGGTAGATTGCACGGCTGGCACATATCAGACTAAATGTCTCTTCCGAAAGCTAAGGGACCGAACCGGAAGCTGCCATTCAGAGGGACTACCTGACAACATGTGGAACCTCTCCAGAAAAGCCTTCCCACCTCAAGCAACTCCTTTTGGTTAATCTTTCACATAGACAATACACGTTATATACACCGACACACCCCCCCGGCCTTTGCCTCCACAGATCCTGTGGTTGGCTAATTAAAGGAGGAGGTGTAACTATCAATCTAATCTGGCTTGTTCTCAAATTTACCATAATTTCCACACTTGAGAGGCTGGTGAAATGAAACAGCACTACTACACTTTCCCATTCATCAGCCGGAAGCAGAACAACTCAGAGAACCGGGCGAAAAATAATTAGGATGCGGGATCAGGTGTTGCGCGCGTGTATCTGTGCCTGTACAGGGGCACGCAGGCACATGAGCATTCACGGGAGGCAGCAGCAGTAGCACGGGGGGAGATGAGCACCACCAGTCATTTGACCTCGACAGGTGAATGCTTGCAGATGTACTCACAGCACACTTATTAGAAGAGGCCCAAATGCCCGAGAAAACTGCCGTCAGATTACGCCGGAAACAACAACGGCTTTTTAAACAACTACAGCCGCCAGAACGGTACCGGCGGCAGCACTGCAGGAGCTGCTCAGGAACCGCTGGGGCAACCCCAGCGCACCGGGTGCTCAGCGCGTGGCCCTGACCCCACCGCATGGCACGTCACCCTTGGGCAGGAAGCTTGACATTTTCTGGAAGCACCGGTGTCATTTCACGGGCTTTGCCGTCGCTTTGCGCTTGTGGGGTAACACTATAGATTTTTTCAGAAAGTGTTGGAGCAACTTTGGTACCTTTTCCATTCAAGCACACTGGGAGTGAGGTGTGGGGCTGCTGCCAGGGGCTCTGCTCAGCACAGCATGGCTGGAGCTGGCCCAGGACCTCCTTCGAAAGACAGACTGGTCAGACACACAGCTATCCTGAATCATCAAGGATAATCCTATGTTCAAGTTCAAGTTCCTACGTTCCACTTCAAGTTCAAGTTCCTACGTTCCAATTGGTGCCCATTACCTCTTGTCCTGGATCATCAAAGATGATCCAGGACAAGAGGTAACGAGTACAAACTGGAACGTAGGAACTTCTATCAAAGCATGAGGAGGAACTTCTTTACTTTGAGGGTGGCAGAGCGCTGGAACAGGCTGCCCAGGGAGGCGGTAGAGTCTCCCACCCCAGAGACATTCAAAACCCGCCTGGAGGTCATCCTGTGCAACCTGCTGTAGGTGACCCTGCTCTGGGAGGGGGGTTGGGCTGGATGATCTCCAGAGCTCCTTTCCAACCCTAACCAATCTGTGATTCTGTGATCAGAGCTGTTCTTCGAAATCTGTTCCTAGGAAATCGCTGCGAGAAGGAGGATGCACCTGAGGAGCAGGCCTAAGATGGAGGATTGAACAAACAAGTAGCTCTTACCTGAGGAATCGGCTATCCCATGGAACAACTTCTGAGAAAGATTCTGCAACATTACTAGGGGTCCGCCAAAACATACAATTACTTGCCATGTTCCAGTTAAAGCCTAAACTATCGAGTTGGCATTTCGTTTTAAAAGTGTATAAAGAAGCGGTAATGGGCCAAATCCTCAAGCCACTGTAAATCAACACGATTTGCTTGCCTCCGCTGGAACACCCGCTCTCTATTTCAATTCAGGAGCTAACACACAGTATCTTAATATGCATTTATGTTAATATTTGCACTTTGCAGGGCTAGGTAGATTGCACGGCTGGCACATATCAGACTAAATGTCACTTCTGAAAGCTAAGGGACCGAACCGGAAGCTGCCATTCAGAGGGACTACCTGACAACATGTGGAACCTCTCCGGAAAAGCCTTCCCACCTCAAGCAACTCCTTTTGATTAATCTTTCACATAGACAATACACGTTATATACACCGACACACCCCCCCGGCCTTTGCCTCCACAGATCCTGTGGTTGGCTAATTAAAGGAGGAGGTGTAACTATCAATCTAATCTCGCTCGTTCTCAAATTTACCATAATTTCCACACTTGAGAGGCTGGTGAAATGAAACAGCACTACTACACTTTCCCATTCATCAGCCGGAAGCAGAACAACTCCGAGAACCGGGCAAAAAATAATTAGGATGCGGGATCAGGTGTTGCGCGCGTGCTTTTTTGCCTGTACAGGGGCACGCAGGCACATGAGCATTCACGGGAGGCAGCAGCAGTAGCACGGGGGCAGATGAGCACCACCAGTCATTTGACCTCGACAGGTGAATGCTTGCAGATGTACTCACAGCACACTTATTAGAAGAGGCCCAAATGCCCGAGAAAACTGCCGTCAGATTACGCCGGAAACAACAACGGCTTTTTAAACAACTACAGCCGCCAGAACGGTACCGGCGGCAGCACTGCAGGAGCTGCTCAGGAACCGCTGGGGCAACCCCAGCGCACCGGGTGCTCAGCGCGTGGCCCTGACCCCACCGCATGGCATGTCACCCTTGGGCAGGAAGCTTGACATTTTCTGGAAGCACCGGTGTCATTTCACGGGCTTTGCCGTCGCTTTGCGCTTGTGGGGTAACACTATAGAGTTTTTCAGAAAGTGTTGGAGCAACTTTGGTACCTTTTCCATTCAGGCACACTGGGAGTGAGCTGTGGGGCTGCTGCCAGGGGCTCTGCTCAGCACAGCATGGCTGGAGCTGGCCCAGGACCTCCTTCGAAAGACAGACTGGTCAGACACACAGCTATCCTGAATCATCAAGGATAATCCTATGTTCAAGTTCAAGTTCCTACCTTCCAGTTCAAGTTCAAGTTCCTACGTTCCAATTGGTGCCCGTTACCTCTTGTCCTGGATCATCAAAGATGATCCAGGACAAGAGGTAACGGGTACAAACTGGAACGTAGGAACTTCTATCAAAGCATGAGGAGGAACTTCTTTACTTTGAGGGTGGCAGAGCACTGGAACAGGCTGCCCAGGGAGGCGGTAGAGTCTCCCACCCCAGAGACATTCAAAACCCGCCTGGAGGTCATCCTGTGCAACCTGCTGTACGTGACCCTGCTCTGGGAGGGGGGTTGGACTGGATGATCTCCAGAGGTCCTTTCCAACCCTAACCAATCTGTGATTCTGTGATCAGAGCTGTTCTTCGAAATCTGTTCCTAGGAAATCGCTGCGAGAAGGAGGATGCACCTGAGGAGCAGGCCTAAGATGGAGGATTGAACAAACAAGTAGCTCTTACCTGAGGAATCGGCTATCCCATGGAACAACTTCTGAGAAAGATTCTGCAACATTACTAGGGGTCCGCCAAAACATACAATTACTTGCCATGTTCCAGTTAAAGCCTAAACTATCGAGTTGGCATTTCGTTTTAAAAGTGTATAAAGAAGCGGTAATGGGCCAAATCCTCAAGCCACTGTAAATCAACACGATTTGCTTGCCTCCGCTGGAACACCCGCTCTCTATTTCAGTTCAGGAGCTAACACACACTATCTTAATATGCATTTAGGTTAATATTTGCACTTTGCAGGGCTAGGTAGATTGCACGGCTGGCACATATCAGACTAAATGTCTCTTCCGAAAGCTAAGGGACCGAACCGGAAGCTGCCATTCAGAGGGACTACCTGACAACATGTGGAACCTCTCCAGAAAAGCCTTCCCACCTCAAGCAACTCCTTTTGGTTAATCTTTCACATAGACAATACACGTTATATACACCGACACACCCCCCCGGCCTTTGCCTCCACAGATCCTGTGGTTGGCTAATTAAAGGAGGAGGTGTAACTATCAATCTAATCTGGCTTGTTCTCAAATTTACCATAATTTCCACACTTGAGAGGCTGGTGAAATGAAACAGCACTACTACACTTTCCCATTCATCAGCCGGAAGCAGAACAACTCAGAGAACCGGGCGAAAAATAATTAGGATGCGGGATCAGGTGTTGCGCGCGTGTATCTGTGCCTGTACAGGGGCACGCAGGCACATGAGCATTCACGGGAGGCAGCAGCAGTAGCACGGGGGGAGATGAGCACCACCAGTCATTTGACCTCGACAGGTGAATGCTTGCAGATGTACTCACAGCACACTTATTAGAAGAGGCCCAAATGCCCGAGAAAACTGCCGTCAGATTACGCCGGAAACAACAACGGCTTTTTAAACAACTACAGCCGCCAGAACGGTACCGGCGGCAGCACTGCAGGAGCTGCTCAGGAACCGCTGGGGCAACCCCAGCGCACCGGGTGCTCAGCGCGTGGCCCTGACCCCACCGCATGGCACGTCACCCTTGGGCAGGAAGCTTGACATTTTCTGGAAGCACCGGTGTCATTTCACGGGCTTTGCCGTCGCTTTGCGCTTGTGGGGTAACACTATAGATTTTTTCAGAAAGTGTTGGAGCAACTTTGGTACCTTTTCCATTCAAGCACACTGGGAGTGAGGTGTGGGGCTGCTGCCAGGGGCTCTGCTCAGCACAGCATGGCTGGAGCTGGCCCAGGACCTCCTTCGAAAGACAGACTGGTCAGACACACAGCTATCCTGAATCATCAAGGATAATCCTATGTTCAAGTTCAAGTTCCTACGTTCCACTTCAAGTTCAAGTTCCTACGTTCCAATTGGTGCCCATTACCTCTTGTCCTGGATCATCAAAGATGATCCAGGACAAGAGGTAACGAGTACAAACTGGAACGTAGGAACTTCTATCAAAGCATGAGGAGGAACTTCTTTACTTTGAGGGTGGCAGAGCGCTGGAACAGGCTGCCCAGGGAGGCGGTAGAGTCTCCCACCCCAGAGACATTCAAAACCCGCCTGGAGGTCATCCTGTGCAACCTGCTGTAGGTGACCCTGCTCTGGGAGGGGGGTTGGACTACATGATCTCCAGAGCTCCTTTCCAACCCTAACCAATCTGTGATTCTGTGATCAGAGCTGTTCTTCGAAATCTGTTCCTAGGAAATCGCTGCGAGAAGGAGGATGCACCTGAGGAGCAGGCCTAAGATGGAGGATTGAACAAACAAGTAGCTCTTACCTGAGGAATCGGCTATCCCATGGAACAACTTCTGAGAAAGATTCTGCAACATTACTAGGGGTCCGCCAAAACATACAATTACTTGCCATGTTCCAGTTAAAGCCTAAACTATCGAGTTGGCATTTCGTTTTAAAAGTGTATAAAGAAGCGGTAATGGGCCAAATCCTCAAGCCACTGTAAATCAACACGATTTGCTTGCCTCCGCTGGAACACCCGCTCTCTATTTCAATTCAGGAGCTAACACACAGTATCTTAATATGCATTTATGTTAATATTTGCACTTTGCAGGGCTAGGTAGATTGCACGGCTGGCACATATCAGACTAAATGTCACTTCTGAAAGCTAAGGGACCGAACCGGAAGCTGCCATTCAGAGGGACTACCTGACAACATGTGGAACCTCTCCGGAAAAGCCTTCCCACCTCAAGCAACTCCTTTTGATTAATCTTTCACATAGACAATACACGTTATATACACCGACACACCCCCCCGGCCTTTGCCTCCACAGATCCTGTGGTTGGCTAATTAAAGGAGGAGGTGTAACTATCAATCTAATCTCGCTCGTTCTCAAATTTACCATAATTTCCACACTTGAGAGGCTGGTGAAATGAAACAGCACTACTACACTTTCCCATTCATCAGCCGGAAGCAGAACAACTCCGAGAACCGGGCAAAAAATAATTAGGATGCGGGATCAGGTGTTGCGCGCGTGCTTTTTTGCCTGTACAGGGGCACGCAGGCACATGAGCATTCACGGGAGGCAGCAGCAGTAGCACGGGGGCAGATGAGCACCACCAGTCATTTGACCTCGACAGGTGAATGCTTGCAGATGTACTCACAGCACACTTATTAGAAGAGGCCCAAATGCCCGAGAAAACTGCCGTCAGATTACGCCGGAAACAACAACGGCTTTTTAAACAACTACAGCCGCCAGAACGGTACCGGCGGCAGCACTGCAGGAGCTGCTCAGGAACCGCTGGGGCAACCCCAGCGCACCGGGTGCTCAGCGCGTGGCCCTGACCCCACCGCATGGCATGTCACCCTTGGGCAGGAAGCTTGACATTTTCTGGAAGCACCGGTGTCATTTCACGGGCTTTGCCGTCGCTTTGCGCTTGTGGGGTAACACTATAGAGTTTTTCAGAAAGTGTTGGAGCAACTTTGGTACCTTTTCCATTCAGGCACACTGGGAGTGAGCTGTGGGGCTGCTGCCAGGGGCTCTGCTCAGCACAGCATGGCTGGAGCTGGCCCAGGACCTCCTTCGAAAGACAGACTGGTCAGACACACAGCTATCCTGAATCATCAAGGATAATCCTATGTTCAAGTTCAAGTTCCTACCTTCCAGTTCAAGTTCAAGTTCCTACGTTCCAATTGGTGCCCGTTACCTCTTGTCCTGGATCATCAAAGATGATCCAGGACAAGAGGTAACGGGTACAAACTGGAACGTAGGAACTTCTATCAAAGCATGAGGAGGAACTTCTTTACTTTGAGGGTGGCAGAGCACTGGAACAGGCTGCCCAGGGAGGCGGTAGAGTCTCCCACCCCAGAGACATTCAAAACCCGCCTGGAGGTCATCCTGTGCAACCTGCTGTACGTGACCCTGCTCTGGGAGGGGGGTTGGACTGGATGATCTCCAGAGGTCCTTTCCAACCCTAACCAATCTGTGATTCTGTGATCAGAGCTGTTCTTCGAAATCTGTTCCTAGGAAATCGCTGCGAGAAGGAGGATGCACCTGAGGAGCAGGCCTAAGATGGAGGATTGAACAAACAAGTAGCTCTTACCTGAGGAATCGGCTATCCCATGGAACAACTTCTGAGAAAGATTCTGCAACATTACTAGGGGTCCGCCAAAACATACAATTACTTGCCATGTTCCAGTTAAAGCCTAAACTATCGAGTTGGCATTTCGTTTTAAAAGTGTATAAAGAAGCGGTAATGGGCCAAATCCTCAAGCCACTGTAAATCAACACGATTTGCTTGCCTCCGCTGGAACACCCGCTCTCTATTTCAGTTCAGGAGCTAACACACACTATCTTAATATGCATTTAGGTTAATATTTGCACTTTGCAGGGCTAGGTAGATTGCACGGCTGGCACATATCAGACTAAATGTCTCTTCCGAAAGCTAAGGGACCGAACCGGAAGCTGCCATTCAGAGGGACTACCTGACAACATGTGGAACCTCTCCAGAAAAGCCTTCCCACCTCAAGCAACTCCTTTTGGTTAATCTTTCACATAGACAATACACGTTATATACACCGACACACCCCCCCGGCCTTTGCCTCCACAGATCCTGTGGTTGGCTAATTAAAGGAGGAGGTGTAACTATCAATCTAATCTGGCTTGTTCTCAAATTTACCATAATTTCCACACTTGAGAGGCTGGTGAAATGAAACAGCACTACTACACTTTCCCATTCATCAGCCGGAAGCAGAACAACTCAGAGAACCGGGCGAAAAATAATTAGGATGCGGGATCAGGTGTTGCGCGCGTGTATCTGTGCCTGTACAGGGGCACGCAGGCACATGAGCATTCACGGGAGGCAGCAGCAGTAGCACGGGGGGAGATGAGCACCACCAGTCATTTGACCTCGACAGGTGAATGCTTGCAGATGTACTCACAGCACACTTATTAGAAGAGGCCCAAATGCCCGAGAAAACTGCCGTCAGATTACGCCGGAAACAACAACGGCTTTTTAAACAACTACAGCCGCCAGAACGGTACCGGCGGCAGCACTGCAGGAGCTGCTCAGGAACCGCTGGGGCAACCCCAGCGCACCGGGTGCTCAGCGCGTGGCCCTGACCCCACCGCATGGCACGTCACCCTTGGGCAGGAAGCTTGACATTTTCTGGAAGCACCGGTGTCATTTCACGGGCTTTGCCGTCGCTTTGCGCTTGTGGGGTAACACTATAGATTTTTTCAGAAAGTGTTGGAGCAACTTTGGTACCTTTTCCATTCAAGCACACTGGGAGTGAGGTGTGGGGCTGCTGCCAGGGGCTCTGCTCAGCACAGCATGGCTGGAGCTGGCCCAGGACCTCCTTCGAAAGACAGACTGGTCAGACACACAGCTATCCTGAATCATCAAGGATAATCCTATGTTCAAGTTCAAGTTCCTACGTTCCACTTCAAGTTCAAGTTCCTACGTTCCAATTGGTGCCCATTACCTCTTGTCCTGGATCATCAAAGATGATCCAGGACAAGAGGTAACGAGTACAAACTGGAACGTAGGAACTTCTATCAAAGCATGAGGAGGAACTTCTTTACTTTGAGGGTGGCAGAGCGCTGGAACAGGCTGCCCAGGGAGGCGGTAGAGTCTCCCACCCCAGAGACATTCAAAACCCGCCTGGAGGTCATCCTGTGCAACCTGCTGTAGGTGACCCTGCTCTGGGAGGGGGGTTGGACTACATGATCTCCAGAGCTCCTTTCCAACCCTAACCAATCTGTGATTCTGTGATCAGAGCTGTTCTTCGAAATCTGTTCCTAGGAAATCGCTGCGAGAAGGAGGATGCACCTGAGGAGCAGGCCTAAGATGGAGGATTGAACAAACAAGTAGCTCTTACCTGAGGAATCGGCTATCCCATGGAACAACTTCTGAGAAAGATTCTGCAACATTACTAGGGGTCCGCCAAAACATACAATTACTTGCCATGTTCCAGTTAAAGCCTAAACTATCGAGTTGGCATTTCGTTTTAAAAGTGTATAAAGAAGCGGTAATGGGCCAAATCCTCAAGCCACTGTAAATCAACACGATTTGCTTGCCTCCGCTGGAACACCCGCTCTCTATTTCAATTCAGGAGCTAACACACAGTATCTTAATATGCATTTATGTTAATATTTGCACTTTGCAGGGCTAGGTAGATTGCACGGCTGGCACATATCAGACTAAATGTCACTTCTGAAAGCTAAGGGACCGAACCGGAAGCTGCCATTCAGAGGGACTACCTGACAACATGTGGAACCTCTCCGGAAAAGCCTTCCCACCTCAAGCAACTCCTTTTGATTAATCTTTCACATAGACAATACACGTTATATACACCGACACACCCCCCCGGCCTTTGCCTCCACAGATCCTGTGGTTGGCTAATTAAAGGAGGAGGTGTAACTATCAATCTAATCTCGCTCGTTCTCAAATTTACCATAATTTCCACACTTGAGAGGCTGGTGAAATGAAACAGCACTACTACACTTTCCCATTCATCAGCCGGAAGCAGAACAACTCCGAGAACCGGGCAAAAAATAATTAGGATGCGGGATCAGGTGTTGCGCGCGTGCTTTTTTGCCTGTACAGGGGCACGCAGGCACATGAGCATTCACGGGAGGCAGCAGCAGTAGCACGGGGGCAGATGAGCACCACCAGTCATTTGACCTCGACAGGTGAATGCTTGCAGATGTACTCACAGCACACTTATTAGAAGAGGCCCAAATGCCCGAGAAAACTGCCGTCAGATTACGCCGGAAACAACAACGGCTTTTTAAACAACTACAGCCGCCAGAACGGTACCGGCGGCAGCACTGCAGGAGCTGCTCAGGAACCGCTGGGGCAACCCCAGCGCACCGGGTGCTCAGCGCGTGGCCCTGACCCCACCGCATGGCATGTCACCCTTGGGCAGGAAGCTTGACATTTTCTGGAAGCACCGGTGTCATTTCACGGGCTTTGCCGTCGCTTTGCGCTTGTGGGGTAACACTATAGAGTTTTTCAGAAAGTGTTGGAGCAACTTTGGTACCTTTTCCATTCAGGCACACTGGGAGTGAGCTGTGGGGCTGCTGCCAGGGGCTCTGCTCAGCACAGCATGGCTGGAGCTGGCCCAGGACCTCCTTCGAAAGACAGACTGGTCAGACACACAGCTATCCTGAATCATCAAGGATAATCCTATGTTCAAGTTCAAGTTCCTACCTTCCAGTTCAAGTTCAAGTTCCTACGTTCCAATTGGTGCCCGTTACCTCTTGTCCTGGATCATCAAAGATGATCCAGGACAAGAGGTAACGGGTACAAACTGGAACGTAGGAACTTCTATCAAAGCATGAGGAGGAACTTCTTTACTTTGAGGGTGGCAGAGCACTGGAACAGGCTGCCCAGGGAGGCGGTAGAGTCTCCCACCCCAGAGACATTCAAAACCCGCCTGGAGGTCATCCTGTGCAACCTGCTGTACGTGACCCTGCTCTGGGAGGGGGGTTGGACTGGATGATCTCCAGAGGTCCTTTCCAACCCTAACCAATCTGTGATTCTGTGATCAGAGCTGTTCTTCGAAATCTGTTCCTAGGAAATCGCTGCGAGAAGGAGGATGCACCTGAGGAGCAGGCCTAAGATGGAGGATTGAACAAACAAGTAGCTCTTACCTGAGGAATCGGCTATCCCATGGAACAACTTCTGAGAAAGATTCTGCAACATTACTAGGGGTCCGCCAAAACATACAATTACTTGCCATGTTCCAGTTAAAGCCTAAACTATCGAGTTGGCATTTCGTTTTAAAAGTGTATAAAGAAGCGGTAATGGGCCAAATCCTCAAGCCACTGTAAATCAACACGATTTGCTTGCCTCCGCTGGAACACCCGCTCTCTATTTCAGTTCAGGAGCTAACACACAGTATCTTAATATGCATTTATGTTAATATTTGCACTTTGCAGGGCTAGGTAGATTGCACGGCTGGCACATATCAGACTAAATGTCACTTCCGAAAGCTAAGGGACCGAACCGGAAGCTGCCATTCAGAGGGACTACCTGACAACATGTGGAACCTCTCCGGAAAAGCCTTCCCACCTCAAGCAACTCCTTTTGATTCATCTTTCACATAGACAATACACGTTATATACACCAACACACCCCCCCGGCCTTTGCCTCCACAGATCCTGTGGTTGGCTAATTAAAGGAGGAGGTGTAACTATCAATCTAATCTGGCTTGTTCTCAAATTTACCATAATTTCCACACTTGAGAGGCTGGTGAAATGAAACAGCACTACTACACTTTCCCATTCATCAGCCGGAAGCAGAACAACTCAGAGAACCGGGCGAAAAATAATTAGGATGCGGGATCAGGTGTTGCGCGCGTGCATCTGTGCCTGTACAGGGGCACGCAGGCACATGAGCATTCACGGGAGGCAGCAGCAGTAGCACGGGGGCAGATGAGCACCACCAGTCATTTGACCTCGACAGGTGAATGCTTGCAGATGTACTCACAGCACACTTATTAGAAGAGGCCCAAATGCCCGAGAAAACTGCCGTCAGATTACGCCGGAAACAACAACGGCTTTTTAAACAACTACAGCCGCCAGAACGGTACCGGCGGCAGCACTGCAGGAGCTGCTCAGGAACCGCTGGGGCAACCCCAGCGCACCGGGTGCTCAGCGCGTGGCCCTGACCCCACCGCATGGCATGTCACCCTTGGGCAGGAAGCTTGACATTTTCTGGAAGCACCGGTGTCATTTCACGGGCTTTGCCGTCGCTTTGCGCTTGTGGGGTAACACTATAGAGTTTTTCAGAAAGTGTTGGAGCAACTTTGGTACCTTTTCCATTCAGGCACACTGGGAGTGAGGTGTGGGGCTGCTGCCAGGGGCTCTGCTCAGCACAGCATGGCTGGAGCTGGCCCAGGACCTCCTTCGAAAGACAGACTGGTCAGACACACAGCTATCCTGAATCATCAAGGATAATCCTATGTTCAAGTTCCTACGTTCCAGTTCAAGTTCAAGTTCCTACGTTCCAATTGGTGCCCGTTACCTCTTGTCCTGGATCATCAAAGATGATCCAGGACAAGAGGTAACGGGTACAAACTGGAACCTAGGAACTTCTATCAAAGCATGAGGAGGAACTTCTTTACTTTGAGGGTGGCAGAGCGCTGGAACAGGCTGCCCAGGGAGGCGGTAGAGTCTCCCACCCCAGAGACATTCAAAACCCGCCTGGAGGTCATCCTGTGCAACCTGCTGTACGTGACCCTGCTCTGGGAGGGGGGTTGGACTGGATGATCTCCAGAGCTCCTTTCCAACCCTAACCAATCTGTGATTCTGTGATCAGAGCTGTTCTTCGAAATCTGTTCCTAGGAAATCGCTGCGAGAAGGAGGATGCACCTGAGGAGCAGGCCTAAGATGGAGGATTGAACAAACAAGTAGCTCTTACCTGAGGAATCGGCTATCCCATGGAACAACTTCTGAGAAAGATTCTGCAACATTACTAGGGGTCCGCCAAAACATACAATTACTTGCCATGTTCCAGTTAAAGCCTAAACTATCGAGTTGGCATTTCTTTTTAAAAGTGTATAAAGAAGCGGTAATGGGCCAAATCCTCAAGCCACTGTAAATCAACACGATTTGCTTGCCTCCGCTGGAACACCCGCTCTCTATTTCAATTCAGGAGCTAACACACAGTATCTTAATATGCATTTAGGTTAATATTTGCACTTTGCAGGGCTAGGTAGATTGCACGGCTGGCACATATCAGACTAAATGTCACTTCCGAAAGCTAAGGGACCGAACCGGAAGCTGCCATTCAGAGGGACTACCTGACAACATGTGGAACCTCTCCGGAAAAGCCTTCCCACCTCAAGCACCTCCTTTTGATTCATCTTTCACATAGACAATACACGTTATATACACCGACACACCCCCCCGGCCTTTGCCTCCACAGATCCTGTGGTTGGCTAATTAAAGGAGGAGGTGTAACTATCAATCTAATCTGGCTTGTTCTCAAATTTACCATAATTTCCACACTTGAGAGGCTGGTGAAATGAAACAGCACTACTACACTTTCCCGTTCATCAGCCGGAAGCAGAACAACTCCGAGAACCGGGCGAAAAATAATTAGGATGCGGGATCAGGTGTTGCGCGCGTGCTTCTGTGCCTGTACAGGGGCACGCAGGCACATGAGCATTCACGGGAGGCAGCAGCAGCAGTAGCACGGGGGGAGATGAGCACCACCAGTCATTTGACCTCGACAGGTGAATGCTTGCAGATGTACTCACAGCACACTTATTAGAAGAGGCCCAAATGCCCGAGAAAACTGCCGTCAGATTACGCCGGAAACAACAACGGCTTTTTAAACAACTACAGCCGCCAGAACGGTACCGGCGGCAGCACTGCAGGAGCTGCTCAGGAACCGCTGGGGCAACCCCAGCGCACCGGGTGCTCAGCGCGTGGCCCTGACCCCACCGCATGGCATGTCACCCTTGGGCAGGAAGCTTGACATTTTCTGGAAGCACCGGTGTCATTTCACGGGCTTTGCCGTCGCTTTGCGCTTGTGGGGTAACACTATAGAGTTTTTCAGAAAGTGTTGGAGCAACTTTGGTACCTTTTCCATTCAGGCACACTGGGAGTGAGGTGTGGGGCTGCTGCCAGGGGCTCTGCTCAGCACAGCATGGCTGGAGCTGGCCCAGGACCTCCTTCGAAAGACAGACTGGTCAGACACACAGCTATCCTGAATCATCAAGGATAATCCTATGTTCAAGTTCAAGTTCCTACCTTCCAGTTCAAGTTCAAGTTCCTACGTTCCAATTGGTGCCCGTTACCTCTTGTCCTGGATCATCTTTGATGATCCAGGACAAGAGGTAACGGGTACAAACTGGAACCTAGGAACTTCTATCAAAGCATGAGGAGGAACTTCTTTACTTTGAGGGTGGCAGAGCACTGGAACAGGCTGCCCAGGGAGGCGGTAGAGTCTCCCACCCCAGAGACATTCAAAACCCGCCTGGAGGTCATCCTGTGCAACCTGCTGTAGGTGACCCTGCTCTGGCAGGGGGGTTGGACTACATGATCTCCAGAGCTCCTTTCCAACCCTAACCAATCTGTGATTCTGTGATCAGAGCTGTTCTTCGAAATCTGTTCCTAGGAAATCGCTGCGAGAAGGAGGACGCACCTGAGGAGCAGGCCTAAGATGGAGGATTGAACAAACAAGTAGCTCTTACCTGAGGAATCGGCTATCCCATGGAACAACTTCTGAGAAAGATTCTGCAACATTACTAGGGGTCCGCCAAAACATACAATTACTTGTCATGTTCCAGTTAAAGCCTAAACTATCGAGTTGGCATTTCTTTTTAAAAGTATATAAAGAAGCGGTAATGGGCCAAATCCTCAAGCCACTGTAAATCAACACGATTTGCTTGCCTCCGCTGGAACACCCGCTCTCTATTTCAGTTCAGGAGCTAACACACACTATCTTAATATGCATTTAGGTTAATATTTGCACTTTGCAGGGCTAGGTAGATTGCACGGCTGGCACATATCAGACTAAATGTCACTTCCGAAAGCTAAGGGACCGAACCGGAAGCTGCCATTCAGAGGGACTACCTGACAACATGTGGAACCTCTCCGGAAAAGCCTTCCCACCTCAAGCAACTCCTTTTGATTAATCTTTCACATAGACAATACACGTTATATACACCGACACACCCCCCGGCCTTTGCCTCCACAGATCCTGTGGTTGGCTAATTAAAGGAGGAGGTGTAACTATCAATCTAATCTGGCTTGTTCTCAAATTTACCATAATTTCCACACTTGAGAGGCTGGTGAAATGAAACAGCACTACTACACTTTCCCATTCATCAGCCGGAAGCAGAACAACTCCGAGAACCGGGCGAAAAATAATTAGGATGCGGGATCAGGTGTTGCGCGCGTGCATCTGTGCCTGTACAGGGGCACGCAGGCACATGAGCATTCACGGGAGGCAGCAGCAGTAGCACGGGGGGAGATGAGCACCACCAGTCATTTGACCTCGACAGGTGAATGCTTGCAGATGTACTCACAGCACACTTATTAGAAGAGGCCCAAATGCCCGAGAAAACTGCCGTCAGATTACGCCGGAAACAACAACGGCTTTTTAAACAACTACAGCCGCCAGAACGGTACCGGCGGCAGCACTGCAGGAGCTGCTCAGGAACCGCTGGGGCAACCCCAGCGCACCGGGTGCTCAGCGCGTGGCCCTGACCCCACCGCATGGCATGTCACCCTTGGGCAGGAAGCTTGACATTTTCTGGAAGCACCGGTGTCATTTCACGGGCTTTGCCGTCGCTTTGCGCTTGTGGGGTAACACTATAGAGTTTTTCAGAAAGTGTTGGAGCAACTTTTGTACCTTTTCCATTCAGGCACACTGGGAGTGAGGTGTGGGGCTGCTGCCAGGGGCTCTGCTCAGCACAGCATGGCTGGAGCTGGCCCAGGACCTCCTTCGAAAGACAGACTGGTCAGACACACAGCTATCCTGAATCATCAAGGATAATCCTATGTTCAAGTTCAAGTTCCTACCTTCCAGTTCAAGTTCAAGTTCCTACGTTCCAATTGGTGCCCGTTACCTCTTGTCCTGGATCATCAAAGATGATCCAGGACAAGAGGTAACGGGTACAAACTGGAACGTAGGAACTTCTATCAAAGCATGAGGAGGAACTTCTTTACTTTGAGGGTGGCAGAGCGCTGGAACAGGCTGCCCAGGGAGGCGGTAGAGTCTCCCACCCCAGAGACATTCAAAACCCGCCTGGAGGTCATCCTGTGCAACCTGCTGTAGGTGACCCTGCTCTGGCAGGGGGGTTGGACTACATGATCTCCAGAGCTCCTTTCCAACCCTAACCAATCTGTGATTCTGTGATCAGAGCTGTTCTTCGAAATCTGTTCCTAGGAAATCGCTGCGAGAAGGAGGACGCACCTGAGGAGCAGGCCTAAGATGGAGGATTGAACAAACAAGTAGCTCTTACCTGAGGAATCGGCTATCCCATGGAACAACTTCTGAGAAAGATTCTGCAACATTACTAGGGGTCCGCCAAAACATACAATTACTTGTCATGTTCCAGTTAAAGCCTAAACTATCGAGTTGGCATTTCTTTTTAAAAGTATATAAAGAAGCGGTAATGGGCCAAATCCTCAAGCCACTGTAAATCAACACGATTTGCTTGCCTCCGCTGGAACACCCGCTCTCTATTTCAGTTCAGGAGCTAACACACAGTATCTTAATATGCATTTAGGTTAATATTTGCACTTTGCAGGGCTAGGTAGATTGCACGGCTGGCACATATCAGACTAAATGTCACTTCCGAAAGCTAAGGGACCGAACCGGAAGCTGCCATTCAGAGGGACTACCTGACAACATGTGGAACCTCTCCGGAAAAGCCTTCCCACCTCAAGCAACTCCTTTTGATTCATCTTTCACATAGACAATACACGTTATATACACCGACACACCCCCCGGCCTTTGCCTCCACAGATCCTGTGGTTGGCTAATTAAAGGAGGAGGTGTAACTATCAATCTAATCTGGCTTGTTCTCAAATTTACCATAATTTCCACACTTGAGAGGCTGGTGAAATGAAACAGCACTACTACACTTTCCCATTCATCAGCCGGAAGCAGAACAACTCCGAGAACCGGGCGAAAAATAATTAGGATGCGGGATCAGGTGTTGCGCGCGTGCATCTGTGCCTGTACAGGGGCACGCAGGCACATGAGCATTCACGGGAGGCAGCAGCAGTAGCACGGGGGCAGATGAGCACCACCAGTCATTTGACCTCGACAGGTGAATGCTTGCAGATGTACTCACAGCACACTTATTAGAAGAGGCCCAAATGCCCGAGAAAACTGCCGTCAGATTACGCCGGAAACAACAACGGCTTTTTAAACAACTACAGCCGCCAGAACGGTACCGGCAGCAGCACTGCAGGAGCTGCTCAGGAACTGCTGGGGCAACCCCAGCGCACCGGGTGCTCAGCGCGTGGCCCTGACCCCACCGCATGGCATGTCACCCTTGGGCAGGAGCTTGACATTTTCTGGAAGCACCGGTGTCATTTCACGGGCTTTGCCTTCGCTTTGCGCTTGTGGGGTAACACTATAGAGTTTTTCAGAAAGTGTTGGAGCAACTTTGGTACCTTTTCCATTCAGGCACACTGGGAGTGAGCTGTGGGGCTGCTGCCAGGGGCTCTGCTCAGCACAGCATGGCTGGAGCTGGCCCAGGACCTCCTTCGAAAGACAGACTGGTCAGACACACAGCTATCCTGAATCATCAAGGATAATCCTATGTTCAAGTTCAAGTTCCTACCTTCCAGTTCAAGTTCAAGTTCCTACGTTCCAATTGGTGCCCGTTACCTCTTGTCCTGGATCATCAAAGATGATTTTTGATGATCCAGGACAAGAGGTAACGGGTACAAACTGGAACCTAGGAACTTCTTTCAAAGCATGAGGAGGAACTTCTTTACTTTGAGGGTGGCAGAGTGCTGGAACAGGCTGCCCAGGGAGGCGGTAGAGTCTCCCACCCCAGAGACATTCAAAACCCGCCTGGAGGTCATCCTGTGCAACCTGCTGTAGGTGACCCTGCTCTGGCAGGGGGGTTGGACTGGATGATCTCCAGAGCTCCTTTCCAACCCTAACCAATCTGTGATTCTGTGATCAGAGCTGTTCTTCGAAATCTGTTCCTAGGAAATCGCTGCGAGAAGGAGGATGCACCTGAGGAGCAGGCCTAAGATGGAGGATTGAACAAACAAGTAGCTCTTACCTGAGGAATCGGCTATCCCATGGAACAACTTCTGAGAAAGATTCTGCAACATTACTAGGGGTCCGCCAAAACATACAATTACTTGCCATGTTCCAGTTAAAGCCTAAACTATCGAGTTGGCATTTCTTTTTAAAAGTATATAAAGAAGCGGTAATGGGCCAAATCCTCAAGCCACTGTAAATCAACACGATTTGCTTGCCTCCGCTGGAACACCCGCTCTCTATTTCAGTTCAGGAGCTAACACACAGTATCTTAATATGCATTTAGGTTAATATTTGCACTTTGCAGGGCTAGGTAGATTGCACGGCTGGCACATATCAGACTAAATGTCACTTCCGAAAGCTAAGGGACCGAACCGGAAGCTGCCATTCAGAGGGACTACCTGACAACATGTGGAACCTCTCCGGAAAAGCCTTCCCACCTCAAGCAACTCCTTTTGATTAATCTTTCACATAGACAATACACGTTACTATTTTAAAAAGCTGAATTTTTAAGGACAGAATACCTTAACGAACAGAGGAAAATGTGAACCAATTAGCATCTTCAAGCACTCTGAGACGCAGGGAGAGAAGGCCTACATAGAGTAGCCAGGCCCCTTCAGAGACCACAGCTGTAGCCCCTCTCTGCAATGTTGCCTCCTGGCAGCTAGACCGGGTCCAACCCCAGGACCCAGACACACTGCCAGTCACTCCAGAGTGTCATTAAGATGCACGGCACCACGGCGCAATTCAAATCAATGTTTCTTTCCTGCACGTTGCAGCGGGCGAGGTAGCAAAGGTTGACGTGAAAAGTGGGAGAGCTGCCCAGTAACCGTGAGGTTTTGTATCATGCGAACTTAGAAAATGGTCTGGAATAAAGAATCTGTGCAGTATTGCCTTTCACACGGTGTCTAATCTCGCACCGCTAGACAACTTCAACTACGAGTATCTGGCAGAACTCGAGATGGTTTCACAAAGACTTGTCATCCTCCTTCACCAGATCACTCTCTAGAAGGCGTGAGGGATGGGGAGTTGAAATACATCATATTAGAATGAATAGAAATGGTAATGATCGGGCTCTTCCACAACACTTCCGCTCTAAGTAATCAGTTAATTAACCCTGAATCGAGCGGGCTTGCTGGTCAGGAATACAGCAGTTGGATTGACAACAGCTTCCAGACTCCTGCTTCTCAAGGACAACATTCGGTAACCCTTATTGATGTTAAACATTAGCTTACCCTGTGAGGAACCTCCAGAAATCAAGAGGGATTGTGCTACGTGAGGAAGACTGGCAGAATCTCATACCAATTTACAAGACAAGAAAGAACAGACAAGAAAGAACCTCCAGCACTCTCGCCATGGTAAACTCGTATGCCCCCCCTCCGACACCCCCCCCCGCTTTTGCCTCCACAGATCCTGTGGTTGGCTAATTAAAGGAGGAGGTGTAACTATCAATCTAATCTGGCTTGTTCTCAAATTTACCATAATTTCCACACTTGAGAGGCTGGTGAAATGAAACAGCACTACTACACTTTCCCATTCATCAGCCGGAAGCAGAACAACTCCGAGAACCGGGCGAAAAATAATTAGGATGCGGGATCAGGTGTTGCGCGCGTGCATCTGTGCCTGTACAGGGGCACGCAGGCACATGAGCATTCACGGGAGGCAGCAGCAGTAGCACGGGGGCAGATGAGCACCACCAGTCATTTGACCTCGACAGGTGAATGCTTGCAGATGTACTCACAGCACACTTACTAGAAGAGGCCCATATGCCCGAGAAAACTGCCGTCAGATTACGCCGGAAACAACAACGGCTTTTTAAACAACTACAGCCGCCAGAACGGTACCGGCGGCAGCACTGCAGGAGCTGCTCAGGAACCGCTGGGGCAACCCCAGCGCACCGGGTGCTCAGTGCGTGGCCCTGACCCCACCGCATGGCATGTCACCCTTGGGCAGGAAGCTTGACATTTTCTGGAAGCACCGGTGTCATTTCACGGGCTTTGCCGTCGCTTTGCGCTTGTGGGGTAACACTATAGAGTTTTTCAGAAAGTGTTGGAGCAACTTTGGTACCTTTTCCATTCAGGCACATTGGGAGTGAGGTGTGGGGCTGCTGCCAGGGGCTCTGCTCAGCACAGCATGGCTGGAGCTGGCCCAGGACCTCCTTCGAAAGACAGACTGGTCAGACACACAGCTATCCTGAATCATCAAGGATAATCCTATGTTCAAGTTCAAGTTCCTACCTTCCAGTTGAAGTTCAAGTTCCTACGTTCCAATTGGTGCCCGTTACCTCTTGTCCTGGATCATCAAAGATGATCCAGGACAAGAGGTAACGGGTACAAACTGGAACCTAGGAACTTCTATCAAAGCATGAGGAGGAACTTCTTTACTTTGAGGGTGGCAGAGCGCTGGAACAGGCTGCCCAGGGAGGCGGTAGAGTCTCCCACCCCAGAGACATTCAAAACCCGCCTGGAGGTCATCCTGTGCAACCTGCTGTAGGTGACCCTGCTCTGGCAGGGGGGTTGGGCTGGATGATCTCCAGACCTCCTTTCCAACCCAAAGCAATCTGTGATTCTGTGATCAGAGCTGTTCTTCGAAATCTGTTCCTAGGAAATCGCTGCGAGAAGGAGGATGCACCTGAGGAGCAGGCCTAAGATGGAGGATTGAACAAACAAGTAGCTCTTACCTGAGGAATCGGCTATCCCATGGAACAACTTCTGAGAAAGTTTCTGCAACATTACTAGGGGTCCGCCAAAACATACAATTTCTTGCCATGTTCCAGTTAAAGCCTAAACTATCGAGTTGGCATTTCTTTTTAAAAGTGTATAAAGAAGCGGTAATGGGCCAAATCCGCAAGCCACTGTAAATCAACACGATTTGCTTGCCTCCGCTGGAACACCCGCTCTCTATTTCAGTTCAGGAGCTAACACACAGTATCTTAATATGCATTTAGGTTAATATTTGCACTTTGCAGGGCTAGGTAGATTGCACGGCTGGCACATATCAGACTAAATGTCACTTCCGAAAGCTAAGGGACCGAACCGGAAGCTGCCATTCAGAGGGACTACCTGACAACATGTGGAACCTCTCCGGAAAAGCCTTCCCACCTCAAGCAACTCCTTTTGATTAATCTTTCACATAGACAATACACGTTACTATTTTAAAAAGCTGAATTTTTAAGGACAGAATACCTTAACGAACAGAGGAAAATGTGAACCAATTAGCATCTTCAAGCACTCTGAGACGCAGGGAGAGAAGGCCTACATAGAGTAGCCAGGCCCCTTCAGAGACCACAGCTGTAGCCCCTCTCTGCAATGTTGCCTCCTGGCAGCTAGACCGGGTCCAACCCCAGGACCCAGACACACTGCCAGTCACTCCAGAGTGTCATTAAGATGCACGGCACCACGGCGCAATTCAAATCAATGTTTCTTTCCTGCACGTTGCAGCAGGCGAGGTAGCAAAGGTTGACGTGAAAAGTGGGAGAGCTGCCCAGTAACCGTGAGGTTTTGTATCATGCGAACTTAGAAAATGGTCTGGAATAAAGAATCTGTGCAGTATTGCCTTTCACACGGTGTCTAATCTCGCACCGCTAGACAACTTCAACTACGAGTATCTGGCAGAACTCGAGATGGTTTCACAAAGACTTGTCATCCTCCTTCACCAGATCACTCTCTGGAAGGCGTGAGGGAGGGGGAGTTGAAATACATCATATTAGAATGAATAGAAATGGTAATGATCGGGCTCTTCCACAACACTTCCGCTCTAAGTAATCAGTTAATTAACCCTGAATCGAGCGGGCTTGCTGGTCAGGAATACAGCAGTTGGATTGACAACAGCTTCCAGACTCCTGCTTCTCAAGGACAAGATTCGGTAACCCTTATTGATGTTAAATATCAGCTTACCCTGTGAGCAACCTCCAGAAATCAAGAGCGATTGTGCTACGTGAGGAAGACTGGCAGAACCTCATACCAATTTACAAGACAAGAAAGAACAGACAAGAAAGAACCTCCAGCAATCTCGCCATGGTAAAATCGTATGCCCCCCCACCGACACGCCCCCCGGCCTTTGCCTCCACAGATCCTGTGGTTGGCTAATTAAAGGAGGAGGTGTAACTATCAATCTAATCTGGCTTGTTCTCAAATTTACCATAATTTCCACACTTGAGAGGCTGGTGAAATGAAACAGCACTACTACACTTTCCCATTCATCAGCCGGAAGCAGAACAACTCAGAGAACCGGGCGAAAAATAATTAGGATGCGGGATCAGGTATTGCGCGCGTGCATCTGTGCCTGTACAGGGGCACGCAGGCACATGAGCATTCACGGGAGGCAGCAGCAGTAGCACGGGGGGAGATGAGCACCACCAGTCATTTGACCTCGACAGGTGAATGCTTGCAGATGTACTCACAGCACACTTATTAGAAGAGGCCCAAATGCCCGAGAAAACTGCCGTCAGATTACGCCGGAAACAACAACGGCTTTTTAAACAACTACAGCCGCCAGAACGGTACCGGCGGCAGCACTGCAGGAGCTGCTCAGGAACCGCTGGGGCAACCCCAGCGCACCGGGTGCTCAGCACGTGGCCCTGACCCCACCGCATGGCATGTCACCCTTGGGCAGGAAGCTTGACATTTTCTGGAAGCACCGGTGTCATTTCACGGGCTTTGCCGTCGCTTTGCGCTTGTGGGGTAACACTATAGAGTTTTTCAGAAAGTGTTGGAGCAACTTTGGTACCTTTTCCATTCAGGCACACTGGGAGTGAGCTGTGGGGCTGCTGCCAGGGGCTCTGCTCAGCACAGCATGGCTGGAGCTGGCCCAGGACCTCCTTCGAAAGACAGACTGGTCAGACACACAGCTATCCTGAATCATCAAGGATAATCCTATGTTCAAGTTCCTACCTTCCAGTTCAAGTTCAAGTTCCTACCTTCCAATTGGTGCCCGTTACCTCTTGTCCTGGATCATCAAAGATGATCCAGGACAAGAGGTAACGGGTACAAACTGGAACCTAGGAACTTCTATCAAAGCATGAGGAGGAACTTCTTTACTTTGAGGGTGGCAGAGCGCTGGAACAGGCTGCCCAGGGAGGCAGTAGAGTCTCCGACCCCAGAGACATTCAAAACCCGCCTGGAGGTCATCCTGTGCAACCTGCTGTAGGTGACCCTGCTCTGGCAGGGGGTTGGACTGGATGATCTCCAGAGCTCCTTTCCAACCCTAACCAATCTGTGATTCTGTGATCAGAGCTGTTCTTCGAAATCTGTTCCTAGGAAATCGCTGCGAGAAGGAGGATGCACCTGAGGAGCAGGCCTAAGATGGAGGATTGAACAAACAAGTAGCTCTTACCTGAGGAATCGGCTATCCCATGGAACAACTTCTGAGAAAGATTCTGCAACATTACTAGGGGTCCGCCAAAACATACAATTACTTGCCATGTTCCAGTTAAAGCCTAAACTATCGAGTTGGCATTTCTTTTTAAAAGTGTATAAAGAAGCGGTAATGGGCCAAATCCTCAAGCCACTCTAAATCAACACAATTTGCTTGCCTCCGCTGGAACACCCGCTCTCTATTTCAGTTCAGGAGCTAACACACAGTATCTTAATATGCATTTAAGTTAATATTTGCACTTTGCAGGGCTAGGTAGATTGCACGGCTGGCACATATCAGACTAAATGTCACTTCCGAAAGCTAAGGGACCGAACCGGAAGCTGCCATTCAGAGGGACTACCTGACAACATGTGGAACCTCTCCGGAAAAGCCTTCCCACCTCAAGCAACTCCTTTTGATTAATCTTTCACATAGACAATACACGTTATATACACCGACACACCCCCCCGGCCTTTGCCTCCACAGATCCTGTGGTTGGCTAATTAAAGGAGGAGGTGTAACTATCAATCTAATCTGGCTTGTTCTCAAATTTACCATAATTTCCACACTTGAGAGGCTGGTGAAATGAAACAGCACTACTACACTTTCCCATTCATCAGCCGGAAGCAGAACAACTCAGAGAACCGGGCGAAAAATAATTAGGATGCGGGATCAGGTGTTGCGCGCGTGCATCTGTGCCTGTACAGGGGCACGCAGGCACATGAGCATTCATGGGAGGCAGCATCCGTAGCACGGGGGGAGATGAGCACCACCAGTCATTTGACCTCGACAGGTGAATGCTTGCAGATGTACTCACAGCACACTTATTAGAAGAGGCCCAAATGCCCGAGAAAACTGCCGTCAGATTACGCCGGAAACAACAACAACTTTTTAAACAACTACAGCCGCCAGAACGGTACCGGCGGCAGCACTGCAGGAGCTGCTCAGGAACCGCTGGGGCAACCCCAGCGCACCGGGTGCTCAGCGCGTGGCCCTGACCCCACCGCATGGCATGTCACCCTTGGGCAGGAAGCTTGACATTTTCTGGAAGCACCGGTGTCATTTCACGGGCTTTGCCGTCGCTTTGCGCTTGTGGGGTAACACTATAGAGTTTTTCAGAAAGTGTTGGAGCAACTTTTGTACCTTTTCCATTCAGGCACACTGGGAGTGAGCTGTGGGGCTGCTGCCAGGGGCTCTGCTCAGCACAGCATGGCTGGAGCTGGCCCAGGACCTCCTTCGAAAGACAGACTGGTCAGACACACAGCTATCCTGAATCATCAAGGATAATCCTATGTTCAAGTTCCTACATTCCAGTTCAAGTTCAAGTTCCTACGTTCCAATTGGTGCCCGTTACCTCTTGTCCTGGATCATCAAAGATGATCCAGGACAAGAGGTAACGGGTACAAACTGGAACCTAGGAACTTCTATCAAAGCATGAGGAGGAACTTCTTTACTTTGAGGGTGGCAGAGCGCTGGAACAGGCTGCCCAGGGAGGCAGTAGAGTCTCCCACCCCAGAAACATTCAAAACCCGCCTGGAGGTCATCCTGTGCAACCTGCTGTAGGTGACCCTGCTCTGGCAGGGGGTTGGACTGGATGATCTCCAGAGCTCCTTTCCAACCCTAACCAATCTGTGATTCTGTGATCAGAGCTGTTCTTCGAAATCTGTTCCTAGGAAATCGCTGCGAGAAGGAGGATGCACCTGAGGAGCAGGCCTAAGATGGAGGATTGAACAAACAAGTAGCTCTTACCTGAGGAATCGGCTATCCCATGGAACAACTTCTGAGAAAGATTCTGCAACATTACTAGGGGTCCGCCAAAACATACAATTACTTGCCATGTTCCAGTTAAAGCCTAAACTATCGAGTTGGCATTTCTTTTTAAAAGTGTATAAAGAAGCTGTAATGGGCCAAATCCTCAAGCCACTGTAAATCAACACGATTTGCTTGCCTCCGCTGGAACACCCGCTCTCTATTTCAGTTCAGGAGCTAACACACAGTATCTTAATATGCATTTAGGTTAATATTTGCACTTTGCAGGGCTAGGTAGATTGAACGGCTGGCACATATCAGACTAAATGTCACTTCCGAAAGCTAAGGGACCGAACCGGAAGCTGCCATTCAGAGGGACTACCTGACAACATGTGGAACCTCTCCGGAAAAGCCTTCCCACCTCAAGCAACTCCTTTTGATTAATCTTTCACATAGACAATACACGTTATATATACCGACACACCCCCCCGGCCTTTGCCTCCACAGACCCTGCGGTTGGCTAATTAAAGGAGGAGGTGTAACTATCAATCTAATCTGGCTTGTTCTCAAATTTACCATAATTTCCACACTTGAGAGGCTGGTGAAATGAAACAGCACTACTACACTTTCCCATTCATCAGCCGAAAGCAGAACAACTCCGAGAACCGGGCGAAAAATAATTAGGATGCGGGATCAGGTGTTGCGCGCGTGCATCTGTGCCTGTACAGGGGCACGCAGGCACATGAGCATTCATGGGAGGCAGCAGCAGTAGCACGGGGGCAGATGAGCACCACCAGTCATTTGACCTCGACAGGTGAATGCTTGCAGATGTACTCACAGCACACTTATTAGAAGAGGCCCAAATGCCCGAGAAAACTGCCGTCAGATTACGCCGGAAACAACAACAACTTTTTAAACAACTACAGCCGCCAGAACGGTACCGGCGGCAGCACTGCAGGAGCTGCTGAGGAACCGCTGGGGCAACCCCAGCGCACCGGGTGCTCAGCGCGTGGCCCTGACCCCACCGCATGGCATGTCACCCTTGGGCAGGAAGCTTGGCATTTTCTGGAAGCACCGGTGTCATTTCACGGGCTTTGCCGTCGCTTTGCGCTTGTGGGGTAACACTATAGAGTTTTTCAGAAAGTGTTGGAGCAACTTTGGTACCTTTTCCATTCAGGCACACTGGGAGTGAGGTGTGGGGCTGCTGCCAGGGGCTCTGCTCAGCACAGCATGGCTGGAGCTGGCCCAGGACCTCCTTCGAAAGACAGACTGGTCAGACACACAGCTATCCTGAATCATCAAGGATAATCCTATGTTCAAGTTCCTACGTTCCAGTTCAAGTTCAAGTTCCTACGTTCCAATTGGTGCCCGTTACCTCTTGTCCTGGATCATCAAATATGATCCAGGACAAGAGGTAACGGGTACAAACTGGAACCTAGGAACTTCTATCAAAGCATGAGGAGGAACTTCTTTACTTTGAGGGTGGCAGAGCGCTGGAACAGGCTGCCCAGGGAGGCAGTAGAGTCTCCGACCCCAGAGACATTCAAAACCCGCCTGGAGGTCATCCTGTGCAACCTGCTGTAGGTGACCCTGCTCTGGCAGGGGGTTGGACTGGATGATCTCCAGAGCTCCTTTCCAACCCTAACCAATCTGTGATTCTGTGATCAGAGCTGTTCTTCGAAATCTGTTCCTAGGAAATCGCTGCGAGAAGGAGGATGCACCTGAGGAGCAGGCCTAAGATGGAGGATTGAACAAACAAGTAGCTCTTACCTGAGGAATCGGCTATCCCATGGAACAACTTCAGAGAAAGATTCTGCAACATTACTAGGGGTCCGCCAAAACATACAATTACTTGCCATGTTCCAGTTAAAGCCTAAACTATCGAGTTGGCATTTCTTTTTAAAAGTGTATAAAGAAGCGGTAATGGGCCAAATCCTCAAGCCACTGTAAATCAACACGATTTGCTTGCCTCCGCTGGAACACCCGCTCTCTATTTCAGTTCAGGAGCTAACACACAGTATCTTAATATGCATTTAGGTTAATATTTGCACTTTGCAGGGCTAGGTAGATTGAACGGCTGGCACATATCAGACTAAATGTCACTTCCGAAAGCTAAGGGACCGAACCGGAAGCTGCCATTCAGAGGGACTACCTGACAACATGTGGAACCTCTCCGGAAAAGCCTTCCCACCTCAAGCAACTCCTTTTGATTAATCTTTCACATAGACAATACACGTTATATACACCAACACACCCCCCCGGCCTTTGCCTCCACAGACCCTGCGGTTGGCTAATTAAAGGAGGAGGTGTAACTATCAATCTAATCTGGCTTGTTCTCAAATTTACCATAATTTCCACACTTGAGAGGCTGGTGAAATGAAACAGCACTACTACACTTTCCCATTCATCAGCCGGAAGCAGAACAACTCAGAGAACCGGGCGAAAAATAATTAGGATGCGGGATCAGGTGTTGCGCGCGTGCATCTGTGCCTGTACAGGGGCACGCAGGCACATGAGCATTCATGGGAGGCAGCAGCAGTAGCACGGGGGGAGATGAGCACCACCAGTCATTTGACCTCGACAGGTGAATGCTTGCAGATGTACTCACAGCACACTTATTAGAAGAGGCCCAAATGCCCGAGAAAACTGCCGTCAGATTACGCCGGAAACAACAACAACTTTTTAAACAACTACAGCCGCCAGAACGGTACCGGCGGCAGCACTGCAGGAGCTGCTCAGGAATCGCTGGGGCAACCCCAGCGCACCGGGTGCTCAGCGCGTGGCCCTGACCCCACCGCATGGCATGTCACCCTTGGGCAGGAAGCTTGGCATTTTCTGGAAGCACCGGTGTCATTTCACGGGCTTTGCCGTCGCTTTGCGCTTGTGGGGTAACACTATAGAGTTTTTCAGAAAGTGTTGGAGCAACTTTGGTACCTTTTCCATTCAGGCACACTGGGAGTGAGGTGTGGGGCTGCTGCCAGGGGCTCTGCTCAGCACAGCATGGCTGGAGCTGGCCCAGGACCTCCTTCGAAAGACAGACTGGTCAGACACACAGCTATCCTGAATCATCAAGGATAATCCTATGTTCAAGTTCCTACGTTCCAGTTCAAGTTCAAGTTCCTACGTTCCAATTGGTGCCCGTTACCTCTTGTCCTGGATCATCAAAGATGATCCAGGACAAGAGGTAACGGGTACAAACTGGAACCTAGGAACTTCTATCAAAGCATGAGGAGGAACTTCTTTACTTTGAGGGTGGCAGAGCGCTGGAACAGGCTGCCCAGGGAGGCAGTAGAGTCTCCCACCCCAGAGACATTCAAAACCCGCCTGGAGGTCATCCTGTGCAACCTGCTGAAGGTGACCCTGCTCTGGCAGGGGGTTGGACTGGATGATCTCCAGAGCTCCTTTCCAACCCTAACCAATCTGTGATTCTGTGATCAGAGCTGTTCTTCGAAATCTGTTCCTAGGAAATCGCTGCGAGAAGGAGGATGCACCTGAGGAGCAGGCCTAAGATGGAGGATTGAACAAACAAGTAGCTCTTACCTGAGGAATCGGCTATCCCACGTAACAACTTCTGAGAAAGATTCTGCAACATTACTAGGGGTCCGCCAAAACATACAATTACTTGCCATGTTCCAGTTAAAGCCTAAACTATCGAGTTGGCATTTCTTTTTAAAAGTGTATAAAGAAGCGGTAATGGGCCAAATCCTCAAGCCACTCTAAATCAACACGATTTGCTTGCCTCCGCTGGAACACCCGCTCTCTATTGCAGTTCAGGAGCTAACACACAGTATCTTAATATGCATTTAGGTTAATATTTGCACTTTGCAGGGCTAGGTAGATTGCACGGCTGGCACATATCAGACTAAATGTCACTTCCGAAAGCTAAGGGACCGAACCGGAAGCTGCCATTCAGAGGGACTACCTGACAACATGTGGAACCTCTCCGGAAAAGCCTTCCCACCTCAAGCAACTCCTTTTGATTAATCTTTCACATAGACAATACACGTTATATACACCAACACACCCCCCCGGCCTTTGCCTCCACAGACCCTGCGGTTGGCTAATTAAAGGAGGAGGTGTAACTATCAATCTAATCTGGCTTGTTCTCAAATTTACCATAATTTCCACACTTGAGAGGCTGGTGAAATGAAACAGCACTACTACACTTTCCCATTCATCAGCCGGAAGCAGAACAACTCAGAGAACCGGGCGAAAAATAATTAGGATGCGGGATCAGGTGTTGCGCGCGTGCATCTGTGCCTGTACAGGGGCACGCAGGCACATGAGCATTCATGGGAGGCAGCAGCAGTAGCACGGGGGGAGATGAGCACCACCAGTCATTTGACCTCGACAGGTGAATGCTTGCAGATGTACTCACAGCACACTTATTAGAAGAGGCCCAAATGCCCGAGAAAACTGCCGTCAGATTACGCCGGAAACAACAACAACTTTTTAAACAACTACAGCCGCCAGAACGGTACCGGCGGCAGCACTGCAGGAGCTGCTCAGGAATCGCTGGGGCAACCCCAGCGCACCGGGTGCTCAGCGCGTGGCCCTGACCCCACCGCATGGCATGTCACCCTTGGGCAGGAAGCTTGGCATTTTCTGGAAGCACCGGTGTCATTTCACGGGCTTTGCCGTCGCTTTGCGCTTGTGGGGTAACACTATAGAGTTTTTCAGAAAGTGTTGGAGCAACTTTGGTACCTTTTCCATTCAGGCACACTGGGAGTGAGGTGTGGGGCTGCTGCCAGGGGCTCTGCTCAGCACAGCATGGCTGGAGCTGGCCCAGGACCTCCTTCGAAAGACAGACTGGTCAGACACACAGCTATCCTGAATCATCAAGGATAATCCTATGTTCAAGTTCCTACGTTCCAGTTCAAGTTCAAGTTCCTACGTTCCAATTGGTGCCCGTTACCTCTTGTCCTGGATCATCAAAGATGATCCAGGACAAGAGGTAACGGGTACAAACTGGAACCTAGGAACTTCTATCAAAGCATGAGGAGGAACTTCTTTACTTTGAGGGTGGCAGAGCGCTGGAACAGGCTGCCCAGGGAGGCAGTAGAGTCTCCCACCCCAGAGACATTCAAAACCCGCCTGGAGGTCATCCTGTGCAACCTGCTGAAGGTGACCCTGCTCTGGCAGGGGGTTGGACTGGATGATCTCCAGAGCTCCTTTCCAACCCTAACCAATCTGTGATTCTGTGATCAGAGCTGTTCTTCGAAATCTGTTCCTAGGAAATCGCTGCGAGAAGGAGGATGCACCTGAGGAGCAGGCCTAAGATGGAGGATTGAACAAACAAGTAGCTCTTACCTGAGGAATCGGCTATCCCACGTAACAACTTCTGAGAAAGATTCTGCAACATTACTAGGGGTCCGCCAAAACATACAATTACTTGCCATGTTCCAGTTAAAGCCTAAACTATCGAGTTGGCATTTCTTTTTAAAAGTGTATAAAGAAGCGGTAATGGGCCAAATCCTCAAGCCACTCTAAATCAACACGATTTGCTTGCCTCCGCTGGAACACCCGCTCTCTATTGCAGTTCAGGAGCTAACACACAGTATCTTAATATGCATTTAGGTTAATATTTGCACTTTGCAGGGCTAGGTAGATTGCACGGCTGGCACATATCAGACTAAATGTCACTTCCGAAAGCTAAGGGACCGAACCGGAAGCTGCCATTCAGAGGGACTACCTGACAACATGTGGAACCTCTCCGGAAAAGCCTTCCCACCTCAAGCAACTCCTTTTGATTAATCTTTCACATAGACAATACACGTTATATACACCGACACACCCCCCCGGCCTTTGCCTCCACAGACCCTGCAGTTGGCTAATTAAAGGAGGAGGTGTAACTATCAATCTAATCTCGCTCGTTCTCAAATTTACCATAATTTCCACACTTGAGAGGCTGGTGAAATGAAACAGCACTACTACACTTTCCCATTCATCAGCCGGAAGCAGAACAACTCAGAGAACCGGGCAAAAAATAATTAGGATGCGGGATCAGGTGTTGCGCGCGTGCATCTGTGCCTGTACAGGGGCACGCAGGCACATGAGCATTCACGGGAGGCAGCAGCAGTAGCACGGGGGCACATGAGCACCACCAGTCATTTGACCTCGACAGGTGAATGCTTGCAGATGTACTCACAGCACACTTATTAGAAGAGGCCCAAATGCCCGAGAAAACTGCCGTCAGATTACGCCGGAAACAACAACGGCTTTTTAAACAACTACAGCCGCCAGAACGGTACCGGCGGCAGCACTGCAGGAGCTGCTCAGGAACCGCTGGGGCAACCCCAGCGCACCGGGTGCTCAGCGCGTGGCCCTGACCCCACCGCATGGCATGTCACCCTTGGGCAGGAAGCTTGACATTTTCTGGAAGCACCGGTGTCATTTCACGGGCTTTGCCGTCGCTTTGCGCTTGTGGGGTAACACTATAGAGTTTTTCAGAAAGTGTTGGAGCAACTTTGGTACCTTTTCCATTCAGGCACACTGGGAGTGAGGTGTGGGGCTGCTGCCAGGGGCTCTGCTCAGCACAGCATGGCTGGAGCTGGTCCAGGACCTCCTTCGAAAGACAGACTGGTCAGACACACAGCTATCCTGAATCATCAAGGATAATCCTATGTTCAAGTTCAAGTTCCTACCTTCCAGCTCAAGTTCAAGTTCCTACGTTCCAATTGGTGCCCGTTACCTCTTGTCCTGGATCATCAAAGATGATCCAGGACAAGAGGTAACGGGTACAAACTGGAACCTAGGAACTTCTATCAAAGCATGAGGAGGAACTTCTTTACTTTGAGGGTGGCAGAGCGCTGGAACAGGCTGCCCAGGGAGGCGGTAGAGTCTCCGACCCCAGAGACATTCAAAACCCGCCTGGAGGTCATCCTGTGCAACCTGCTGTAGGTGACCCTGCTCTGGCAGGGGGGTTGGGCTGGATGATCTCCAGAGCTCCTTTCCAACCCTAACCAATCTGTGATTCTGTGATCAGAGCTGTTCTTCGAAATCTGTTCCTAGGAAATCGCTGCGAGAAGGAGGATGCACCTGAGGAGCAGGCATAAGATGGAGGATTGAACAAACAAGTAGCTCTTACCTGAGGAATCGGCTATCCCATGGAACAACTTCTGAGAAAGATTCTGCAACATTACTAGGGGTCCGCCAAAACATACAATTACTTGCCATGTTCCAGTTAAAGCCTAAACTATCGAGTTGGCATTTCTTTTTAAAAGTGTATAAAGAAGCGGTAATGGGCCAAATCCGCAAGCCACTGTAAATCAACACGATTTGCTTGCCTCCGCTGGAACACCCGCTCTCTATTTCAGTTCAGGAGCTAACACACAGTATCTTAATATGCATTTAGGTTAATATTTGCACTTTGCAGGGCTAGGTAGATTGCACGGCTGGCACATATCAGACTAAATGTCACTTCCGAAAGCTAAGGGACCGAACCGGAAGCTGCCATTCAGAGGGACTACCTGACAACATGTGGAACCTCTCCGGAAAAGCCTTCCCACCTCAAGCAACTCCTTTTGATTAATCTTTCACATAGACAATACACGTTATATACACCGACACACCCCCCCGGCCTTTGCCTCCACAGATCCTGTGGTTGGCTAATTAAAGGAGGAGGTGTAACTATCAATCTAATCTGGCTTGTTCTCAAATTTACCATAATTTCCACACTTGAGAGGCTGGTGAAATGAAACAGCACTACTACACTTTCCCATTCATCAGCCGGAAGCAGAACAACTCCGAGAACCGGGCGAAAAATAATTAGGATGCGGGATCAGGTGTTGCGCGTGTGCATCTGTGCCTGTACAGGGGCACGCAGGCACATGAGCATTCACGGGAGGCAGCAGCAGTAGCACGGGGGCAGATGAGCACCACCAGTCATTTGACCTCGACAGGTGAATGCTTGCAGATGTACTCACAGCACACTTATTAGAAGAGGCCCAAATGCCCGAGAAAACTGCCGTCAGATTACGCCGGAAACAACAACGGCTTTTTAAACAACTACAGCCGCCAGAACGGTACCGGCGGCAGCACTGCAGGAGCTGCTCAGGAACCGCTGGGGCAACCCCAGCGCACCGGGTGCTCAGCGCGTGGCCCTGACCCTACCGCATGGCATGTCACCCTTGGGCAGGAAGCTTGGCATTTTCTGGAAGCACCGGTGTCATTTCACGGGCTTTGCCGTCGCTTTGCGCTTGTGGGGTAACACTATAGAGTTTTTCAGAAAGTGTTGGAGCAACTTTGGTACCTTTTCCATTCAGGCACACTGGGAGTGAGCTGTGGGGCTGCTGCCAGGGGCTCTGCTCAGCACAGCATGGCTGGAGCTGGTCAAGGACCTCCTTCGAAAGACAGACTGGTCAGACACACAGCTATCCTGAATCATCAAGGATAATCCTATGTTCAAGTTCCTACGTTCCAGTTCAAGTTCAAGTTCCTACGTTCCAATTGGTGCCCGTTACCTCTTGTCCTGGATCATCAAAGATGATCCAGGACAAGAGGTAACGGGTACAAACTGGAACCTAGGAACTTCTATCAAAGCATGAGGAGGAACTTCTTTACTTTGAGGGTGGCAGAGCGCTGGAACAGGCTGCCCAGGGAGGCGGTAGAGTCTCCGACTCCAGAAACATTCAAAACCCGCCTGGAGGTCATCCTGTGCAACCTGCTGTAAGTGACCCTGCTCTGTCAGGGGGGTTGGACTGGATGATCTCCAGAGCTCCTTTCCAACCCTAACCAATCTGTGATTCTGTGATCAGAGCTGTTCTTTGAAATCTGTTCCTAGGAAATCGCTGCGAGAAGGAGGATGCACCTGAGGAGCATGCCTAAGATGGAGGATTGAACAAACAAGTAGCTCTTACCCGAGGAATCGGCTATCCCATGGAACAACTTCTGAGAAAGATTCTGCAACATTACTAGGGGTCCGCCAAAGCATACAATTACTTGCCATGTTCCAGTTAAAGCCTAAACTATCGAGTTGGCATTTCTTTTTAAAAGTGTATAAAGAAGCGGTAATGGGCCAAATCCTCAAGCCACTGTAAATAAACACGATTTGCTTGCCTCTGCTGGAACACCCGCTCTCTATTTCAGTTCAGGAGCTAACACACAGTATCTTAATATGCATTTAGGTTAATATTTGCACTTTGCAGGGCTAGGTAGATTGCACGGCTGGCACATATCAGACTAAATGTCACTTCCGAAAGCTAAGGGACCGAACCGGAAGCTGCCATTCAGAGGGACTACCTGACAACATGTGGAACCTCTCCGGAAAAGCCTTCCCACCTCAAGCAACTCCTTTTGATTAATCTTTCACATAGACAATACACCTTATATACACCGACACACCCCCCCGGCCTTTGCCTCCACAGATCCTGTGGTTGGCTAATTAAAGGAGGAGGTGTAACTATCAATCTAATCTGGCTTGTTCTCAAATTTACCATAATTTCCACACTTGAGAGGCTGGTGAAATGAAACAGCACCACTACACTTTCCCATTCATCAGCCGGAAGCAGAACAACTCCGAGAACCGGGCGAAAAATAATTAGGATGCGGGATCAGGTGTTGCGCGCGTGCATCTGTGCCTGTACAGGGGCACGCAGGCACATGAGCATTCACGGGAGGCAGCAGCAGTAGCACGGGGGCAGATGAGCACCACCAGTCATTTGACCTCGACAGGTGAATGCTTGCAGATGTACTCACAGCACACTTATTAGAAGAGGCCCAAATGCCCGAGAAAACTGCCGTCAGATTACGCCGGAAACAACAACGGCTTTTTAAACAACTACAGCCGCCAGAACGGTACCGGCGGCAGCACTGCAGGAGCTGCTCAGGAACCGCTGGGGCAACCCCAGCGCACCGGGTGCTCAGCGCGTGGCCCTGACCCCACCGCATGGCATGTCACCCTTGGGCAGGAAGCTTGACATTTTCTGGAAGCACCGGTGTCATTTCACGGGCTTTGCCGTCGCTTTGCGCTTGTGGGGTAACACTATAGAGTTTTTCAGAAAGTGTTGGAGCAACTTTGGTACCTTTTCCATTCAGGCACACTGGGAGTGAGCTGTGGGGCTGCTGCCAGGGGCTCTGCTCAACACAGCATGGCTGGAGCTGGCCCAGGACCTCCTTCGAAAGACAGACTGGTCAGACACACAGCTATCCTGAATCATCAAGGATAATCCTATGTTCAAGTTCAAGTTCCTACCTTCCAGTTCAAGTTCAAGTTCCTACGTTCCAATTGGTGCCCGTTACCTCTTGACCTGGATCATCAAAGATGATGATCATCAAAGATGATCCAGGACAAGAGGTAACGGGTACAAACTGGAACCTAGGAACTTCTATCAAAGCATGAGGAGGAACTTCTTTACTTTGAGGGTGGCAGAGCGCTGGAACAGGCTTCCCGGGGAGGCGGTAGAGTCTCCGACCCCAGAGACATTCAAAACCCGCCTGGAGGTCATCCTGTGCAACCTGCTGTAGGTGACCCTGCTCTGGCAGGGGGGTTGGGCTGGATGATCTCCAGAGCTCCTTTCCAACCCTAACCAATCTGTGATTCTGTGATCAGAGCTGTTCTTCGAAATCTGTTCCTAGGAAATCGCTGCGAGAAGGAGGATGCACCTGAGGAGCAGGCCTAAGATGGAGGATTGAACAAACAAGTAGCTCTTACCTGAGGAATCGGCTATCCCATGGATCAACTTCTGAGAAAGATTCTGCAACATTACTAGGGGTCCGCCAAAACATACAATTACTTGCCATGTTCCAGTTAAAGCCTAAACTATCGAGTTGGCATTTCTTTTTAAAAGTGTATAAAGAAGCGGTAATGGGCCAAATCCGCAAGCCACTGTAAATCAACACGATTTGCTTGCCTCCGCTGGAACACCCGCTCTCTATTTCAGTTCAGGAGCTAACACACAGTATCTTAATATGCATTTAGGTTAATATTTGCACTTTGCGGGGCTAGGTAGATTGCACGGCTGGCACATATCAGACTAAATGTCACTTCCGAAAGCTAAGGGACCGAACCGGAAGCTGCCATTCAGAGGGACTACCTGACAACATGTGGAACCTCTCCGGAAAAGCCTTCCCACCTCAAGCAACTCCTTTTGATTAATCTTTCACATAGACAATACACCTTATATACACCGACACACCCCCCCGGCCTTTGCCTCCACAGATCCTGTGGTTGGCTAATTAAAGGAGGAGGTGTAACTATCAATCTAATCTGGCTTGTTCTCAAATTTACCATAATTTCCACACTTGAGAGGCTGGTGAAATGAAACAGCACTACTACACTTTCCCATTCATCAGCCGGAAGCAGAACAACTCAGAGAACCGGGCGAAAAATAGTTAGGATGCGGGATCAGGTGTTGCGCGCGTGCATCTGTGCCTGTACAGGGGCACGCAGGCACATGAGCATTCACGGGAGGCAGCAGCAGTAGCACGGGGGCAGATGAGCACCACCAGTCATTTGACCTCGACAGGTGAATGCTTGCAGATGTACTCACAGCACACTTATTAGAAGAGACCCAAATGCCCGAGAAAACTGCCGTCAGATTACGCCGGAAACAACAACGGCTTTTTAAACAACTACAGCCGCCAGAACGGTACCGGCGGCAGCACTGCAGGAGCTGCTCAGGAACCGCTGGGGCAACCCCAGCGCACCGGGTGCTCAGCGCGTGGCCCTGACCCCACCGCATGGCATGTCACCCTTGGGCAGGAAGCTTGACATTTTCTGGAAGCACCGGTGTCATTTCACGGGCTTTGCCGTCGCTTTGCGCTTGTGGGGTAACACTATAGAGTTTTTCAGAAAGTGTTGGAGCAACTTTGGTACCTTTTCCATTCAGGCACACTGGGAGTGAGCTGTGGGGCTGCTGCCAGGAGGTCTGCTCAGCACAGCATGGCTGGAGCTGGCCCAGGACCTCCTTCGAAAGACAGACTGGTCAGACACACAGCTATCCTGAATCATCAAGGATAATCCTATGTTCAAGTTCAAGTTCCTACCTTCCAGTTCAAGTTCAAGTTCCTACCTTCCAGTTCAAGTTCAAGTTCCTACGTTCCAATTGGTGCCCGTTACCTCTTGGCCTGGATCATCAAATATGATGATCATCAAAGATGATCCAGGACAAGAGGTAACGAGTACAAACTGGAACCTAGGAACTTCTATCAAAGCATGAGGAGGAACTTCTTTACTTTGAGGGTGGCAGAGCGCTGGAACAGGCTTCCCGGGGAGGCGGTAGAGTCTCCGACCCCAGAGACATTCAAAACCCGCCTGGAGGTCATCCTGTGCAACCTGCTGTAGGTGACCCTGCTCTGGCAGGGGGGTTGGACTAGATGATCTCCAGAGCCCCTTTCCAACCCTAACCAATCTGTGATTCTGTGATCAGAGCTGTTCTTCGAAATCTGTTCCTAGGAAATCGCTGCGAGAAGGAGGATGCACCTGAGGAGCAGGCCTAAGATGGAGGATTGAACAAACAAGTAGCTCTTACCTGAGGAATCGGCTATCCCATGGAACAACTTCTGAGAAAGTTTCTGCAACATTACTAGGGGTCCGCCAAAACATACAATTTCTTGCCATGTTCCAGTTAAAGCCTAAACTATCGAGTTGGCATTTCTTTTTAAAAGTGTATAAAGAAGCGGTAATGGGCCAAATCCGCAAGCCACTGTAAATCAACACGATTTGCTTGCCTCCGCTGGAACACCCGCTCTCTATTTCAGTTCAGGAGCTAACACACAGTATCTTAATATGCATTTAGGTTAATATTTGCACTTTGCAGGGCTAGGTAGATTGCACGGCTGGCACATATCAGACTAAATGTCACTTCCGAAAGCTAAGGGACCGAACCGGAAGCTGCCATTCAGAGGGACTACCTGACAACATGTGGAACCTCTCCGGAAAAGCCTTCCCACCTCAAGCAACTCCTTTTGATTAATCTTTCACATAGACAATACACGTTATATACACCGACACACCCCCCCGGCCTTTGCCTCCACAGATCCTGTGGTTGGCTAATTAAAGGAGGAGGTGTAACTATCAATCTAATCTGGCTTGTTCTCAAATTTACCATAATTTCCACACTTGAGAGGCTGGTGAAATGAAACAGCACTACTACACTTTCCCATTCATCAGCCGGAAGCAGAACAACTCCGAGAACCGGGCGAAAAATAATAAGGATGCGGGATCAGGTGTTGCGCGCGTGCATCTGTGCCTGTACAGGGGCACGCAGGCACATGAGCATTCACGGGAGGCAGCAGCAGTAGCACGGGGGGAGATGAGCACCACCAGTCATTTGACCTCGACAGGTGAATGCTTGCAGATGTACTCACAGCACACTTATTAGAAGAGGCCCAAATGCCCGAGAAAACTGCCGTCAGATTACGCCGGAAACAACAACGGCTTTTTAAACAACTACAGCCGCCAGAACGGTACCGGCGGCAGCACTGCAGGAGCTGCTCAGGAACCGCTGGGGCAACCCCAGCGCACCAGGTGCTCAGCGCGTGGCCCTGACCCCACCGCATGGCATGTCACCCTTGGGCAGGAAGCTTGACATTTTCTGGAAGCACCGGTGTCATTTCAGGGGCTTTGCCGTCGCTTTGCGCTTGTGGGGTAACACTATAGATTTTTTCAGAAAGTGTTGGAGCAACTTTGGTACCTTTTCCATTCAGGCACACTGGGAGTGAGCTGTGGGGCTGCTGCCAGGGGCTCTGCTCAGCACAGCATGGCTGGAGCTGGCCCAGGACCTCCTTCGAAAGACAGACTGGTCAGACACACAGCTATCCTGAATCATCAAGGATAATCCTATGTTCAAGTTCAAGTTCCTACCTTCCAGTTCAAGTTCAAGTTCCTACGTTCCAATTGGTGCCCGTTACCTCTTGTCCTGGATCATCAAAGATGATTTTTGATGATCCAGGACAAGAGGTAACGGGTACAAACTGGAACCTAGGAACTTCTATCAAAGCATGAGGAGGAACTTCTTTACTTTGAGGGTGGCAGAGCGCTGGAACAGGCTGCCCAGGGAGGCGGTAGAGTCTCCGACCCCAGAGACATTCAAAACCCGCCTGGAGGTCATCCTGTGCAACCTGCTGTAGGTGACCCTGCTCTGGCAGGGGGGTTGGACTACATGATCTCCAGAGCTCCTTTCCAACCCTAACCAATCTGTGATTCTGTGATCAGAGCTGTTCTTCGAAATCTGTTCCTAGGAAATCGCTGCGAGGAGGATGCACCTGAGGAGCAGGCCTAAGATGGAGGATTGAACAAACAAGTAGCTCTTACCTGAGGAATCGGCTATCCCATGGAACAACTTCTGAGAAAGATTCTGCAACATTACTAGGGGTCCACCAAAACATACAATTACTTGCCATGTTCCAGTTAAAGCCTAAACTATCGAGTTTGCATTTCTTTTTAAAAGTGTATAAAGAAGCGGTAATGGGCCAAATCCTCAAGCCACTGTAAATCAACACGATTTGCTTGCCTCCGCTGGAACACCCGCTCTCTATTGCAGTTCAGGAGCTAACACACAGTATCTTAATATGCATTTAGGTTAATATTTGCACTTTGCAGGGCTAGGTAGATTGCACGGCTGGCACATATCAGACTAAATGTCACTTCCGAAAGCTAAGGGACCGAACCGGAAGCTGCCATTCAGAGGGACTACCTGACAACATGTGGAACCTCTCCGGAAAAGCCTTCCCACCTCAAGCAACTCCTTTTGATTAATCTTTCACATAGACAATACACCTTATATACACCGACACAACCCCCCGGCCTTTGCCTCCACAGATCCTGTGGTTGGCTAATTAAAGGAGGAGGTGTAACTATCAATCTAATCTGGCTTGTTCTCAAATTTACCATAATTTCCACACTTGAGAGGCTGGTGAAATGAAACAGCACTACTACACTTTCCCATTCATCAGCCGGAAGCAGAACAACTCCGAGAACCGGGCGAAAAATAATTAGGATGCGGGATCAGGTGTTGCGCGCGTGCATCTGTGCCTGTACAGGGGCACGCAGGCACATGAGCATTCACGGGAGGCAGCAGCAGTAGCACGGGGGCAGATGAGCACCACCAGTCATTTGACCTCGACAGGTGAATGCTTGCAGATGTACTCACAGCACACTTATTAGAAGAGGCCCAAATGCCCGAGAAAACTGCCGTCAGATTACGCCGGAAACAACAACGGCTTTTTAAACAACTACAGCCGCCAGAACGGTACCGGCGGCAGCACTGCAGGAGCTGCTCAGGAACCGCTGGGGCAACCCCAGCGCACCGGGTGCTCAGCGCGTGGCCCTGACCCCACCGCATGGCATGTCACCCTTGGGCAGGAAGCTTGACATTTTCTGGAAGCACCGGTGTCATTTCACGGGCTTTGCCGTCGCTTTGCGCTTGTGGGGTAACACTATAGAGTTTTTCAGAAAGTGTTGGAGCAACTTTGGTACCTTTTCCATTCAGGCACACTGGGAGTGAGCTGTGGGGCTGCTGCCAGGGGCTCTGCTCAGCACAGCATGGCTGGAGCTGGCCCAGGACCTCCTTCGAAAGACAGACTGGTCAGACACACAGCTATCCTGAATCATCAAGGATAATCCTATGTTCAAGTTCAAGTTCCTATCTTCCAGTTCAAGTTCAAGTTCCTACCTTCCAGTTCAAGTTCAAGTTCCTACGTTCCAATTGGTGCCCGTTACCTCTTGGCCTGGATCATCAAAGATGATGATCATCAAAGATGATCCAGGACAAGAGGTAACGGGTACAAACTGGAACCTAGGAACTTCTATCAAAGCATGAGGAGGAACTTCTTTACTTTGAGGGTGGCAGAGCGCTGGAACAGGCTTCCCGGGGAGGCGGTAGAGTCTCCGACCCCAGAGACATTCAAAACCCGCCTGGAGGTCATCCTGTGCAACCTGCTGTAGGTGACCCTGCTCTGGCAGGGGGGTTGGACTAGATGATCTCCAGAGCCCCTTTCCAACCCTAACCAATCTGTGATTCTGTGATCAGAGCTGTTCTTCGAAATCTGTTCCTAGGAAATCGCTGCGAGAAGGAGGATGCACCTGAGGAGCAGGCCTAAGATGGAGGATTGAACAAACAAGTAGCTCTTACCTGAGGAATCGGCTATCCCATGGAACAACTTCTGAGAAAGTTTCTGCAACATTACTAGGGGTCCGCCAAAACATACAATTTCTTGCCATGTTCCAGTTAAAGCCTAAACTATCGAGTTGGCATTTCTTTTTAAAAGTGTATAAAGAAGCAGTAATGGGCCAAATCCGCAAGCCACTGTAAATCAACACGATTTGCTTGCCTCCGCTGGAACACCCGCTCTCTATTTCAGTTCAGGAGCTAACACACACTATCTTAATATGCATTTAGGTTAATATTTGCACTTTGCAGGGCTAGGTAGATTGCACGGCTGGCACATATCAGACTAAATGTCACTTCCGAAAGCTAAGGGACCGAACCGGAAGCTGCCATTCAGAGGGACTACCTGACAACATGTGGAACCTCTCCGGAAAAGCCTTCCCACCTCAAGCAACTCCTTTTGATTAATCTTTCACATAGACAATACACGTTATATACACCGACACACCCCCCCGGCCTTTGCCTCCACAGATCCTGTGGTTGGCTAATTAAAGGAGGAGGTGTAACTATCAATCTAATCTCGCTCGTTCTCAAATTTACCATAATTTCCACACTTGAGAGGCTGGTGAAATGAAACAGCACTACTACACTTTCCCATTCATCAGCCGGAAGCAGAACAACTCCGAGAACCGGGCGAAAAATAATTAGGATGCGGGATCAGGTGTTGCGCGCGTGCATCTGTGCCTGTACAGGGGCACGCAGGCACATGAGCATTCACGGGAGGCAGCAGAAGTAGCACGGGGGCAGATGAGCACCACCAGTCATTTGACCTCGACAGGTGAATGCTTGCAGATGTACTCACAGCACACTTATTAGAAGAGGCCCAAATGCCCGAGAAAACTGCCGTCAGATTACGCCGGAAACAACAACGGCTTTTTAAACAACTACAGCCGCCAGAACGGTACCGGCGGCAGCACTGCAGGAGCTGCTGAGGAACCGCTGGGGCAACCCCAGCGCACCGGGTGCTCAGCGCGTGGCCCTGACCCCACCGCATGGCATGTCACCCTTGGGCAGGAAGCTTGACATTTTCTGGAAGCACCGGTGTCATTTCACGGGCTTTGCCGTCGCTTTGCGCTTGTGGGGTAACACTATAGAGTTTTTCAGAAAGTGTTGGAGCAACTTTGGTACCTTTTCCATTCAGGCACACTGGGAGTGAGCTGTGGGGCTGCTGCCAGGGGCTCTGCTCAGCACAGCATGGCTGGAGCTGGCCCAGGACCTCCTTCGAAAGATAGACTGGTCAGACACACAGCTATCCTGAATCATCAAGGATAATCCTATGTTCAAGTTCAAGTTCCTACCTTCCAGTTCAATTTCAAGTTCCTACGTTCCAATTGGTGCCCGTTACCTCTTGTCCTGGATCATCAAAGATGATTTTTGATGATCCAGGACAAGAGGTAACGGGTACAAACTGGAACCTAGGAACTTCTATCAAAGCATGAGGAGGAACTTCTTTACTTTGAGGGTGGCAGAGCGCTGGAACAGGCTGCCCAGGGAGGCGGTAGAGTCTCCGACCCCAGAGACATTCAAAACCCGCCTGAAGGTCATCCTGTGCAACCTGCTGTAGGTGACCCTGCTCTGGCAGGGGGGTTGGGCTGGATGATCTCCAGAGCTCCTTTCCAACCCTAACCAATCTGTGATTCTGTGATCAGAGCTGTTCTTCGAAATCTGTTCCTAGGAAATCGCTGCGAGAAGGAGGATGCACCTGAGGAGCAGGCCTAAGATGGAGGATTGAACAAACAAGTAGCTCTTACCTGAGGAATCGGCTATCCCATGGAACAACTTCTGAGAAAGATTCTGCAACATTACTAGGGGTCCGCCAAAACATACAATTACTTGCCATGTTCCAGTTAAAGCCTAAACTATCGAGTTGGCATTTCTTTTTAAAAGTGTATAAAGAAGCGGTAATGGGCCAAATCCTCAAGCCACTGTAAATCAACACGATTTGCTTGCCTCCGCTGGAACACCCGCTCTCTATTTCAGTTCAGGAGCTAACACACAGTATCTTAATATGCATTTAGGTTAATATTTGCACTTTGCGGGGCTAGGTAGATTGCACGGCTGGCACATATCAGACTAAATGTCACTTCCGAAAGCTAAGGGACCGAACCGGAAGCTGCCATTCAGAGGGACTACCTGACAACATGTGGAACCTCTCCGGAAAAGCCTTCCCACCTCAAGCAACTCCTTTTGATTCATCTTTCACATAGACAATACACCTTATATACACCGACACACCCCCCCGGCCTTTGCCTCCACAGATCCTGTGGTTGGCTAATTAAAGGAGGAGGTGTAACTATCAATCTAATCTGGCTTGTTCTCAAATTTACCATAATTTCCACACTTGAGAGGCTGGTGAAATGAAACAGCACTACTACACTTTCCCATTCATCAGCCGGAAGCAGAACAACTCAGAGAACCGGGCGAAAAATAATTAGGATGCGGGATCAGGTGTTGCGCGCGTGCATCTGTGCCTGTACAGGGGCACGCAGGCACATGAGCATTCACGGGAGGCAGCAGCAGTAGCACGGGGGCAGATGAGCACCACCAGTCATTTGACCTCGACAGGTGAATGCTTGCAGATGTACTCACAGCACACTTATTAGAAGAGGCCCAAATGCCCGAGAAAACTGCCGTCAGATTACGCCGGAAACAACAACGGCTTTTTAAACAACTACAGCCGCCAGAACGGTACCGGCGGCAGCACTGCAGGAGCTGCTCAGGAACCGCTGGGGCAACCCCAGCGCACCGGGTGCTCAGCGCGTGGCCCTGACCCCACCGCATGGCATGTCACCCTTGGGCAGGAAGCTTGACATTTTCTGGAAGCACCGGTGTCATTTCACGGGCTTTGCCGTCGCTTTGCGCTTGTGGGGTAACACTATAGAGTTTTTCAGAAAGTGTTGGAGCAACTTTGGTACCTTTTCCATTCAGGCACACTGGGAGTGAGGTGTGGGGCTGCTGCCAGGGGCTCTGCTCAGCACAGCATGGCTGGAGCTGGTCCAGGACCTCCTTCGAAAGACAGACTGGTCAGACACACAGCTATCCTGAATCATCAAGGATAATCCTATGTTCAAGTTCAAGTTCCTACCTTCCAGTTCAAGTTCAAGTTCCTACGTTCCAATTGGTGCCCGTTACCTCTTGTCCTGGATCATCAAAGATGATTTTTGATGATCCAGGACAAGAGGTAACGGGTACAAACTGGAACCTAGGAACTTCTATCAAAGCATGAGGAGGAACTTCTTTACTTTGAGGGTGGCAGAGCGCTGGAACAGGCTGCCCAGGGAGGCGGTAGAGTCTCCCACCCCAGAGACATTCAAAACCCGCCTGGAGGTCATCCTGTGCAACCTGCTGTAGGTGACCCTGCTCTGGCAGGGGGGTTGGACTACATGATCTCCAGAGCTCCTTTCCAACCCTAACCAATCTGTGATTCTGTGATCAGAGCTGTTCTTCGAAATCTGTTCCTAGGAAATCGCTGCGAGAAGGAGGATGCACCTGAGGAGCAGGCCTAAGATGGAGGATTGAACAAACAAGTAGCTCTTACCTGAGGAATCGGCTATCCCATGGAACAACTTCTGAGAAAGATTCTGCAACATTACTAGGGGTCCGCCAAAACATACAATTACTTGCCATGTTCCAGTTAAAGCCTAAACTATCGAGTTTGCATTTCTTTTTAAAAGTGTATAAAGAAGCGGTAATGGGCCAAATCCTCAAGCCACTGTAAATCAACACGATTTGCTTGCCTCCGCTGGAACACCCGCTCTCTATTGCAGTTCAGGAGCTAACACACAGTATCTTAATATGCATTTAGGTTAATATTTGCACTTTGCAGGGCTAGGTAGATTGCACGGCTGGCACATATCAGACTAAATGTCACTTCCGAAAGCTAAGGGACCGAACCGGAAGCTGCCATTCAGAGGGACTACCTGACAACATGTGGAACCTCTCCGGAAAAGCCTTCCCACCTCAAGCAACTCCTTTTGATTAATCTTTCACATAGACAATACACCTTATATACACCGACACACCCCCCCGGCCTTTGCCTCCACAGATCCTGTGGTTGGCTAATTAAAGGAGGAGGTGTAACTATCAATCTAATCTGGCTTGTTCTCAAATTTACCATAATTTCCACACTTGAGAGGCTGGTGAAATGAAACAGCACTACTACACTTTCCCATTCATCAGCCGGAAGCAGAACAACTCAGAGAACCGGGCGAAAAATAGTTAGGATGCGGGATCAGGTGTTGCGCGCGTGCATCTGTGCCTGTACAGGGGCACGCAGGCACATGAGCATTCACGGGAGGCAGCAGCAGTAGCACGGGGGCAGATGAGCACCACCAGTCATTTGACCTCGACAGGTGAATGCTTGCAGATGTACTCACAGCACACTTATTAGAAGAGGCCCAAATGCCCGAGAAAACTGCCGTCAGATTACGCCGGAAACAACAACGGCTTTTTAAACAACTACAGCCGCCAGAACGGTACCGGCGGCAGCACTGCAGGAGCTGCTCAGGAACCGCTGGGGCAACCCCAGCGCACCGGGTGCTCAGCGCGTGGCCCTGACCCCACCGCATGGCATGTCACCCTTGGGCAGGAAGCTTGGCATTTTCTGGAAGCACCGGTGTCATTTCACGGGCTTTGCCGTCGCTTTGCGCTTGTGGGGTAACACTATAGAGTTTTTCAGAAAGTGTTGGAGCAACTTTTGTACCTTTTCCATTCAGGCACACTGGGAGTGAGCTGTGGGGCTGCTGCCAGGGGCTCTGCTCAGCACAGCATGGCTGGAGCTGGTCAAGGACCTCCTTCGAAAGACAGACTGGTCAGACACACAGCTATCCTGAATCATCAAGGATAATCCTATGTTCAAGTTCCTACGTTCCAGTTCAAGTTCAAGTTCCTACGTTCCAATTGGTGCCCGTTACCTCTTGTCCTGGATCATCAAAGATGATCCAGGACAAGAGGTAACGGGTACCAACTGGAACCTAGGAACTTCTATCAAAGCATGAGGAGGAACTTCTTTACTTTGAGGGTGGCAGAGCGCTGGAACAGGCTGCCCAGGGAGGCGGTAGAGTCTCCGACCCCAGAGACATTCAAAACCCGCCTGGAGGTCATCCTGTGCAACCTGCTGTAGGTGACCCTGCTCTGGCAGGGGGGTTGGGCTGGATGATCTCCAGAGCTCCTTTCCAACCCTAACCAATCTGTGATTCTGTGATCAGAGCTGTTCTTCGAAATCTGTTCCTAGGAAATCGCTGCGAGAAGGAGGATGCACCTGAGGAGCAGGCCTAAGATGGAGGATTGAACAAACAAGTAGCTCTTACCTGAGGAATCGGCTATCCCATGGAACAACTTCTGAGAAAGATTCTGCAACATTACTAGGGGTCCGCCAAAACATACAATTACTTGCCATGTTCCAGTTAAAGCCTAAACTATCGAGTTGGCATTTCTTTTTAAAAGTGTATAAAGAAGCGGTAATGGGCCAAATCCTCAAGCCACTGTAAATCAACACGATTTGCTTGCCTCCGCTGGAACACCCGCTCTCTATTTCAGTTCAGGAGCTAACACACAGTATCTTAATATGCATTTAGGTTAATATTTGCACTTTGCGGGGCTAGGTAGATTGCACGGCTGGCACATATCAGACTAAATGTCACTTCCGAAAGCTAAGGGACCGAACCGGAAGCTGCCATTCAGAGGGACTACCTGACAACATGTGGAACCTCTCCGGAAAAGCCTTCCCACCTCAAGCAACTCCTTTTGATTAATCTTTCACATAGACAATACACCTTATATACACCGACACACCCCCCCGGCCTTTGCCTCCACAGATCCTGTGGTTGGCTAATTAAAGGAGGAGGTGTAACTATCAATCTAATCTGGCTTGTTCTCAAATTTACCATAATTTCCACACTTGAGAGGCTGGTGAAATGAAACAGCACTACTACACTTTCCCATTCATCAGCCGGAAGCAGAACAACTCAGAGAACCGGGCGAAAAATAATTAGGATGCGGGATCAGGTGTTGCGCGCGTGCATCTGTGCCTGTACAGGGGCACGCAGGCACATGAGCATTCACGGGAGGCAGCAGCAGTAGCACGGGGGCAGATGAGCACCACCAGTCATTTGACCTCGACAGGTGAATGCTTGCAGATGTACTCACAGCACACTTATTAGAAGAGGCCCAAATGCCCGAGAAAACTGCCGTCAGATTACGCCGGAAACAACAACGGCTTTTTAAACAACTACAGCCGCCAGAACGGTACCGGCGGCAGCACTGCAGGAGCTGCTCAGGAACCGCTGGGGCAACCCCAGCGCACCGGGTGCTCAGCGCGTGGCCCTGACCCCACCGCATGGCATGTCACCCTTGGGCAGGAAGCTTGACATTTTCTGGAAGCACCGGTGTCATTTCACGGGCTTTGCCGTCGCTTTGCGCTTGTGGGGTAACACTATAGAGTTTTTCAGAAAGTGTTGGAGCAACTTTGGTACCTTTTCCATTCAGGCACACTGGGAGTGAGGTGTGGGGCTGCTGCCAGGGGCTCTGCTCAGCACAGCATGGCTGGAGCTGGTCCAGGACCTCCTTCGAAAGACAGACTGGTCAGACACACAGCTATCCTGAATCATCAAGGATAATCCTATGTTCAAGTTCAAGTTCCTACCTTCCAGTTCAAGTTCAAGTTCCTACGTTCCAATTGGTGCCCGTTACCTCTTGTCCTGGATCATCAAAGATGATCCAGGACAAGAGGTAACGGGTACAAACTGGAACCTAGGAACTTCTATCAAAGCATGAGGAGGAACTTCTTTACTTTGAGGGTGGCAGAGCGCTGGAACAGGCTGCCCAGGGAGGCGGTAGAGTCTCCCACCCCAGAGACATTCAAAACCCGCCTGGAGGTCATCCTGTGCAACCTGCTGTAGGTGACCCTGCTCTGGCAGGGGGGTTGCACTACATGATCTCCAGAGCTCCTTTCCAACCCTAACCAATCTGTGATTCTGTGATCAGAGCTGTTCTTCGAAATCTGTTCCTAGGAAATCGCTGCGAGAAGGAGGATGCACCTGAGGAGCAGGCCTAAGATGGAGGATTGAACAAACAAGTAGCTCTTACCTGAGGAATCGGCTATCCCATGGAACAACTTCTGAGAAAGATTCTGCAACATTACTAGGGGTCCGCCAAAACATACAATTACTTGCCATGTTCCAGTTAAAGCCTAAACTATCAAGTTGGCATTTCTTTTTGAAAGTGTATAAAGAAGCGGTAATGGGCCAAATCCGCAAGCCACTGTAAATCAACACGATTTGCTTGCCTCCGCTGGAACACCCGCTCTCTATTGCAGTTCAGGAGCTAACACACAGTATCTTAATATGCATTTAGGTTAATATTTGCACTTTGCAGGGCTAGGTAGATTGCACGGCTGGCACATATCAGACTAAATGTCACTTCCGAAAGCTAAGGGACCGAACCGGAAGCTGCCATTCAGAGGGACTACCTGACAACTTGTGGAACCTCTCCGGAAAAGCCTTCCCACCTCAAGCAACTCCTTTTGATTAATCTTTCACATAGACAATACACGTTATATACACCGACACACCCCCCCGGCCTTTGCCTCCACAGATCCTGTGGTTGGCTAATTAAAGGAGGAGGTGTAACTATCAATCTAATCTGGCTTGTTCCCAAATTTACCATAATTTCCACACTTGAGAGGCTGGTGAAATGAAACAGCACTACTACACTTTCCCATTCATCAGCCGGAAGCAGAACAACTCCGAGAACCGGGCGAAAAATAATTAGGATGCGGGATCAGGTGTTGCGCGCGTGCATCTGTGCCTGTACAGGGGCACGCAGGCACATGAGCATTCACGGGAGGCAGCAGCAGTAGCACGGGGGCAGATGAGCACCACCAGTCATTTGACCTCGACAGGTGAATGCTTGCAGATGTACTCACAGCACACTTATTCGAAGAGGCCCAAATGCCCGAGAAAACTGCCGTCAGATTACGCCGGAAACAACAACGGCTTTTTAAACAACTACAGCCGCCAGAACAGTACCGGCGGCAGCACTGCAGGAGCTGCTCAGGAACCGCTGGGGCAACCCCAGCGCACCGGGTGCTCAGCGCGTGGCCCTGACCCCACCGCATGGCATGTCACCCTTGGGCAGGAAGCTTGACATTTTCTGGAAGCACCGGTGTCATTTCACGGGCTTTGCCGTCGCTTTGCGCTTGTGGGGTAACACTGTAGAGTTTTTCAGAAAGTGTTGGAGCAACTTTGGTACCTTTTCCATTCAGGCACACTGGGAGTGAGCTGTGGGGCTGCTGCCAGGGGCTCTGCTCAGCACAGCATGGCTGGAGCTGGCCCAGGACCTCCTTCGAAAGACAGACTGGTCAGACACACAGCTATCCTGAATCATCAAGGATAATCCTATGTTCAAGTTCCTACGTTCCAGTTCAAGTTCAAGTTCCTACGTTCCAATTGGTGCCCGTTACCTCTTGTCCTGGATCATCAAAGATGATCCAGGACAAGAGGTAACGGGTACAAACTGGAACCTAGGAACTTCTATCAAAGCATGAGGAGGAACTTCTTTACTTTGAGGGTGGCAGAGCGCTGGAACAGGCTGCCCAGGGAGGCGGTAGAGTCTCCCACCCCAGAAACATTCAAAACCCGCCTGGAGGTCATCCTGTGCAACCTGCTGTAGGTGACCCTGCTCTGGCAGGGGGGTTGGGCTGGATGATCTCCAGAGGTCCTTTCCAACCCTAACCAATCTGTGATTCTGTGATCAGAGCTGTTCTTCGAAATCTGTTCCTAGGAAATCGCTGTGAGAAGGAGGATGCACCTGAGGAGCAGGCCTAAGATGGAGGATTGAACAAACAAGTAGCTCTTACCTGAGGAATCGGCTATCCCACGGAACAACTTCTGAGAAAGATTCTGCAACATTACTAGGGGTCCGCCAAAACATACAATTACTTGCCATGTTCCAGTTAAAGCCTAAACTATCGAGTTGGCATTTCTTTTTAAAAGTGTATAAAGAAGCGGTAATGGGCCAAATCCTCAAGCCACTGTAAATCAACACGATTTGCTTGCCTCCGCTGGAACACCCGCTCTCTATTGCAGTTCAGGAGCTAACACACAGTATCTTAATATGCATTTAGGTTAATATTTGCACTTTGCAGGGCTAGGTAGATTGCACGGCTGGCACATATCAGACTAAATGTCACTTCCGAAAGCTAAGGGACCGAACCGGAAGCTGCCATTCAGAGGGACTACCTGACAACATGTGGAACCTCTCCGGAAAAGCCTTCCCACCTCAAGCAACTCCTTTTGATTAATCTTTCACATAGACAATACACGTTATATACACCAACACACCCCCCCGGCCTTTGCCTCCACAGATCCTGTGGTTGGCTAATTAAAGGAGGAGGTGTAACTATCAATCTAATCTGGCTTGTTCTCAAATTTACCATAATTTCCACACTTGAGAGGCTGGTGAAATGAAACAGCACTACTACACTTTCCCATTCATCAGCCGGAAGCAGAACAACTCCGAGAACCGGGCGAAAAATAATTAGGATGCGGGATCAGGTGTTGCGCGCGTGCATCTGTGCCTGTACAGGGGCACGCAGGCACATGAGCATTCATGGGAGGCAGCAGCAGTAGCACGGGGGGAGATGAGCAGCACCAGTCATTTGACCTCGACAGGTGAATGCTTGCAGATGTACTCACAGCACACTTATTAGAAGAGGCCCAAATGCCCGAGAAAACTGCCGTCAGATTACGCCGGAAACAACAACAACTTTTTAAACAACTACAGCCGCCAGAACGGTACCGGCGGCAGCACTGCAGGAGCTGCTCAGGAACCGCTGGGGCAACCCCAGCGCACCGGGTGCTCAGCGCGTGGCCCTGACCCCACCGCATGGCATGTCACCCTTGGGCAGGAAGCTTGGCATTTTCTGGAAGCACCGGTGTCATTTCACGGGCTTTGCCGTCGCTTTGCGCTTGTGGGGTAACACTATAGAGTTTTTCAGAAAGTGTTGGAGCAACTTTTGTACCTTTTCCATTCAGGCACACTGGGAGTGAGCTGTGGGGCTGCTGCCAGGGGCTCTGCTCAGCACAGCATGGCTGGAGCTGGCCCAGGACCTCCTTCGAAAGACAGACTGGTCAGACACACAGCTATCCTGAATCATCAAGGATAATCCTATGTTCAAGTTCCTACGTTCCAGTTCAAGTTCAAGTTCCTACGTTCCAATTGGTGCCCGTTACCTCTTGTCCTGGATCATCAAAGATGATCCAGGACAAGAGGTAACGGGTACAAACTGGAACCTAGGAACTTCTATCAAAGCATGAGGAGGAACTTCTTTACTTTGAGGGTGGCAGAGCGCTGGAACAGGCTGCCCAGGGAGGCGGTAGAGTCTCCGACCCCAGAGACATTCAAAACCCGCCTGGGGGTCATCCTGTGCAACCTGCTGTAGGTGACCCTGCTCTGGCAGGGGGGTTGGGCTGGATGATCTCCAGAGGTCCTTTCCAACCCTAACCGATCTGTGATTCTGTGATCAGAGCTGTTCTTCGAAATCTGTTCCTAGGAAATCGCTGCGAGAAGGAGGATGCACCTGAGGAGCAGGCCTAAGATGGAGGATTGAACAAACAAGTAGCTCTTACCTGAGGAATCGGCTATCCCACGGAACAACTTCTGAGAAAGATTCTGCAACATTACTAGGGGTCCGCCAAAACATACAATTACTTGCCATGTTCCAGTTAAAGCCTAAACTATCGAGTTGGCATTTCTTTTTAAAAGTGTATAAAGAAGCGGTAATGGGCCAAATCCTCAAGCCACTGTAAATCAACACGATTTGCTTGCCTCCGCTGGAACACCCGCTCTCTATTTCAGTTCAGGAGCTAACACACAGTATCTTAATATGCATTTAGGTTAATATTTGCACTTTGCAGGGCTAGGTAGATTGCACGGCTGGCACATATCAGACTAAATGTCACTTCCGAAAGCTAAGGGACCGAACCGGAAGCTGCCATTCAGAGGGACTACCTGACAACATGTGGAACCTCTCCGGAAAAGCCTTCCCACCTCAAGCAACTCCTTTTGATTAATCTTTCACATAGACAATACACGTTATATACACCGACACACCCCCCCGGCCTTTGCCTCCACAGATCCTGTGGTTGGCTAATTAAAGGAGGAGGTGTAACTATCAATCTAATCTGGCTTGTTCTCAAATTTACCATAATTTCCACACTTGAGAGGCTGGTGAAATGAAACAGCACTACTACACTTTCCCATTCATCAGCCGGAAGCAGAACAACTCAGAGAACCGGGCGAAAAATAATTAGGATGCGGGATCAGGTGTTGCGCGCGTGCATCTGTGCCTGTACAGGGGCACGCAGGCACATGAGCATTCACGGGAGGCAGCAGCAGTAGCACGGGGGCAGATGAGCACCACCAGTCATTTGACCTCGACAGGTGAATGCTTGCAGATGTACTCACAGCACACTTATTAGAAGAGGCCCAAATGCCCGAGAAAACTGCCGTCAGATTACGCCGGAAACAACAACGGCTTTTTAAACAACTACAGCCGCCAGAACGGTACCGGCGGCAGCACTGCAGGAGCTGCTCAGGAACCGCTGGGGCAACCCCAGCGCACCGGGTGCTCAGCGCGTGGCCCTGACCCCACCGCATGGCATGTCACCCTTGGGCAGGAAGCTTGACATTTTCTGGAAGCACCGGTGTCATTTCACGGGCTTTGCCGTCGCTTTGCGCTTGTGGGGTAACACTATAGAGTTTTTCACAAAGTGTTGGAGCAACTTTTGTACCTTTTCCATTCAGGCACACTGGGAGTGAGCTGTGGGGCTGCTGCCAGGGGCTCTGCTCAGCACAGCATGGCTGGAGCTGGCCCAGGACCTCCTTCGAAAGACAGACTGGTCAGACACACAGCTATCCTGAATCATCAAGGATAATCCTATGTTCAAGTTCCTACGTTCCAGTTCAAGTTCAAGTTCCTACGTTCCAATTGGTGCCCGTTACCTCTTGTCCTGGATCATCAAAGATGATCCAGGACAAGAGGTAACGGGTACAAACTGGAACCTAGGAACTTCTATCAAAGCATGAGGAGGAACTTCTTTACTTTGAGGGTGGCAGAGCGCTGGAACAGGCTGCCCAGGGAGGCGGTAGAGTCTCCGACCCCAGAGACATTCAAAACCCGCCTGGGGGTCATCCTGTGCAACCTGCTGTAGGTGACCCTGCTCTGGCAGGGGGGTTGGGCTGGATGATCTCCAGAGGTCCTTTCCAACCCTAACCAATCTGTGATTCTGTGATCAGAGCTGTTCTTCGAAATCTGTTCCTAGGAAATCGCTGCGAGAAGGAGGATGCACCTGAGGAGCAGGCCTAAGATGGAGGATTGAACAAACAAGTAGCTCTTACCTGAGGAATCGGCTATCCCACGGAACAACTTCTGAGAAAGATTCTGCAACATTACTAGGGGTCCGCCAAAACATACAATTACTTGCCATGTTCCAGTTAAAGCCTAAACTATCGAGTTGGCATTTCTTTTTAAAAGTGTATAAAGAAGCGGTAATGGGCCAAATCCTCAAGCCACTGTAAATCAACACGATTTGCTTGCCTCCGCTGGAACACCCGCTCTCTATTTCAGTTCAGGAGCTAACACACAGTATCTTAATATGCATTTAGGTTAATATTTGCACTTTGCAGGGCTAGGTAGATTGCACGGCTGGCACATATCAGACTAAATGTCACTTCCGAAAGCTAAGGGACCGAACCGGAAGCTGCCATTCAGAGGGACTACCTGACAACATGTGGAACCTCTCCGGAAAAGCCTTCCCACCTCAAGCAACTCCTTTTGATTAATCTTTCACATAGACAATACACGTTATATACACCGACACACCCCCCCGGCCTTTGCCTCCACAGATCCTGTGGTTGGCTAATTAAAGGAGGAGGTGTAACTATCAATCTAATCTGGCTTGTTCTCAAATTTACCATAATTTCCACACTTGAGAGGCTGGTGAAATGAAACAGCACTACTACACTTTCCCATTCATCAGCCGGAAGCAGAACAACTCAGAGAACCGGGCGAAAAATAATTAGGATGCGGGATCAGGTGTTGCGCGCGTGCATCTGTGCCTGTACAGGGGCACGCAGGCACATGAGCATTCACGGGAGGCAGCAGCAGTAGCACGGGGGCAGATGAGCACCACCAGTCATTTGACCTCGACAGGTGAATGCTTGCAGATGTACTCACAGCACACTTATTAGAAGAGGCCCAAATGCCCGAGAAAACTGCCGTCAGATTACGCCGGAAACAACAACGGCTTTTTAAACAACTACAGCCGCCAGAACGGTACCGGCGGCAGCACTGCAGGAGCTGCTCAGGAACCGCTGGGGCAACCCCAGCGCACCGGGTGCTCAGCGCGTGGCCCTGACCCCACCGCATGGCATGTCACCCTTGGGCAGGAAGCTTGACATTTTCTGGAAGCACCGGTGTCATTTCACGGGCTTTGCCGTCGCTTTGCGCTTGTGGGGTAACACTATAGAGTTTTTCAGAAAGTGTTGGAGCAACTTTGGTACCTTTTCCATTCAGGCACACTGGGAGTGAGCTGTGGGGCTGCTGCCAGGGGCTCTGCTCAGCACAGCATGGCTGGAGCTGGCCCAGGACCTCCTTCGAAAGACAGACTGGTCAGACACACAGCTATCCTGAATCATCAAGGATAATCCTATGTTCAAGTTCCTACGTTCCAGTTCAAGTTCAAGTTCCTACGTTCCAATTGGTGCCCGTTACCTCTTGTCCTGGATCATCAAAGATGATCCAGGACAAGAGGTAACGGGTACAAACTGGAACCTAGGAACTTCTATCAAAGCATGAGGAGGAACTTCTTTACTTTGAGGGTGGCAGAGCGCTGGAACAGGCTGCCCAGGGAGGCAGTAGAGTCTCCCACCCCAGAAACATTCAAAACCCGCCTGGAGGTCATCCTGTGCAACCTGCTGTAGGTGACCCTGCTCTGGCAGGGGGGTTGGGCTGGATGATCTCCAGAGGTCCTTTCCAACCCTAACCAATCTGTGATTCTGTGATCAGAGCTGTTCTTCGAAATCTGTTCCTAGGAAATCGCTGCGAGAAGGAGGATGCACCTGAGGAGCAGGCCTAAGATGGAGGATTGAACAAACAAGTAGCTCTTACCTGAGGAATCGGCTATCCCATGGAACATCTTCTGAGAAAGATTCTGCAACATTACTAGGGGTCAGCCAAAACATACAATTACTTGCCATGTTCCAGTTAAAGCCTAAACTATCGAGTTGGCATTTCTTTTTAAAAGTGTATAAAGAAGCGGTAATGGGCCAAATCCGCAAGCCACTGTAAATCAACACGATTTGCTTGCCTCCGCTGGAACACCCGCTCTCTATTGCAGTTCAGGAGCTAACACACAGTATCTTAATATGCATTTAGGTTAATATTTGCACTTTGCAGGGCTAGGTAGATTGCACGGCTGGCACATATCAGACTAAATGTCACTTCCGAAAGCTAAGGGACCGAACCGGAAGCTGCCATTCAGAGGGACTACCTGACAACATGTGGAACCTCTCCGGAAAAGCCTTCCCACCTCAAGCAACTCCTTTTGATTAATCTTTCACATAGACAATACACGTTATATACACCGACACACCCCCCCGGCCTTTGCCTCCACAGATCCTGTGGTTGGCTAATTAAAGGAGGAGGTGTAACTATCAATCTAATCTCGCTTGTTCTCAAATTTACCATAATTTCCACACTTGAGAGGCTGGTGAAATGAAACAGCACTACTACACTTTCCCATTCATCAGCCGGAAGCAGAACAACTCAGAGAACCGGGCAAAAAATAATTAGGATGCGGGATCAGGTGTTGCGCGCGTGCATCTGTGCCTGTACAGGGGCACGCAGGCACATGAGCATTCACGGGAGGCAGCAGCAGTAGCACGGGGGCAGATGAGCACCACCAGTCATTTGACCTCGACAGGTGAATGCTTGCAGATGTACTCACAGCACACTTATTAGAAGAGGCCCAAATGCCCGAGAAAACTGCCGTCAGATTACGCCGGAAACAACAACGGCTTTTTAAACAACTACAGCCGCCAGAACGGTACCGGCGGCAGCACTGCAGGAGCTGCTCAGGAACCGCTGGGGCAACCCCAGCGCACCGGGTGCTCAGCGCGTGGCCCTGACCCCACCGCATGGCATGTCACCCTTGGGCAGGAAGCTTGACATTTTCTGGAAGCACCGGTGTCATTTCACGGGCTTTGCCGTCGCTTTGCGCTTGTGGGGTAACACTATAGAGTTTTTCAGAAAGTGTTGGAGCAACTTTGGTACCTTTTCCATTCAGGCACACTGGGAGTGAGCTGTGGGGCTGCTGCCAGGGGCTCTGCTCAGCACAGCATGGCTGGAGCTGGTCCAGGACCTCCTTCGAAAGACAGACTGGTCAGACACACAGCTATCCTGAATCATCAAGGATAATCCTATGTTCAAGTTCCTACGTTCCAGTTCAAGTTCAAGTTCCTACGTTCCAATTGGTGCCCGTTACCTCTTGTCCTGGATCATCAAAGATGATCCAGGACAAGAGGTAACGGGTACAAACTGGAACGTAGGAACTTCTATCAAAGCATGAGGAGGAACTTCTTTACTTTGAGGGTGGCAGAGCGCTGGAACAGGCTGCCCAGGGAGGCGGTAGAGTCTCCGACCCCAGAAACATTCAAAACCCGCCTGGAGGTCATCCTGTGCAACCTGCTGTAGGTGACCCTGCTCTGGCAGGGGGGTTGGGCTGGATGATCTCCAGAGGTCCTTTCCAACCCTAACCAATCTGTGATTCTGTGATCAGAGCTGTTCTTCGAAATCTGTTCCTAGGAAATCGCTGCGAGAAGGAGGATGCACCTGAGGAGCAGGCCTAAGATGGAGGATTGAACAAACAAGTAGCTCTTACCTGAGGAATCGGCTATCCCATGGAACAACTTCTGAGAAAGATTCTGCAACATTACTAGGGGTCCGCCAAAACATACAATTACTTGCCATGTTCCAGTTAAAGCCTAAACTATCGAGTTGGCATTTCTTTTTAAAAGTGTATAAAGAAGCGGTAATGGGCCAAATCCGCAAGCCACTCTAAATCAACACGATTTGCTTGCCTCCGCTGGAACACCCGCTCTCTATTGCAGTTCAGGAGCTAACACACAGTATCTTAATATGCATTTATGTTAATATTTGCACTTTGCGGGGCTAGGTAGATTGCACGGCTGGCACATATCAGACTAAATGTCACTTCCGAAAGCTAAGGGACCGAACTGGAAGCTGCCATTCAGAGGGACTACCTGACAACATGTGGAACCTCTCCGGAAAAGCCTTCCCACCTCAAGCAACTCCTTTTGATTAATCTTTCACATAGACAATACACGTTATATACACCGACACACCCCCCCGGCCTTTGCCTCCACAGATCCTGTGGTTGGCTAATTAAAGGAGGAGGTGTAACTATCAATCTAATCTGGCTTGTTCTCAAATTTACCATAATTTCCACACTTGAGAGGCTGGTGAAATGAAACAGCACTACTACACTTTCCCATTCATCAGCCGGAAGCAGAACAACTCCGAGAACCGGGCGAAAAATAATTAGGATGCGGGATCAGGTGTTGCGCGCGTGCATCTGTGCCTGTACAGGGGCACGCAGGCACATGAGCATTCACGGGAGGCAGCAGCAGTAGCACGGGGGCAGATGAGCACCACCAGTCATTTGACCTCGACAGGTGAATGCTTGCAGATGTACTCACAGCACACTTATTAGAAGAGGCCCAAATGCCCGAGAAAACTGCCGTCAGATTACGCCGGAAACAACAACGGCTTTTTAAACAACTACAGCCGCCAGAACGGTACCGGCGGCAGCACTGCAGGAGCTGCTCAGGAACCGCTGGGGCAACCCCAGCGCACCGGGTGCTCAGCGCGTGGCCCTGACCCCACCGCATGGCATGTCACCCTTGGGCAGGAAGCTTGACATTTTCTGGAAGCACCGGTGTCATTTCACGGGCTTTGCCGTCGCTTTGCGCTTGTGGGGTAACACTATAGAGTTTTTCAGAAAGTGTTGGAGCAACTTTGGTACCTTTTCCATTCAGGCACACTGGGAGTGAGCTGTGGGGCTGCTGCCAGGGGCTCTGCTCAGCACAGCATGGCTGGAGCTGGCCCAGGACCTCCTTCGAAAGACAGACTGGTCAGACACACAGCTATCCTGAATCATCAAGGATAATCCTATGTTCAAGTTCCTACGTTCCAGTTCAAGTTCAAGTTCCTACGTTCCAATTGGTGCCCGTTACCTCTTGTCCTGGATCATCAAAGATGATCCAGGACAAGAGGTAACGGGTACAAACTGGAACCTAGGAACTTCTATCAAAGCATGAGGAGGAACTTCTTTACTTTGAGGGTGGCAGAGCGCTGGAACAGGCTGCCCAGGGAGGCGGTAGAGTCTCCGACCCCAGAAACATTCAAAACCCGCCTGCAGGTCATCCTGTGCAACCTGCTGTAGGTGACCCTGCTCTGGCAGGGGGGTTGGGCTGGATGATCTCCAGAGGTCCTTTCCAACCCTAACCAATCTGTGATTCTGTGATCAGAGCTGTTCTTCGAAATCTGTTCCTAGGAAATCGCTGCGAGAAGGAGGATGCACCTGAGGAGCAGGCCTAAGATGGAGGATTGAACAAACAAGTAGCTCTTACCTGAGGAATCGGCTATCCCATGGAACAACTTCTGAGAAAGATTCTGCAACATTACTAGGGGTCCGCCAAAACATACAATTACTTGCCATGTTCCAGTTAAAGCCTAAACTATCAAGTTGGCATTTCTTTTTAAAAGTGTATAAAGAAGCGGTAATGGGCCAAATCCGCAAGCCACTGTAAATCAACACGATTTGCTTGCCTCCGCTGGAACACCCGCTCTCTATTGCAGTTCAGGAGCTAACACACAGTATCTTAATATGCATTTATGTTAATATTTGCACTTTGCGGGGCTAGGTAGATTGCACGGCTGGCACATATCAGACTAAATGTCACTTCCGAAAGCTAAGGGACCGAACCGGAAGCTGCCATTCAGAGGGACTACCTGACAACATGTGGAACCTCTCCGGAAAAGCCTTCCCACCTCAAGCAACTCCTTTTGATTAATCTTTCACATAGACAATACACGTTATATACACCGACACACCCCCCCGGCCTTTGCCTCCACAGATCCTGTGGTTGGCTAATTAAAGGAGGAGGTGTAACTATCAATCTAATCTCGCTTGTTCTCAAATTTACCATAATTTCCACACTTGAGAGGCTGGTGAAATGAAACAGCACTACTACACTTTCCCATTCATCAGCCGGAAGCAGAACAACTCAGAGAACCGGGCGAAAAATAGTTAGGATGCGGGATCAGGTGTTGCGCGCGTGCATCTGTGCCTGTACAGGGGCACGCAGGCACATGAGCATTCACGGGAGGCAGCAGCAGTAGCACGGGGGCAGATGAGCACCACCAGTCATTTGACCTCGACAGGTGAATGCTTGCAGATGTACTCACAGCACACTTATTAGAAGAGGCCCAAATGCCCGAGAAAACTGCCGTCAGATTACGCCGGAAACAACAACGGCTTTTTAAACAACTACAGCCGCCAGAACGGTACCGGCGGCAGCACTGCAGGAGCTGCTCAGGAACCGCTGGGGCAACCCCAGCGCACCGGGTGCTCAGCGCGTGGCCCTGACCCCACCGCATGGCATGTCACCCTTGGGCAGGAAGCTTGACATTTTCTGGAAGCACCGGTGTCATTTCACGGGCTTTGCCGTCGCTTTGCGCTTGTGGGGTAACACTATAGAGTTTTTCAGAAAGTGTTGGAGCAACTTTGGTACCTTTTCCATTCAGGCACACTGGGAGTGAGCTGTGGGGCTGCTGCCAGGGGCTCTGCTCAGCACAGCATGGCTGGAGCTGGCCCAGGACCTCCTTCGAAAGACAGACTGGTCAGACACACAGCTATCCTGAATCATCAAGGATAATCCTATGTTCAAGTTCCTACCTTCCAGTTCAAGTTCAAGTTCCTACGTTCCAATTGGTGCCCGTTACCTCTTGTCCTGGATCATCAAAGATGATCCAGGACAAGAGGTAACGGGTACAAACTGGAACCTAGGAACTTCTATCAAAGCATGAGGAGGAACTTCTTTACTTTGAGGGTGGCAGAGCGCTGGAACAGGCTGCCCAGGGAGGCGGTAGAGTCTCCGACCCCAGAGACATTCAAAACCCGCCTGGAGGTCATCCTGTGCAACCTGCTGTAGGTGACCCTGCTCTGGCAGGGGGGTTGGGCTGGATGATCTCCAGAGGTCCTTTCCAACCCTAACCAATCTGTGATTCTGTGATCAGAGCTGTTCTTCGAAATCTGTTCCTAGGAAATCGCTGCGAGAAGGAGGATGCACCTGAGGAGCAGGCCTAAGATGGAGGATTGAACAAACAAGTAGCTCTTACCTGAGGAATCGGCTATCCCATGGAACATCTTCTGAGAAAGATTCTGCAACATTACTAGGGGTCAGCCAAAACATACAATTACTTGCCATGTTCCAGTTAAAGCCTAAACTATCGAGTTGGCATTTCTTTTTAAAAGTGTATAAAGAAGCGGTAATGGGCCAAATCCGCAAGCCACTGTAAATCAACACGATTTGCTTGCCTCCGCTGGAACACCCGCTCTCTATTGCAGTTCAGGAGCTAACACACAGTATCTTAATATGCATTTAGGTTAATATTTGCACTTTGCAGGGCTAGGTAGATTGCACGGCTGGCACATATCAGACTAAATGTCACTTCCGAAAGCTAAGGGACCGAACCGGAAGCTGCCATTCAGAGGGACTACCTGACAACATGTGGAACCTCTCCGGAAAAGCCTTCCCACCTCAAGCAACTCCTTTTGATTAATCTTTCACATAGACAATACACGTTACTATTTTAAAAAGCTGAATTTTTAAGGACAGAATACCTTAACGAACAGAGGAAAATGTGAACCAATTAGCATCTTCAAGCACTCTGAGACGCAGGGAGAGAAGGCCTACATAGAGTAGCCAGGTCCCTTCAGAGACCACAGCTGTAGCCCCTCTCTGCAATGTTGCCTCCTGGCAGCTAGACCGGGTCCAACCCCAGGACCCAGACACACTGCCAGTCACTCCAGAGTGTCATTAAGATGCACGGCACCACGGCGCAATTCAAATCAATGTTTCTTTCCTGCACGTTGCAGCAGGCGAGGTAGCAAAGGTTGACGTGAAAAGTGGGAGAGCTGCCCAGTAACCGTGAGGTTTTGTATCATGCGAACTTAGAAAATGGTCTGGAATAAAGAATCTGTGCAGTATTGCCTTTCACACGGTGTCTAATCTCGCACCGCTAGACAACTTCAACTACGAGTATCTGGGAGAACTCGAGATGGTTTCACAAAGACTTGTCATCCTCCTTCACCAGATCACTCTCTGGAAGGCGTGAGGGAGGGGGAGTTGAAATACATCATATTAGAATGAATAGAAATGGTAATGATCGGGCTCTTCCACAACACTTCCGCTCTAAGTAATCAGTTAATTAACCCTGAATCGAGCGGGCTTGCTGGTCAGGAATACAGCAGTTGGATTGACAACAGCTTCCAGACTCCTGCTTCTCAAGGACAAGATTCGGTAACCCTTATTGATGTTAAACATTAGCTTACCCTGTGAGCAACCTCCAGAAATCAAGAGCGATTGTGCTACGTGAGGAAGACTGGCAGAACCTCATACCAATTTACAAGACAAGAAAGAACAGACAAGAAAGAACCTCCAGCAATCTCGCCATGGTAAAATCGTATGCCCCCCCACCGACACGCCCCCCGGCCTTTGCCTCCACAGATCCTGTGGTTGGCTAATTAAAGGAGGAGGTGTAACTATCAATCTAATCTGGCTTGTTCTCAAATTTACCATAATTTCCACACTTGAGAGGCTGGTGAAATGAAACAGCACTACTACACTTTCCCATTCATCAGCCGGAAGCAGAACAACTCCGAGAACCGGGCGAAAAATAATTAGGATGCGGGATCAGGTGTTGCGCGCGTGCATCTGTGCCTGTACAGGGGCACGCAGGCACATGAGCATTCACGGGAGGCAGCAGCAGTAGCACGGGGGCAGATGAGCAGCACCAGTCATTTGACCTCGACAGGTGAATGCTTGCAGATGTACTCACAGCACACTTATTAGAAGAGGCCCAAATGCCCGAGAAAACTGCCGTCAGATTACGCCGGAAACAACAACGGCTTTTTAAACAACTACAGCCGCCAGAACGGTACCGGCGGCAGCACTGCAGGAGCTGCTCAGGAACCGCTGGGGCAACCCCAGCGCACCGGGTGCTCAGCGCGTGGCCCTGACCCCACCGCATGGCATGTCACCCTTGGGCAGGAAGCTTGACATTTTCTGGAAGCACCGGTGTCATTTCACGGGCTTTGCCGTCGCTTTGCGCTTGTGGGGTAACACTATAGAGTTTTTCAGAAAGTGTTGGAGCAACTTTGGTACCTTTTCCATTCAGGCACACTGGGAGTGAGCTGTGGGGCTGCTGCCAGGGGCTCTGCTCAGCACAGCATGGCTGGAGCTGGTCCAGGACCTCCTTCGAAAGACAGACTGGTCAGACACACAGCTATCCTGAATCATCAAGGATAATCCTATGTTCAAGTTCCTACGTTCCAGTTCAAGTTCAAGTTCCTACGTTCCAATTGGTGCCCGTTACCTCTTGTCCTGGATCATCAAAGATGATCCAGGACAAGAGGTAACGGGTACAAACTGGAACCTAGGAACTTCTATCAAAGCATGAGGAGGAACTTCTTTACTTTGAGGGTGGCAGAGCGCTGGAACAGGCTGCCCAGGGAGGCGGTAGAGTCTCCGACCCCAGAAACATTCAAAACCCGCCTGCAGGTCATCCTGTGCAACCTGCTGTAGGTGACCCTGCTCTGGCAGGGGGGTTGGGCTGGATGATCTCCAGAGGTCCTTTCCAACCCTAACCAATCTGTGATTCTGTGATCAGAGCTGTTCTTCGAAATCTGTTCCTAGGAAATCGCTGCGAGAAGGAGGATGCACCTGAGGAGCAGGCCTAAGATGGAGGATTGAACAAACAAGTAGCTCTTACCTGAGGAATCGGCTATCCCATGGAACAACTTCTGAGAAAGATTCTGCAACATTACTAGGGGTCCGCCAAAACATACAATTACTTGCCATGTTCCAGTTAAAGCCTAAACTATCAAGTTGGCATTTCTTTTTAAAAGTGTATAAAGAAGCGGTAATGGGCCAAATCCGCAAGCCACTGTAAATCAACACGATTTGCTTGCCTCCGCTGGAACACCCGCTCTCTATTGCAGTTCAGGAGCTAACACACAGTATCTTAATATGCATTTATGTTAATATTTGCACTTTGCGGGGCTAGGTAGATTGCACGGCTGGCACATATCAGACTAAATGTCACTTCCGAAAGCTAAGGGACCGAACCGGAAGCTGCCATTCAGAGGGACTACCTGACAACATGTGGAACCTCTCCGGAAAAGCCTTCCCACCTCAAGCAACTCCTTTTGATTAATCTTTCACATAGACAATACACGTTATATACACCGACACACCCCCCCGGCCTTTGCCTCCACAGATCCTGTGGTTGGCTAATTAAAGGAGGAGGTGTAACTATCAATCTAATCTCGCTTGTTCTCAAATTTACCATAATTTCCACACTTGAGAGGCTGGTGAAATGAAACAGCACTACTACACTTTCCCATTCATCAGCCGGAAGCAGAACAACTCAGAGAACCGGGCGAAAAATAGTTAGGATGCGGGATCAGGTGTTGCGCGCGTGCATCTGTGCCTGTACAGGGGCACGCAGGCACATGAGCATTCACGGGAGGCAGCAGCAGTAGCACGGGGGCAGATGAGCACCACCAGTCATTTGACCTCGACAGGTGAATGCTTGCAGATGTACTCACAGCACACTTATTAGAAGAGGCCCAAATGCCCGAGAAAACTGCCGTCAGATTACGCCGGAAACAACAACGGCTTTTTAAACAACTACAGCCGCCAGAACGGTACCGGCGGCAGCACTGCAGGAGCTGCTCAGGAACCGCTGGGGCAACCCCAGCGCACCGGGTGCTCAGCGCGTGGCCCTGACCCCACCGCATGGCATGTCACCCTTGGGCAGGAAGCTTGACATTTTCTGGAAGCACCGGTGTCATTTCACGGGCTTTGCCGTCGCTTTGCGCTTGTGGGGTAACACTATAGAGTTTTTCAGAAAGTGTTGGAGCAACTTTGGTACCTTTTCCATTCAGGCACACTGGGAGTGAGCTGTGGGGCTGCTGCCAGGGGCTCTGCTCAGCACAGCATGGCTGGAGCTGGCCCAGGACCTCCTTCGAAAGACAGACTGGTCAGACACACAGCTATCCTGAATCATCAAGGATAATCCTATGTTCAAGTTCCTACCTTCCAGTTCAAGTTCAAGTTCCTACGTTCCAATTGGTGCCCGTTACCTCTTGTCCTGGATCATCAAAGATGATCCAGGACAAGAGGTAACGGGTACAAACTGGAACGTAGGAACTTCTATCAAAGCATGAGGAGGAACTTCTTTACTTTGAGGGTGGCAGAGCGCTGGAACAGGCTGCCCAGGGAGGCGGTAGAGTCTCCGACCCCAGAGACATTCAAAACCCGCCTGGAGGTCATCCTGTGCAACCTGCTGTAGGTGACCCTGCTCTGGCAGGGGGGTTGGGCTGGATGATCTCCAGAGGTCCTTTCCAACCCTAACCAATCTGTGATTCTGTGATCAGAGCTGTTCTTCGAAATCTGTTCCTAGGAAATCGCTGCGAGAAGGAGGATGCACCTGAGGAGCAGGCCTAAGATGGAGGATTGAACAAACAAGTAGCTCTTACCTGAGGAATCGGCTATCCCATGGAACATCTTCTGAGAAAGATTCTGCAACATTACTAGGGGTCAGCCAAAACATACAATTACTTGCCATGTTCCAGTTAAAGCCTAAACTATCGAGTTGGCATTTCTTTTTAAAAGTGTATAAAGAAGCGGTAATGGGCCAAATCCGCAAGCCACTGTAAATCAACACGATTTGCTTGCCTCCGCTGGAACACCCGCTCTCTATTTCAGTTCAGGAGCTAACACACAGTATCTTAATATGCATTTAGGTTAATATTTGCACTTTGCAGGGCTAGGTAGATTGCACGGCTGGCACATATCAGACTAAATGTCACTTCCGAAAGCTAAGGGACCGAACCGGAAGCTGCCATTCAGAGGGACTACCTGACAACATGTGGAACCTCTCCGGAAAAGCCTTCCCACCTCAAGCAACTCCTTTTGATTAATCTTTCACATAGACAATACACGTTACTATTTTAAAAAGCTGAATTTTTAAGGACAGAATACCTTAACGAACAGAGGAAAATGTGAACCAATTAGCATCTTCAAGCACTCTGAGACGCAGGGAGAGAAGGCCTACATAGAGTAGCCAGGTCCCTTCAGAGACCACAGCTGTAGCCCCTCTCTGCAATGTTGCCTCCTGGCAGCTAGACCGGGTCCAACCCCAGGACCCAGACACACTGCCAGTCACTCCAGAGTGTCATTAAGATGCACGGCACCACGGCGCAATTCAAATCAATGTTTCTTTCCTGCACGTTGCAGCAGGCGAGGTAGCAAAGGTTGACGTGAAAAGTGGGAGAGCTGCCCAGTAACCGTGAGGTTTTGTATCATGCGAACTTAGAAAATGGTCTGGAATAAAGAATCTGTGCAGTATTGCCTTTCACACGGTGTCTAATCTCGCACCGCTAGACAACTTCAACTACGAGTATCTGGGAGAACTCGAGATGGTTTCACAAAGACTTGTCATCCTCCTTCACCAGATCACTCTCTGGAAGGCGTGAGGGAGGGGGAGTTGAAATACATCATATTAGAATGAATAGAAATGGTAATGATCGGGCTCTTCCACAACACTTCCGCTCTAAGTAATCAGTTAATTAACCCTGAATCGAGCGGGCTTGCTGGTCAGGAATACAGCAGTTGGATTGACAACAGCTTCCAGACTCCTGCTTCTCAAGGACAAGATTCGGTAACCCTTATTGATGTTAAACATTAGCTTACCCTGTGAGCAACCTCCAGAAATCAAGAGCGATTGTGCTACGTGAGGAAGACTGGCAGAACCTCATACCAATTTACAAGACAAGAAAGAACAGACAAGAAAGAACCTCCAGCAATCTCGCCATGGTAAAATCGTATGCCCCCCCACCGACACGCCCCCCGGCCTTTGCCTCCACAGATCCTGTGGTTGGCTAATTAAAGGAGGAGGTGTAACTATCAATCTAATCTGGCTTGTTCTCAAATTTACCATAATTTCCACACTTGAGAGGCTGGTGAAATGAAACAGCACTACTACACTTTCCCATTCATCAGCCGGAAGCAGAACAACTCAGAGAACCGGGCGAAAAATAATTAGGATGCGGGATCAGGTGTTGCGCGCGTGCATCTGTGCCTGTACAGGGGCACGCAGGCACATGAGCATTCACGGGAGGCAGCAGCAGTAGCACGGGGGCAGATGAGCACCACCAGTCATTTGACCTCGACAGGTGAATGCTTGCAGATGTACTCACAGCACACTTATTAGAAGAGGCCCAAATGCCCGAGAAAACTTCCGTCAGATTACGCCGGAAACAACAACGGCTTTTTAAACAACTACAGCCGCCAGAACGGTACCGGCGGCAGCACTGCAGGAGCTGCTCAGGAACCGCTGGGGCAACCCCAGCGCACCGGGTGCTCAGCGCGTGGCCCTGACCCCACCGCATGGCATGTCACCCTTGGGCAGGAAGCTTGACATTTTCTGGAAGCACCGGTGTCATTTCACGGGCTTTGCCGTCGCTTTGCGCTTGTGGGGTAACACTATAGAGTTTTTCAGAAAGTGTTGGAGCAACTTTGGTACCTTTTCCATTCAGGCACACTGGGAGTGAGCTGTGGGGCTGCTGCCAGGGGCTCTGCTCAGCACAGCATGGCTGGAGCTGGTCCAGGACCTCCTTCGAAAGACAGACTGGTCAGACACACAGCTATCCTGAATCATCAAGGATAATCCTATGTTCAAGTTCCTACGTTCCAGTTCAAGTTCAAGTTCCTACGTTCCAATTGGTGCCCGTTACCTCTTGTCCTGGATCATCAAAGATGATCCAGGACAAGAGGTAACGGGTACAAACTGGAACCTAGGAACTTCTATCAAAGCATGAGGAGGAACTTCTTTACTTTGAGGGTGGCAGAGCGCTGGAACAGGCTGCCCAGGGAGGCAGTAGAGTCTCCCACCCCAGAGACATTCATAACCCGCCTGGAGGTCATCCTGTGCAACCTGCTGTAGGTGACCCTGCTCTGGCAGGGGGGTTGGGCTGGATGATCTCCAGAGCTCCTTTCCAACCCTAACCAATCTGTGATTCTGTGATCAGAGCTGTTCTTCGAAATTTGTTCCTAGGAAATCGCTGCGAGAAGGAGGATGCACCTGAGGAGCAGGCCTAAGATGGAGGATTGAACAAACAAGTAGCTCTTACCTGAGGAATCGGCTATCCCATGGAACAACTTCTGAGAAAGATTCTGCAACATTACTAGGGGTCCGCCAAAACATACAATTACTTGCCATGTTCCAGTTAAAGCCTAAACTATCGAGTTGGCATTTCTTTTTAAAAGTGTATAAAGAAGCGGTAATGGGCCAAATCCTCAAGCCACTGTAAATCAACACGATTTGCTTGCCTCCGCTGGAACACCCGCTCTCTATTTCAGTTCAGGAGCTAACACACAGTATCTTAATATGCATTTAGGTTAATATTTGCACTTTGCAGGGCTAGGTAGATTGCACGGCTGGCACATATCAGACTAAATGTCACTTCCGAAAGCTAAGGGACCGAACCGGAAGCTGCCATTCAGAGGGACTACCTGACAACATGTGGAACCTCTCCGGAAAAGCCTTCCCACCTCAAGCAACTCCTTTTGATTAATCTTTCACATAGACAATACACGTTATATACACCGACACACCCCCCCGGCCTTTGCCTCCACAGATCCTGTGGTTGGCTAATTAAAGGAGGAGGTGTAACTATCAATCTAATCTGGCTTGTTTTCAAATTTACCATAATTTCCACACTTGAGAGGCTGGTGAAATGAAACAGCACTACTGCACTTTCCCATTCATCAGCCGGAAGCAGAACAACTCAGAGAACCGGGCGAAAAATAATTAGGATGCGGGATCAGGTGTTGCGCGCGTGCATCTGTGCCTGTACAGGGGCACGCAGGCACATGAGCATTCACGGGAGGCAGCAGCAGTAGCACGGGGGCAGATGAGCACCACCAGTCATTTGACCTCGACAGGTGAATGCTTGCAGATGTACTCACAGCACACTTATTAGAAGAGGCCCAAATGCCCGAGAAAACTGCCGTCAGATTACGCCGGAAACAACAACGGCTTTTTAAACAACTACAGCCGCCAGAACGGTACCGGCGGCAGCACTGCAGGAGCTGCTCAGGAACCGCTGGGGCAACCCCAGCGCACCGGGTGCTCAGCGCGTGGCCCTGACCCCACCGCATGGCATGTCACCCTTGGGCAGGAAGCTTGACATTTTCTGGAAGCACCGGTGTCATTTCATGGGCTTTGCCGTCGCTTTGCGCTTGTGGGGTAACACTATAGAGTTTTTCAGAAAGTGTTGGAGCAACTTTTGTACCTTTTCCATTCAGGCACACTGGGAGTGAGGTGTGGGGCTGCTGCCAGGGGCTCTGCTCAGCACAGCATGGCTGGAGCTGGCCCAGGACCTCCTTCGAAAGACAGACTGGTCAGACACACAGCTATCCTGAATCATCAAGGATAATCCTATGTTCAAGTTCCTACGTTCCAGTTCAAGTTCAAGTTCCTACGTTCCAATTGGTGCCCGTTACCTCTTGTCCTGGATCATCAAAGATGATCCAGGACAAGAGGTAACGGGTACAAACTGGAACCTAGGAACTTCTATCAAAGCATGAGGAGGAACTTCTTTACTTTGAGGGTGGCAGAGCGCTGGAACAGGCTGCCCAGGGAGGCAGTAGAGTCTCCCACCCCAGAAACATTCAAAACCCGCCTGGAGGTCATCCTGTGCAACCTGCTGTAGGTGACCCTGCTCTGGCAGGGGGGTTGGGCTGGATGATCTCCAGAGGTCCTTTCCAACCCTAACCAATCTGTGATTCTGTGATCAGAGCTGTTCTTCGAAATCTGTTCCTAGGAAATCGCTGCGAGAAGGAGGATGCACCTGAGGAGCAGGCCTAAGATGGAGGATTGAACAAACAAGTAGCTCTTACCTGAGGAATCGGCTATCCCATGGAACATCTTCTGAGAAAGATTCTGCAACATTACTAGGGGTCAGCCAAAACATACAATTACTTGCCATGTTCCAGTTAAAGCCTAAACTATCGAGTTGGCATTTCTTTTTAAAAGTGTATAAAGAAGCGGTAATGGGCCAAATCCGCAAGCCACTGTAAATCAACACGATTTGCTTGCCTCCGCTGGAACACCCGCTCTCTATTGCAGTTCAGGAGCTAACACACAGTATCTTAATATGCATTTAGGTTAATATTTGCACTTTGCAGGGCTAGGTAGATTGCACGGCTGGCACATATCAGACTAAATGTCACTTCCGAAAGCTAAGGGACCGAACCGGAAGCTGCCATTCAGAGGGACTACCTGACAACATGTGGAACCTCTCCGGAAAAGCCTTCCCACCTCAAGCAACTCCTTTTGATTAATCTTTCACATAGACAATACACGTTACTATTTTAAAAAGCTGAATTTTTAAGGACAGAATACCTTAACGAACAGAGGAAAATGTGAACCAATTAGCATCTTCAAGCACTCTGAGACGCAGGGAGAGAAGGCCTACATAGAGTAGCCAGGTCCCTTCAGAGACCACAGCTGTAGCCCCTCTCTGCAATGTTGCCTCCTGGCAGCTAGACCGGGTCCAACCCCAGGACCCAGACACACTGCCAGTCACTCCAGAGTGTCATTAAGATGCACGGCACCACGGCGCAATTCAAATCAATGTTTCTTTCCTGCACGTTGCAGCAGGCGAGGTAGCAAAGGTTGACGTGAAAAGTGGGAGAGCTGCCCAGTAACCGTGAGGTTTTGTATCATGCGAACTTACAAAATGGTCTGGAATAAAGAATCTGTGCAGTATTGCCTTTCACACGGTGTCTAATCTCGCACCGCTAGACAACTTCAACTACGAGTATCTGGGAGAACTCGAGATGGTTTCACAAAGACTTGTCATCCTCCTTCACCAGATCACTCTCTGGAAGGCGTGAGGGAGGGGGAGTTGAAATACATCATATTAGAATGAATAGAAATGGTAATGATCGGGCTCTTCCACAACACTTCCGCTCTAAGTAATCAGTTAATTAACCCTGAATCGAGCGGGCTTGCTGGTCAGGAATACAGCAGTTGGATTGACAACAGCTTCCAGACTCCTGCTTCTCAAGGACAAGATTCGGTAACCCTTATTGATGTTAAACATTAGCTTACCCTGTGAGCAACCTCCAGAAATCAAGAGCGATTGTGCTACGTGAGGAAGACTGGCAGAACCTCATACCAATTTACAAGACAAGAAAGAACAGACAAGAAAGAACCTCCAGCAATCTCGCCATGGTAAAATCGTATGCCCCCCCACCGACACGCCCCCCGGCCTTTGCCTCCACAGATCCTGTGGTTGGCTAATTAAAGGAGGAGGTGTAACTATCAATCTAATCTGGCTTGTTCTCAAATTTACCATAATTTCCACACTTGAGAGGCTGGTGAAATGAAACAGCACTACTACACTTTCCCATTCATCAGCCGGAAGCAGAACAACTCAGAGAACCGGGCGAAAAATAATTAGGATGCGGGATCAGGTGTTGCGCGCGTGCATCTGTGCCTGTACAGGGGCACGCAGGCACATGAGCATTCACGGGAGGCAGCAGCAGTAGCACGGGGGCAGATGAGCACCACCAGTCATTTGACCTCGACAGGTGAATGCTTGCAGATGTACTCACAGCACACTTATTAGAAGAGGCCCAAATGCCCGAGAAAACTGCCGTCAGATTACGCCGGAAACAACAACGGCTTTTTAAACAACTACAGCCGCCAGAACGGTACCGGCGGCAGCACTGCAGGAGCTGCTCAGGAACCGCTGGGGCAACCCCAGCGCACCGGGTGCTCAGCGCGTGGCCCTGACCCCACCGCATGGCATGTCACCCTTGGGCAGGAAGCTTGACATTTTCTGGAAGCACCGGTGTCATTTCACGGGCTTTGCCGTCGCTTTGCGCTTGTGGGGTAACACTATAGAGTTTTTCAGAAAGTGTTGGAGCAACTTTGGTACCTTTTCCATTCAGGCACACTGGGAGTGAGCTGTGGGGCTGCTGCCAGGGGCTCTGCTCAGCACAGCATGGCTGGAGCTGGTCCAGGACCTCCTTCGAAAGACAGACTGGTCAGACACACAGCTATCCTGAATCATCAAGGATAATCCTATGTTCAAGTTCCTACGTTCCAGTTCAAGTTCAAGTTCCTACGTTCCAATTGGTGCCCGTTACCTCTTGTCCTGGATCATCAAAGATGATCCAGGACAAGAGGTAACGGGTACAAACTGGAACCTAGGAACTTCTATCAAAGCATGAGGAGGAACTTCTTTACTTTGAGGGTGGCAGAGCGCTGGAACAGGCTGCCCAGGGAGGCAGTAGAGTCTCCCACCCCAGAGACCTTCATAACCCGCCTGGAGGTCATCCTGTGCAACCTGCTGTAGGTGACCCTGCTCTGGCAGGGGGTTGGACTGGATGATCTCCAGAGCTCCTTTCCAACCCTAACCAATCTGTGATTCTGTGATCAGAGCTGTTCTTCGAAATTTGTTCCTAGGAAATCGCTGCGAGAAGGAGGATGCACCTGAGGAGCAGGCCTAAGATGGAGGATTGAACAAACAAGTAGCTCTTACCTGAGGAATCGGCTATCCCATGGAACAACTTCTGAGAAAGATTCTGCAACATTACTAGGGGTCCGCCAAAACATACAATTACTTGCCATGTTCCAGTTAAAGCCTAAACTATCGAGTTGGCATTTCTTTTTAAAAGTGTATAAAGAAGCGGTAATGGGCCAAATCCTCAAGCCACTGTAAATCAACACGATTTGCTTGCCTCCGCTGGAACACCCGCTCTCTATTTCAGTTCAGGAGCTAACACACACTATCTTAATATGCATTTAGGTTAATATTTGCACTTTGCAGGGCTAGGTAGATTGCACGGCTGGCACATATCAGACTAAATGTCACTTCCGAAAGCTAAGGGACCGAACCGGAAGCTGCCATTCAGAGGGACTACCTGACAACATGTGGAACCTCTCCGGAAAAGCCTTCCCACCTCAAGCAACTCCTTTTGATTAATCTTTCACATAGACAATACACGTTATATACACCGACACACCCCCCCGGCCTTTGCCTCCACAGATCCTGTGGTTGGCTAATTAAAGGAGGAGGTGTAACTATCAATCTAATCTCGCTTGTTCTCAAATTTACCATAATTTCCACACTTGAGAGGCTGGTGAAATGAAACAGCACTACTACACTTTCCCATTCATCAGCCGGAAGCAGAACAACTCAGAGAACCGGGCGAAAAATAATTAGGATGCGGGATCAGGTGTTGCGCGCGTGCATCTGTGCCTGTACAGGGGCACGCAGGCACATGAGCATTCACGGGAGGCAGCAGCAGTAGCACGGGGGCAGATGAGCACCACCAGTCATTTGACCTCGACAGGTGAATGCTTGCAGATGTACTCACAGCACACTTATTAGAAGAGGCCCAAATGCCCGAGAAAACTGCCGTCAGATTACGCCGGAAACAACAACGGCTTTTTAAACAACTACAGCCGCCAGAACGGTACCGGCGGCAGCACTGCAGGAGCTGCTCAGGAACCGCTGGGGCAACCCCAGCGCACCGGGTGCTCAGCGCGTGGCCCTGACCCCACCGCATGGCATGTCACCCTTGGGCAGGAAGCTTGACATTTTCTGGAAGCACCGGTGTCATTTCACGGGCTTTGCCGTCGCTTTGCGCTTGTGGGGTAACACTATAGAGTTTTTCAGAAAGTGTTGGAGCAACTTTGGTACCTTTTCCATTCAGGCACACTGGGAGTGAGCTGTGGGGCTGCTGCCAGGGGCTCTGCTCAGCACAGCATGGCTGGAGCTGGTCCAGGACCTCCTTCGAAAGACAGACTGGTCAGACACACAGCTATCCTGAATCATCAAGGATAATCCTATGTTCAAGTTCCTACGTTCCAGTTCAAGTTCAAGTTCCTACGTTCCAATTGGTGCCCGTTACCTCTTGTCCTGGATCATCAAAGATGATCCAGGACAAGAGGTAACGGGTACAAACTGGAACCTAGGAACTTCTATCAAAGCATGAGGAGGAACTTCTTTACTTTGAGGGTGGCAGAGCGCTGGAACAGGCTGCCCAGGGAGGCAGTAGAGTCTCCCACCCCAGAGACCTTCATAACCCGCCTGGAGGTCATCCTGTGCAACCTGCTGTAGGTGACCCTGCTCTGGCAGGGGGTTGGACTGGATGATCTCCAGAGCTCCTTTCCAACCCTAACCAATCTGTGATTCTGTGATCAGAGCTGTTCTTCGAAATTTGTTCCTAGGAAATCGCTGCGAGAAGGAGGATGCACCTGAGGAGCAGGCCTAAGATGGAGGATTGAACAAACAAGTAGCTCTTACCTGAGGAATCGGCTATCCCATGGAACAACTTCTGAGAAAGATTCTGCAACATTACTAGGGGTCCGCCAAAACATACAATTACTTGCCATGTTCCAGTTAAAGCCTAAACTATCGAGTTGGCATTTCTTTTTAAAAGTGTATAAAGAAGCGGTAATGGGCCAAATCCTCAAGCCACTGTAAATCAACACGATTTGCTTGCCTCCGCTGGAACACCCGCTCTCTATTTCAGTTCAGGAGCTAACACACACTATCTTAATATGCATTTAGGTTAATATTTGCACTTTGCAGGGCTAGGTAGATTGCACGGCTGGCACATATCAGACTAAATGTCACTTCCGAAAGCTAAGGGACCGAACCGGAAGCTGCCATTCAGAGGGACTACCTGACAACATGTGGAACCTCTCCGGAAAAGCCTTCCCACCTCAAGCAACTCCTTTTGATTAATCTTTCACATAGACAATACACGTTATATACACCGACACACCCCCCCGGCCTTTGCCTCCACAGATCCTGTGGTTGGCTAATTAAAGGAGGAGGTGTAACTATCAATCTAATCTGGCTTGTTCTCAAATTTACCATAATTTCCACACTTGAGAGGCTGGTGAAATGAAACAGCACTACTACACTTTCCCATTCATCAGCCGGAAGCAGAACAACTCAGAGAACCGGGCGAAAAATAATTAGGATGCGGGATCAGGTGTTGCGCGCGTGCATCTGTGCCTGTACAGGGGCACGCAGGCACATGAGCATTCACGGGAGGCAGCAGCAGTAGCACGGGGGCAGATGAGCACCACCAGTCATTTGACCTCGACAGGTGAATGCTTGCAGATGTACTCACAGCACACTTATTAGAAGAGGCCCAAATGCCCGAGAAAACTGCCGTCAGATTACGCCGGAAACAACAACGGCTTTTTAAACAACTACAGCCGCCAGAACGGTACCGGCGGCAGCACTGCAGGAGCTGCTCAGGAACCGCTGGGGCAACCCCAGCGCACCGGGTGCTCAGCGCGTGGCCCTGACCCCACCGCATGGCATGTCAGCCTTGGGCAGGAAGCTTGACATTTTCTGGAAGCACCGGTGTCATTTCACGGGCTTTGCCGTCGCTTTGCGCTTGTGGGGTAACACTATAGAGTTTTTCAGAAAGTGTTGGAGCAACTTTTGTACCTTTTCCATTCAGGCACACTGGGAGTGAGGTGTGGGGCTGCTGCCAGGGGCTCTGCTCAGCACAGCATGGCTGGAGCTGGCCCAGGACCTCCTTCGAAAGACAGACTGGTCAGACACACAGCTATCCTGAATCATCAAGGATAATCCTATGTTCAAGTTCCTACGTTCCAGTTCAAGTTCAAGTTCCTACGTTCCAATTGGTGCCCGTTACCTCTTGTCCTGGATCATCAAAGATGATCCAGGACAAGAGGTAACGGGTACAAACTGGAACCTAGGAACTTCTATCAAAGCATGAGGAGGAACTTCTTTACTTTGAGGGTGGCAGAGCGCTGGAACAGGCTGCCCAGGGAGGCAGTAGAGTCTCCCACCCCAGAGACATTCATAACCCGCCTGGAGGTCATCCTGTGCAACCTGCTGTAGGTGACCCTGCTCTGGCAGGGGGTTGGACTGGATGATCTCCAGAGCTCCTTTCCAACCCTAACCAATCTGTGATTCTGTGATCAGAGCTGTTCTTCGAAATCTGTTCCTAGGAAATCGCTGCGAGAAGGAGGATGCACCTGAGGAGCAGGCCTAAGATGGAGGATTGAACAAACAAGTAGCTCTTACCTGAGGAATCGGCTATCCCATGGAACAACTTCTGAGAAAGATTCTGCAACATTACTAGGGGTCCGCCAAAACACAGAATTACTTGCCATGTTCCAGTTAAAGCCTAAACTATCGAGTTGGCATTTCTTTTTAAAAGTGTATAAAGAAGCGGTAATGGGCCAAATCCTCAAGCCACTCTAAATCAACACGATTTGCTTGCCTCCGCTGGAACACCCGCTCTCTATTTCAGTTCAGGAGCTAACACACACTATCTTAATATGCATTTAGGTTAATATTTGCACTTTGCAGGGCTAGGTAGATTGCACGGCTGGCACATATCAGACTAAATGTCACTTCCGAAAGCTAAGGGACCGAACCGGAAGCTGCCATTCAGAGGGACTACCTGACAACATGTGGAACCTCTCCGGAAAAGCCTTCCCACCTCAAGCAACTCCTTTTGATTAATCTTTCACATAGACAATACACGTTATATACACCGACACACCCCCCCGGCCTTTGCCTCCACAGATCCTGTGGTTGGCTAATTAAAGGAGGAGGTGTAACTATCAATCTAATCTCGCTTGTTCTCAAATTTACCATAATTTCCACACTTGAGAGGCTGGTGAAATGAAACAGCACTACTACACTTTCCCATTCATCAGCCGGAAGCAGAACAACTCCGAGAACCGGGCGAAAAGTAATTAGGATGCGGGATCAGGTGTTGCGCGCGTGCATCTGTGCCTGTACAGGGGCACGCAGGCACATGAGCATTCACGGGAGGCAGCAGCAGTAGCACGGGGGCAGATGAGCACCACCAGTCATTTGACCTCGACAGGTGAATGCTTGCAGATGTACTCACAGCACACTTATTAGAAGAGGCCCAAATGCCCGAGAAAACTGCCGTCAGATTACGCCGGAAACAACAACGGCTTTTTAAACAACTACAGCCGCCAGAACGGTACCGGCGGCAGCACTGCAGGAGCTGCTCAGGAACCGCTGGGGCAACCCCAGCGCACCGGGTGCTCAGCGCGTGGCCCTGACCCCACCGCATGGCATGTCACCCTTGGGCAGGAAGCTTGACATTTTCTGGAAGCACCAGTGTCATTTCATGGGCTTTGCCGTCGCTTTGCGCTTGTGGGGTAACACTATAGAGTTTTTCAGAAAGTGTTGGAGCAACTTTGGTACCTTTTCCATTCAGGCACACTGGGAGTGAGCTGTGGGGCTGCTGCCAGGGGCTCTGCTCAGCACAGCATGGCTGGAGCTGGCCCAGGACCTCCTTCGAAAGACAGACTGGTCAGACACACAGCTATCCTGAATCATCAAGGATAATCCTATGTTCAAGTTCAAGTTCCTACCTTCCAGTTCAAGTTCAAGTTCCTACGTTCCAATTGGTGCCCGTTACCTCTTGTCCTGGATCATCAAAGATGATCCAGGACAAGAGGTAACGGGTACAAACTGGAACCTAGGAACTTCTATCAAAGCATGAGGAGGAACTTCTTTACTTTGAGGGTGGCAGAGCGCTGGAACAGGCTGCCCAGGGAGGTGGTAGAGTCTCCCACCCCAGAGACATTCAAAACCCGCCTGGAGGTCATCCTGTGCAACCTGCTGTAGGTGACCCTGCTCTGGCAGGGGGGTTGCACTACATGATCTCCAGAGCTCCTTTCCAACCCTAACCAATCTGTGATTCTGTGATCAGAGCTGTTCTTCGAAATCTGTTCGTAGGAAATCGCTGCGAGAAGGAGGATGCACCTGAGGAGCAGGCCTAAGATGGAGGATTGAACAAACAAGTAGCTCTTACCTGAGGAATCGGCTATCCCATGGAACAACTTCTGAGAAAGATTCTGCAACATTACTAGGGGTCCGCCAAAACACAGAATTACTTGCCATGTTCCAGTTAAAGCCTAAACTATCGAGTTGGCATTTCTTTTTAAAAGTGTATAAAGAAGCGGTAATGGGCCAAATCCTCAAGCCACTGTAAATCAACACGATTTGCTTGCCTCCGCTGGAACACCCGCTCTCTATTTCAGTTCAGGAGCTAACACACACTATCTTAATATGCATTTAGGTTAATATTTGCACTTTGCAGGGCTAGGTAGATTGCACGGCTGGCACATATCAGACTAAATGTCACTTCCGAAAGCTAAGGGACCGAACCGGAAGCTGCCATTCAGAGGGACTACCTGACAACATGTGGAACCTCTCCGGAAAAGCCTTCCCACCTCAAGCAACTCCTTTTGATTCATCTTTCACATAGACAATACACGTTATATACACCGACACACACCCCCGGCCTCTGCCTCCACAGATCCTGTGGTTGGCTAATTAAAGGAGGAGGTGTAACTATCAATCTAATCTGGCTTGTTCTCAAATTTACCATAATTTCCACACTTGAGAGGCTGGTGAAATGAAACAGCACTACTACACTTTCCCATTCATCAGCCGGAAGCAGAACAACTCCGAGAACCGGGCGAAAAATAATTAGGATGCGGGATCAGGTGTTGCGCGCGTGCATCTGTGCCTGTACAGGGGCACGCAGGCACATGAGCATTCACGGGAGGCAGCAGCAGTAGCACGGGGGCAGATGAGCACCACCAGTCATTTGACCTCGACAGGTGAATGCTTGCAGATGTACTCACAGCACACTTATTAGAAGAGGCCCAAATGCCCGAGAAAACTGCCGTCAGATTACGCCGGAAACAACAACGGCTTTTTAAACAACTACAGCCGCCAGAACGGTACCGGCGGCAGCACTGCAGGAGCTGCTCAGGAACCGCTGGGGCAACCCCAGCGCACCGGGTGCTCAGCACGTGGCCCTGACCCCACCGCATGGCATGTCACCCTTGGGCAGGAAGCTTGACATTTTCTGGAAGCACCGGTGTCATTTCACGGGCTTTGCCGTCGCTTTGCGCTTGTGGGGTAACACTATAGAGTTTTTCAGAAAGTGTTGGAGCAACTTTGGTACCTTTTCCATTCAGGCACACTGGGAGTGAGCTGTGGGGCTGCTGCCAGGGGTTCTGCTCAGCACAGCATGGCTGGAGCTGGCCCAGGACCTCCTTCGAAAGACAGACTGGTCAGACACACAGCTATCCTGAATCATCAAGGATAATCCTATGTTCAAGTTCCTACCTTCCAGTTCAAGTTCAAGTTCCTACGTTCCAATTGGTGCCCGTTACCTCTTGTCCTGGATCATCAAAGATGATCCAGGACAAGAGGTAACGGGTACAAACTGGAACGTAGGAACTTCTATCAAAGCATGAGGAGGAACTTCTTTACTTTGAGGGTGGCAGAGCGCTGGAACAGGCTGCCCAGGGAGGCGGTAGAGTCTTCCACCCCAGAGACATTCAAAACCCGCCTGGAGGTCATCCTGTGCAACCTGCTGTAGGTGACCCTGCTCTGGCAGGGCGGTTGGACTGGATGATCTCCAGAGCTCCTTTCCAACCCTAACCAATCTGTGATTCTGTGATCAGAGCTGTTCTTCGAAATCTGTTCCTAGGAAATCGCTGCGAGAAGGAGGATGCACCTGAGGAGCAGGCCTAAGATGGAGGATTGAACAAACAAGTAGCTCTTACCTGAGGAATCGGCTATCTCATGGAACAACTTCTGAGAAAGATTCTGCAACATTACTAGGGGTCCGCCAAAACACAGAATTACTTGCCATGTTCCAGTTAAAGCCTAAACTATCGAGTTGGCATTTCTTTTTAAAAGTGTATAAAGAAGCGGTAATGGGCCAAATCCGCAAGCCACTGTAAATCAACACGATTTGCTTGCCTCCGCTGGAACACCCGCTCTCTATTGCAGTTCAGGAGCTAACACACAGTATCTTAATATGCATTTAGGTTAATATTTGCACTTTGCAGGGCTAGGTAGATTGCACGGCTGGCACATATCAGACTAAATGTCACTTCCGAAAGCTAAGGGACCGAACCGGAAGCTGCCATTCAGAGGGACTACCTGACAACATGTGGAACCTCTCCGGAAAAGCCTTCCCACCTCAAGCAACTCCTTTTGATTAATCTTTCACATAGACAATACACGTTATATACACCGACACACCCCCCCGGCCTTTGCCTCCACAGATCCTGTGGTTGGCTAATTAAAGGAGGAGGTGTAACTATCAATCTAATCTGGCTTGTTCTCAAATTTACCATAATTTCCACACTTGAGAGGCTGGTGAAATGAAACAGCACTACTACACTTTCCCATTCATCAGCCGGAAGCAGAACAACTCAGAGAACCGGGCGAAAAATAATTAGGATGCGGGATCAGGTGTTGCGCGCGTGCATCTGTGCCTGTACAGGGGCACGCAGGCACATGAGCATTCACGGGAGGCAGCAGCAGTAGCACGGGGGCAGATGAGCACCACCAGTCATTTGACCTCGACAGGTGAATGCTTGCAGATGTACTCACAGCACACTTATTAGAAGAGGCCCAAATGCCCGAGAAAACTGCCGTCAGATTACGCCGGAAACAACAACGGCTTTTTAAACAACTACAGCCGCCAGAACGGTACCGGCGGCAGCACTGCAGGAGCTGCTCAGGAACCGCTGGGGCAACCCCAGCGCACCGGGTGCTCAGCGCGTGGCCCTGACCCCATCGCATGGCATGTCACCCTTGGGCAGGAAGCTTGACATTTTCTGGAAGCACCGGTGTCATGTCACGGGCTTTGCCGTCGCTTTGCGCTTGTGAGGTAACACTATAGAGTTTTTCAGAAAGTGTTGGAGCAACTTTGGTACCTTTTCCATTCAGGCACACTGGGAGTGAGCTGTGGGGCTGCTGCCAGGGGCTCTGCTCAGCACAGCATGGCTGGAGCTGGCCCAGGACCTCCCTCGAAAGACAGACTGGTCAGACACACAGCTATCCTGAATCATCAAGGATAATCCTATGTTCAAGTTCCTACGTTCCAGTTCAAGTTCAAGTTCCTACGTTCCAATTGGTGCCCGTTACCTCTTGTCCTGGATCATCAAAGATGATCCAGGACAAGAGGTAACGGGTACAAACTGGAACGTAGGAACTTCTATCAAAGCATGAGGAGGAACTTCTTTACTTTGAGGGTGGCAGAGCGCTGGAACAGGCTGCCCAGGGAGGCGGTAGAGTCTTCCACCCCAGAGACATTCAAAACCCGCCTGGAGGTCATCCTGTGCAACCTGCTGTAGGTGACCCTGCTCTGGCAGGGCGGTTGGACTGGATGATCTCCAGAGCTCCTTTCCAACCCTAACCAATCTGTGATTCTGTGATCAGAGCTGTTCTTCGAAATCTGTTCCTAGGAAATCGCTGCGAGAAGGAGGATGCACCTGAGGAGCAGGCCTAAGATGGAGGATTGAACAAACAAGTAGCTCTTACCTGAGGAATCGGCTATCCCATGGAACAACTTCTGAGAAAGATTCTGCAACATTACTAGGGGTCCGCCAAAACATACAATTACTTGCCATGTTCCAGTTAAAGCCTAAACTATCGAGTTGGCATTTCTTTTTAAAAGTGTATAAAGAAGCGGTAATGGGCCAAATCCTCAAGCCACTGTAAATCAACACGATTTGCTTGCCTCCGCTGGAACACCCGCTCTCTATTTCAGTTCAGGAGCTAACACACAGTATCTTAATATGCATTTAGGTTAATATTTGCACTTTGCAGGGCTAGGTAGATTGCACGGCTGGCACATATCAGACTAAATGTCACTTCCGAAAGCTAAGGGACCGAACCGGAAGCTGCCATTCAGAGGGACTACCTGACAACATGTGGAACCTCTCCGGAAAAGCCTTCCCACCTCAAGCAACTCCTTTTGATTAATCTTTCACATAGACAATACACGTTATATACACCGACACACCCCCCCGGCCTTTGCCTCCACAGATCCTGTGGTTGGCTAATTAAAGGAGGAGGTGTAACTATCAATCTAATCTGGCTTGTTCTCAAATTTACCATAATTTCCACACTTGAGAGGCTGGTGAAATGAAACAGCACTACTACACTTTCCCATTCATCAGCCGGAAGCAGAACAACTCCGAGAACCGGGCGAAAAATAATTAGGATGCGGGATCAGGTGTTGCGCGCGTGCATCTGTGCCTGTACAGGGGCACGCAGGCACATGAGCATTCACGGGAGGCAGCAGCAGTAGCACGGGGGGAGATGAGCACCACCAGTCATTTGACCTCGACAGGTGAATGCTTGCAGATGTACTCACAGCACACTTATTAGAAGAGGCCCAAATGCCCGAGAAAACTGCCGTCAGATTACGCCGGAAACAACAACGGCTTTTTAAACAACTACAGCCGCCAGAACGGTACCGGCGGCAGCACTGCAGGAGCTGCTCAGGAACCGCTGGGGCAACCCCAGCGCACCGGGTGCTCAGCGCGTGGCCCTGACCCCACCGCATGGCATGTCACCCTTGGGCAGGAAGCTTGACATTTTCTGGAAGCACCGGTGTCATGTCACGGGCTTTGCCGTCGCTTTGCGCTTGTGGGGTAACACTATAGAGTTTTTCGGAAAGTGTTGGAGCAACTTTGGTACCTTTTCCATTCAGGCACACTGGGAGTGAGCTGTGGGGCTGCTGCCAGGGGCTCTGCTCAGCACAGCATAGCTGGAGCTGGCCCAGGACCTCCTTCGAAAGACAGACTGGTCAGACACACAGCTATCCTGAATCATCAAGGATAATCCTATGTTCAAGTTCCTACCTTCCAGTTCAAGTTCAAGTTCCTACGTTCCAATTGGTGCCCGTTACCTCTTGTCCTGGATCATCAAAGATGATCCAGGACAAGAGGTAACGGGTACAAACTGGAACCTAGGAACTTCTATCAAAGCATGAGGAGGAACTTCTTTACTTTGAGGGTGGCAGAGCGCTGGAACAGGCTGCCCAGGGAGGCGGTAGAGTCTCCCACCCCAGAGACATTCAAAACCCGCCTGGAGGTCATCCTGTGCAACCTGCTGTAGGTGACCCTGCTCTGGGAGGGGGGTTGGACTGGATGATCTCCAGAGCTCCTTTCCAACCCTAACCAATCTGTGATTCTGTGATCAGAGCTGTTCTTCGAAATCTGTTCCTAGGAAATCGCTGCGAGAAGAAGGATGCACCTGAGGAGCAGGCCTAAGATGGAGGATTGAACAAACAAGTAGCTCTTACCTGAGGAATCGGCTATCCCATGGAACAACTTCTGAGAAAGATTCTGCAACATTACTAGGGGTCCGCCAAAACATACAATTACTTGCCATGTTCCAGTTAAAGCCTAAACTATCGAGTTGGCATTTCTTTTTAAAAGTGTATAAAGAAGCGGTAATGGGCCAAATCCTGAAGCCACTGTAAATCAACACGATTTGCTTGCCTCCGCTGGAACACCCGCTCTCTATTTCAGTTCAGGAGCTAACACACAGTATCTTAATATGCATTTAGGTTAATATTTGCACTTTGCAGGGCTAGGTAGATTGCACGGCTGGCACATATCAGACTAAATGTCACTTCCGAAAGCTAAGGGACCGAACCGGAAGCTGCCATTCAGAGGGACTACCTGACAATATGTGGAACCTCTTCGGAAAAGCCTTCCCACCTCAAGCAACTCCTTTTGATTAATCTTTCACATAGACAATACACGTTATATACACCGACACACCCCCCCGGCCTTTGCCTCCACAGATCCTGTGGTTGGCTAATTAAAGGAGGAGGTGTAACTATCAATCTAATCTGGCTTGTTCTCAAATTTACCATAATTTCCACACTTGAGAGGCTGGTGAAATGAAACAGCACTACTACACTTTCCCATTCATCAGCCGGAAGCAGAACAACTCCGAGAACCGGGCGAAAAATAATTAGGATGCGGGATCAGGTGTTGCGCGCGTGCATCTGTGCCTGTACAGGGGCACGCAGGCACATGAGCATTCACGGGAGGCAGCAGCAGTAGCACGGGGGGAGATGAGCACCACCAGTCATTTGACCTCGACAGGTGAATGCTTGCAGATGTACTCACAGCACACTTATTAGAAGAGGCCCAAATGCCCGAGAAAACTGCCGTCAGATTACGCCGGAAACAACAACGGCTTTTTAAACAACTACAGCCGCCAGAACGGTACCGGCGGCAGCACTGCAGGAGCTGCTCAGGAACCGCTGGGGCAACCCCAGCGCACCGGGTGCTCAGCGCGTGGCCCTGACCCCACCGCATGGCATGTCACCCTTGGGCAGGAAGCTTGACATTTTCTGGAAGCACCGGTGTCATTTCACGGGCTTTGCCGTCGCTTTGCGCTTGTGGGGTAACACTATAGAGTTTTTCAGAAAGTGTTGGAGCAACTTTGGTACCTTTTCCATTCAGGCACACTGGGAGTGAGCTGTGGGGCTGCTGCCAGGGGCTCTGCTCAGCACAGCATGGCTGGAGCTGGCCCAGGACCTCCCTCGAAAGACAGACTGGTCAGACACACAGCTGTCCTGAATCATCAAGGATAATCCTATGTTCAAGTTCAAGTTCCTACGTTCCAATTGGTGCCCGTTACCTCTTGTCCTGGATCATCAAAGATGATCCAGGACAAGAGGTAACGGGTACAAACTGGAACGTAGGAACTTCTATCAAAGCATGAGGAGGAACTTCTTTACTTTGAGGGTGGCAGAGCGCTGGAACAGGCTGCCCAGGGAGGCGGTAGAGTCTCCCACCCCAGAGACATTCAAAACCCGCCTGGAGGTCATCCTGTGCAACCTGCTGTAGGTGACCCTGCTCTGGCAGGGGGGTTGGACTGGATGATCTCCAGAGCTCCTTTCCAACCCTAACCAATCTGTGATTCTGTGATCAGAGCTGTTCTTCGAAATCTGTTCCTAGGAAATCGCTGCGAGAAGGAGGATGCACCTGAGGAGCAGGCCTAAGATGGAGGATTGAACAAACAAGTAGCTCTTACCTGAGGAATCGGCTATCCCATGGAACAACTTCTGAGAAAGATTCTGCAACATTACTAGGGGTCCGCCAAAACATACAATTACTTGCCATGTTCCAGTTAAAGCCTAAACTATCGAGTTGGCATTTCTTTTTAAAAGTGTATAAAGAAGCGGTAATGGGCCAAATCCTCAAGCCACTGTAAATCAACACGATTTGCTTGCCTCCGCTGGAACACCCGCTCTCTATTTCAGTTCAGGAGCTAACACACACTATCTTAATATGCATTTAGGTTAATATTTGCACTTTGCAGGGCTAGGTAGATTGCACGGCTGGCACATATCAGACTAAATGTCACTTCCGAAAGCTAAGGGACCGAACCGGAAGCTGCCATTCAGAGGGACTACCTGACAACATGTGGAACCTCTCCGGAAAAGCCTTCCCACCTCAAGCAACTCCTTTTGATTAATCTTTCACATAGACAATACACGTTATATACACCGACACACCCCCCCGGCCTTTGCCTCCACAGATCCTGTGGTTGGCTAATTAAAGGAGGAGGTGTAACTAGCAATCTAATCTGGCTTGTTCTCAAATTTACCATAATTTCCACACTTGAGAGGCTGGTGAAATGAAACAGCACTACTACACTTTCCCATTCATCAGCCGGAAGCAGAACAACTCAAGAACCGGGCGAAAAATAATTAGGATGCGGGATCAGGTGTTGCGCGCGTGCATCTGTGCCTGTACAGGGGCACGCAGGCACATGAGCGTTCACGGGAGGCAGCAGCAGTAGCACGGGGGCAGATGAGCACCACCAGTCATTTGACCTCGACAGGTGAATGCTTGCAGATGTACTCACAGCACACTTATTAGAAGAGGCCCAAATGCCCGAGAAAACTGCCGTCAGATTACGCCGGAAACAACAACGGCTTTTTAAACAACTACAGCCGCCAGAACGGTACCGGCGGCAGCACTGCAGGAGCTGCTCAGGAACCGCTGGGGCAACCCCAGCGCACCGGGTGCTCAGCGCGTGGCCCTGACCCCACCGCATGGCATGTCACCCTTGGGCAGGAAGCTTGACATTTTCTGGAAGCACCGGTGTCATTTCACGGGCTTTGCCGTCGCTTTGCGCTTGTGGGGTAACACTATAGAGTTTTTCAGAAAGTGTTGGAGCAACTTTGGTACCTTTTCCATGCACGCACACTGGGAGTGAGCTGTGGGGCTGCTGCCAGGGGCTCTGCTCAGCACAGCATGGCTGGAGCTGGCCCAGGACCTCCTTCGAAAGACAGACTGGTCAGACACACAGCTATCCTGAATCATCAAGGATAATCCTATGTTCAAGTTCCTACGTTCCAGTTCAAGTTCAAGTTCCTACGTTCCAATTGGTGCCCGTTACCTCTTGTCCTGGATCATCAAAGATGATCCAGGACAAGAGGTAACGGGTACAAACTGGAACCTAGGAACTTCTATCAAAGCATGAGGAGGAACTTCTTTACTTTGAGGGTGGCAGAGCGCTGGAACAGGCTGCCCAGGGAGGCAGTAGAGTCTCCCACCCCAGAGACATTCATAACCCGCCTGGAGGTCATCCTGTGCAACCTGCTGTAGGTGACCCTGCTCTGGCAGGGGGTTGGACTGGATGATCTCCAGAGCTCCTTTCCAACCCTAACCAATCTGTGATTCTGTGATCAGAGCTGTTCTTCGAAATCTGTTCCTAGGAAATCGCTGCGAGAAGGAGGATGCACCTGAGGATCAGGCCTAAGATGGAGGATTGAACAAACAAGTAGCTCTTACCTGAGGAATCGGCTATCCCATGGAACAACTTCTGAGAAAGATTCTGCAACATTACTAGGGGTCCGCCAAAACACAGAATTACTTGCCATGTTCCAGTTAAAGCCTAAACTATCGAGTTGGCATTTCTTTTTAAAAGTGTATAAAGAAGCGGTAATGGGCCAAATCCTCAAGCCACTCTAAATCAACACGATTTGCTTGCCTCCGCTGGAACACCCGCTCTCTATTTCAGTTCAGGAGCTAACACACACTATCTTAATATGCATTTAGGTTAATATTTGCACTTTGCAGGGCTAGGTAGATTGCACGGCTGGCACATATCAGACTAAATGTCACTTCCGAAAGCTAAGGGACCGAACCGGAAGCTGCCATTCAGAGGGACTACCTGACAACATGTGGAACCTCTCCGGAAAAGCCTTCCCACCTCAAGCAACTCCTTTTGATTAATCTTTCACATAGACAATACACGTTATATACACCGACACACCCCCCCGGCCTTTGCCTCCACAGATCCTGTGGTTGGCTAATTAAAGGAGGAGGTGTAACTATCAATCTAATCTGGCTTGTTCTCAAATTTACCATAATTTCCACACTTGAGAGGCTGGTGAAATGAAACAGCACTACTACACTTTCCCATTCATCAGCCGGAAGCAGAACAACTCCGAGAACCGGGCGAAAAGTAATTAGGATGCGGGATCAGGTGTTGCGCGCGTGCATCTGTGCCTGTACAGGGGCACGCAGGCACATGAGCATTCACGGGAGGCAGCAGCAGTAGCACGGGGGCAGATGAGCACCACCAGTCATTTGACCTCGACAGGTGAATGCTTGCAGATGTACTCACAGCACACTTATTAGAAGAGGCCCAAATGCCCGAGAAAACTGCCGTCAGATTACGCCGGAAACAACAACGGCTTTTTAAACAACTACAGCCGCCAGAACGGTACCGGCGGCAGCACTGCAGGAGCTGCTCAGGAACCGCTGGGGCAACCCCAGCGCACCGGGTGCTCAGCGCGTGGCCCTGACCCCACCGCATGGCATGTCACCCTTGGGCAGGAAGCTTGACATTTTCTGGAAGCACCGGTGTCATTTCACGGGCTTTGCCGTCGCTTTGCGCTTGTGGGGTAACACTATAGAGTTTTTCAGAAAGTGTTGGAGCAACTTTGGTACCTTTTCCATGCACGCACACTGGGAGTGAGCTGTGGGGCTGCTGCCAGGGGCTCTGCTCAGCACAGCATGGCTGGAGCTGGCCCAGGACCTCCTTCGAAAGACAGACTGGTCAGACACACAGCTATCCTGAATCATCAAGGATAATCCTATGTTCAAGTTCAAGTTCCTACCTTCCAGTTCAAGTTCAAGTTCCTACGTTCCAATTGGTGCCCGTTACCTCTTGTCCTGGATCATCAAAGATGATCCAGGACAAGAGGTAACGGGTACAAACTGGAACCTAGGAACTTCTATCAAAGCATGAGGAGGAACTTCTTTACTTTGAGGGTGGCAGAGCGCTGGAACAGGCTGCCCAGGGAGGCGGTAGAGTCTCCGACCCCAGAGACATTCAAAACCCGCCTGGAGGTCATCCTGTGCAACCTGCTGTAGGTGACCCTGCTCTGGCAGGGGGGTTGGACTGGATGATCTCCAGAGCTCCTTTCCAACCCTAACCAATCTGTGATTCTGTGATCAGAGCTGTTCTTCGAAATCTGTTCCTAGGAAATCGCTGCGAGAAGGAGGATGCACCTGAGGAGCAGGCCTAAGATGGAGGATTGAACAAACAAGTAGCTCTTACCTGAGGAATCGGCTATCCCATGGAACAACTTCTGAGAAAGATTCTGCAACATTACTAGGGGTCCGCCAAAACATACAATTACTTGCCATGTTCCAGTTAAAGCCTAAACTATCGAGTTGGCATTTCTTTTTAAAAGTGTATAAAGAAGCGGTAATGGGCCAAATCCTCAAGCCACTGTAAATCAACACGATTTGCTTGCCTCCGCTGGAACACCCGCTCTCTATTTCAGTTCAGGAGCTAACACACACTATCTTAATATGCATTTAGGTTAATATTTGCACTTTGCAGGGCTAGGTAGATTGCACGGCTGGCACATATCAGACTAAATGTCACTTCCGAAAGCTAAGGGACCGAACCGGAAGCTGCCATTCAGAGGGACTACCTGACAACGTGTGGAACCTCTCCGGAAAAGCCTTCCCACCTCAAGCAACTCCTTTTGATTAATCTTTCACATAGACAATACACGTTATATACACCGACACACCCCCCCGGCCTTTGCCTCCACAGATCCTGTGGTTGGCTAATTAAAGGAGGAGGTGTAACTATCAATCTAATCTGGCTTGTTCTCAAATTTACCATAATTTCCACACTTGAGAGGCTGGTGAAATGAAACAGCACTACTACACTTTCCCATTCATCAGCCGGAAGCAGAACAACTCAGAGAACCGGGCGAAAAATAATTAGGATGCGGGATCAGGTGTTGCGCGCGTGCATCTGTGCCTGTACAGGGGCACGCAGGCACATGAGCATTCATGGGAGGCAGCAGCAGTAGCACGGGGGGAGATGAGCACCACCAGTCATTTGACCTCGACAGGTGAATGCTTGCAGATGTACTCACAGCACACTTATTAGAAGAGGCCCAAATGCCCGAGAAAACTGCCGTCAGATTACGCCGGAAACAACAACGGCTTTTTAAACAACTACAGCCGCCAGAACGGTACCGGCGGCAGCACTGCAGGAGCTGCTCAGGAACCGCTGGGGCAACCCCAGCGCACCGGGTGCTCAGCGCGTGGCCCTGACCCCACCGCATGGCATGTCACCCTTGGGCAGGAAGCTTGACATTTTCTGGAAGCACCGGTGTCATTTCACGGGCTTTGCCGTCGCTTTGCGCTTGTGGGGTAACACTATAGAGTTTTTCAGAAAGTGTTGGAGCAACTTTGGTACCTTTTCCATTCAGGCACACTGGGAGTGAGGTGTGGGGCTGCTGCCAGGGGCTCTGCTCAGCACAGCATGGCTGGAGCTGGCCCAGGACCTCCTTCGAAAGACAGACTGGTCAGACACACAGCTATCCTGAATCATCAAGGATAATCCTATGTTCAAGTTCCTACCTTCCAGTTCAAGTTCAAGTTCCTACGTTCCAATTGGTGCCCGTTACCTCTTGTCCTGGATCATCAAAGATGATCCAGGACAAGAGGTAACGGGTACAAACTGGAACCTAGGAACTTCTATCAAAGCATGAGGAGGAACTTCTTTACTTTGAGGGTGGCAGAGCACTGGAACAGGCTGCCCAGGGAGGCGGTAGAGTCTCCCACACCAGAAACATTCAAAACCCGCCTGGAGGTCATCCTGTGCAACCTGCTGTAGGTGACCCTGCTCTGGCAGGGGGGTTGGGCTGGATGATCTCCAGAGGTCCTTTCCAACCCTAACCAATCTGTGATTCTGTGATCAGAGCTGTTCTTCGAAATCTGTTCCTAGGAAATCGCTGCGAGAAGGAGGATGCACCTGAGGAGCAGGCCTAAGATGGAGGATTGAACAAACAAGTAGCTCTTACCTGAGGAATCGGCTATCCCATGGAACAACTTCTGAGAAAGATTCTGCAACATTACTAGGGGTCCGCCAAAACATACAATTACTTGCCATGTTCCAGTTAAAGCCTAAACTATCGAGTTGGCATTTCTTTTTAAAAGTGTATAAAGAAGCGGTAATGGGCCAAATCCTCAAGCCACTCTAAATCAACACGATTTGCTTGCCTCCGCTGGAACACCCGCTCTCTATTTCAGTTCAGGAGCTAACACACACTATCTTAATATGCATTTAGGTTAATATTTGCACTTTGCAGGGCTAGGTAGATTGCACGGCTGGCACATATCAGACTAAATGTCACTTCCGAAAGCTAAGGGACCGAACCGGAAGCTGCCATTCAGAGGGACTACCTGACAACATGTGGAACCTCTCCGGAAAAGCCTTCCCACCTCAAGCAACTCCTTTTGATTAATCTTTCACATAGACAATACACGTTATATACACCGACACACCCCCCCGGCCTTTGCCTCCACAGATCCTGTGGTTGGCTAATTAAAGGAGGAGGTGTAACTAGCAATCTAATCTGGCTTGTTCTCAAATTTACCATAATTTCCACACTTGAGAGGCTGGTGAAATGAAACAGCACTACTACACTTTCCCATTCATCAGCCGGAAGCAGAACAACTCAAGAACCGGGCGAAAAATAATTAGGATGCGGGATCAGGTGTTGCGCGCGTGCATCTGTGCCTGTACAGGGGCACGCAGGCACATGAGCGTTCACGGGAGGCAGCAGCAGTAGCACGGGGGCAGATGAGCACCACCAGTCATTTGACCTCGACAGGTGAATGCTTGCAGATGTACTCACAGCACACTTATTAGAAGAGGCCCAAATGCCCGAGAAAACTGCCGTCAGATTACGCCGGAAACAACAACGGCTTTTTAAACAACTACAGCCGCCAGAACGGTACCGGCGGCAGCACTGCAGGAGCTGCTCAGGAACCGCTGGGGCAACCCCAGCGCACCGGGTGCTCAGCGCGTGGCCCTGACCCCACCGCATGGCATGTCACCCTTGGGCAGGAAGCTTGACATTTTCTGGAAGCACCGGTGTCATTTCACGGGCTTTGCCGTCGCTTTGCGCTTGTGGGGTAACACTATAGAGTTTTTCAGAAAGTGTTGGAGCAACTTTGGTACCTTTTCCATGCACGCACACTGGGAGTGAGCTGTGGGGCTGCTGCCAGGGGCTCTGCTCAGCACAGCATGGCTGGAGCTGGCCCAGGACCTCCTTCGAAAGACAGACTGGTCAGACACACAGCTATCCTGAATCATCAAGGATAATCCTATGTTCAAGTTCCTACGTTCCAGTTCAAGTTCAAGTTCCTACGTTCCAATTGGTGCCCGTTACCTCTTGTCCTGGATCATCAAAGATGATCCAGGACAAGAGGTAACGGGTACAAACTGGAACCTAGGAACTTCTATCAAAGCATGAGGAGGAACTTCTTTACTTTGAGGGTGGCAGAGCGCTGGAACAGGCTGCCCAGGGAGGCAGTAGAGTCTCCCACCCCAGAGACATTCATAACCCGCCTGGAGGTCATCCTGTGCAACCTGCTGTAGGTGACCCTGCTCTGGCAGGGGGTTGGACTGGATGATCTCCAGAGCTCCTTTCCAACCCTAACCAATCTGTGATTCTGTGATCAGAGCTGTTCTTCGAAATCTGTTCCTAGGAAATCGCTGCGAGAAGGAGGATGCACCTGAGGATCAGGCCTAAGATGGAGGATTGAACAAACAAGTAGCTCTTACCTGAGGAATCGGCTATCCCATGGAACAACTTCTGAGAAAGATTCTGCAACATTACTAGGGGTCCGCCAAAACACAGAATTACTTGCCATGTTCCAGTTAAAGCCTAAACTATCGAGTTGGCATTTCTTTTTAAAAGTGTATAAAGAAGCGGTAATGGGCCAAATCCTCAAGCCACTCTAAATCAACACGATTTGCTTGCCTCCGCTGGAACACCCGCTCTCTATTTCAGTTCAGGAGCTAACACACACTATCTTAATATGCATTTAGGTTAATATTTGCACTTTGCAGGGCTAGGTAGATTGCACGGCTGGCACATATCAGACTAAATGTCACTTCCGAAAGCTAAGGGACCGAACCGGAAGCTGCCATTCAGAGGGACTACCTGACAACATGTGGAACCTCTCCGGAAAAGCCTTCCCACCTCAAGCAACTCCTTTTGATTAATCTTTCACATAGACAATACACGTTATATACACCGACACACCCCCCCGGCCTTTGCCTCCACAGATCCTGTGGTTGGCTAATTAAAGGAGGAGGTGTAACTATCAATCTAATCTGGCTTGTTCTCAAATTTACCATAATTTCCACACTTGAGAGGCTGGTGAAATGAAACAGCACTACTACACTTTCCCATTCATCAGCCGGAAGCAGAACAACTCCGAGAACCGGGCGAAAAGTAATTAGGATGCGGGATCAGGTGTTGCGCGCGTGCATCTGTGCCTGTACAGGGGCACGCAGGCACATGAGCATTCACGGGAGGCAGCAGCAGTAGCACGGGGGCAGATGAGCACCACCAGTCATTTGACCTCGACAGGTGAATGCTTGCAGATGTACTCACAGCACACTTATTAGAAGAGGCCCAAATGCCCGAGAAAACTGCCGTCAGATTACGCCGGAAACAACAACGGCTTTTTAAACAACTACAGCCGCCAGAACGGTACCGGCGGCAGCACTGCAGGAGCTGCTCAGGAACCGCTGGGGCAACCCCAGCGCACCGGGTGCTCAGCGCGTGGCCCTGACCCCACCGCATGGCATGTCACCCTTGGGCAGGAAGCTTGACATTTTCTGGAAGCACCGGTGTCATTTCACGGGCTTTGCCGTCGCTTTGCGCTTGTGGGGTAACACTATAGAGTTTTTCAGAAAGTGTTGGAGCAACTTTGGTACCTTTTCCATGCACGCACACTGGGAGTGAGCTGTGGGGCTGCTGCCAGGGGCTCTGCTCAGCACAGCATGGCTGGAGCTGGCCCAGGACCTCCTTCGAAAGACAGACTGGTCAGACACACAGCTATCCTGAATCATCAAGGATAATCCTATGTTCAAGTTCAAGTTCCTACCTTCCAGTTCAAGTTCAAGTTCCTACGTTCCAATTGGTGCCCGTTACCTCTTGTCCTGGATCATCAAAGATGATCCAGGACAAGAGGTAACGGGTACAAACTGGAACCTAGGAACTTCTATCAAAGCATGAGGAGGAACTTCTTTACTTTGAGGGTGGCAGAGCGCTGGAACAGGCTGCCCAGGGAGGCGGTAGAGTCTCCGACCCCAGAGACATTCAAAACCCGCCTGGAGGTCATCCTGTGCAACCTGCTGTAGGTGACCCTGCTCTGGCAGGGGGGTTGGACTGGATGATCTCCAGAGCTCCTTTCCAACCCTAACCAATCTGTGATTCTGTGATCAGAGCTGTTCTTCGAAATCTGTTCCTAGGAAATCGCTGCGAGAAGGAGGATGCACCTGAGGAGCAGGCCTAAGATGGAGGATTGAACAAACAAGTAGCTCTTACCTGAGGAATCGGCTATCCCATGGAACAACTTCTGAGAAAGATTCTGCAACATTACTAGGGGTCCGCCAAAACATACAATTACTTGCCATGTTCCAGTTAAAGCCTAAACTATCGAGTTGGCATTTCTTTTTAAAAGTGTATAAAGAAGCGGTAATGGGCCAAATCCTCAAGCCACTGTAAATCAACACGATTTGCTTGCCTCCGCTGGAACACCCGCTCTCTATTTCAGTTCAGGAGCTAACACACACTATCTTAATATGCATTTAGGTTAATATTTGCACTTTGCAGGGCTAGGTAGATTGCACGGCTGGCACATATCAGACTAAATGTCACTTCCGAAAGCTAAGGGACCGAACCGGAAGCTGCCATTCAGAGGGACTACCTGACAACGTGTGGAACCTCTCCGGAAAAGCCTTCCCACCTCAAGCAACTCCTTTTGATTAATCTTTCACATAGACAATACACGTTATATACACCGACACACCCCCCCGGCCTTTGCCTCCACAGATCCTGTGGTTGGCTAATTAAAGGAGGAGGTGTAACTATCAATCTAATCTGGCTTGTTCTCAAATTTACCATAATTTCCACACTTGAGAGGCTGGTGAAATGAAACAGCACTACTACACTTTCCCATTCATCAGCCGGAAGCAGAACAACTCAGAGAACCGGGCGAAAAATAATTAGGATGCGGGATCAGGTGTTGCGCGCGTGCATCTGTGCCTGTACAGGGGCACGCAGGCACATGAGCATTCATGGGAGGCAGCAGCAGTAGCACGGGGGGAGATGAGCACCACCAGTCATTTGACCTCGACAGGTGAATGCTTGCAGATGTACTCACAGCACACTTATTAGAAGAGGCCCAAATGCCCGAGAAAACTGCCGTCAGATTACGCCGGAAACAACAACGGCTTTTTAAACAACTACAGCCGCCAGAACGGTACCGGCGGCAGCACTGCAGGAGCTGCTCAGGAACCGCTGGGGCAACCCCAGCGCACCGGGTGCTCAGCGCGTGGCCCTGACCCCACCGCATGGCATGTCACCCTTGGGCAGGAAGCTTGACATTTTCTGGAAGCACCGGTGTCATTTCACGGGCTTTGCCGTCGCTTTGCGCTTGTGGGGTAACACTATAGAGTTTTTCAGAAAGTGTTGGAGCAACTTTGGTACCTTTTCCATTCAGGCACACTGGGAGTGAGGTGTGGGGCTGCTGCCAGGGGCTCTGCTCAGCACAGCATGGCTGGAGCTGGCCCAGGACCTCCTTCGAAAGACAGACTGGTCAGACACACAGCTATCCTGAATCATCAAGGATAATCCTATGTTCAAGTTCCTACCTTCCAGTTCAAGTTCAAGTTCCTACGTTCCAATTGGTGCCCGTTACCTCTTGTCCTGGATCATCAAAGATGATCCAGGACAAGAGGTAACGGGTACAAACTGGAACCTAGGAACTTCTATCAAAGCATGAGGAGGAACTTCTTTACTTTGAGGGTGGCAGAGCACTGGAACAGGCTGCCCAGGGAGGCGGTAGAGTCTCCCACACCAGAAACATTCAAAACCCGCCTGGAGGTCATCCTGTGCAACCTGCTGTAGGTGACCCTGCTCTGGCAGGGGGGTTGGGCTGGATGATCTCCAGAGGTCCTTTCCAACCCTAACCAATCTGTGATTCTGTGATCAGAGCTGTTCTTCGAAATCTGTTCCTAGGAAATCGCTGCGAGAAGGAGGATGCACCTGAGGAGCAGGCCTAAGATGGAGGATTGAACAAACAAGTAGCTCTTACCTGAGGAATCGGCTATCCCATGGAACAACTTCTGAGAAAGATTCTGCAACATTACTAGGGGTCCGCCAAAACATACAATTACTTGCCATGTTCCAGTTAAAGCCTAAACTATCGAGTTGGCATTTCTTTTTAAAAGTGTATAAAGAAGCGGTAATGGGCCAAATCCTCAAGCCACTCTAAATCAACACGATTTGCTTGCCTCCGCTGGAACACCCGCTCTCTATTTCAGTTCAGGAGCTAACACACACTATCTTAATATGCATTTAGGTTAATATTTGCACTTTGCAGGGCTAGGTAGATTGCACGGCTGGCACATATCAGACTAAATGTCACTTCCGAAAGCTAAGGGACCGAACCGGAAGCTGCCATTCAGAGGGACTACCTGACAACATGTGGAACCTCTCCGGAAAAGCCTTCCCACCTCAAGCAACTCCTTTTGATTCATCTTTCACATAGACAATACACGTTATATACACCGACACACACCCCCGGCCTTTGCCTCCACAGATCCTGTGGTTGGCTAATTAAAGGAGGAGGTGTAACTATCAATCTAATCTGGCTTGTTCTCAAATTTACCATAATTTCCACACTTGAGAGGCTGGTGAAATGAAACAGCACTACTACACTTTCCCATTCATCAGCCGGAAGCAGAACAACTCAGAGAACCGGGCGAAAAATAATTAGGATGCGGGATCAGTTGTTGCGCGCGTGCATCTGTGCCTGTACAGGGGCACGCAGGCACATGAGCATTCACGGGAGGCAGCAGCAGTAGCACGGGGGCAGATGAGCACCACCAGTCATTTGACCTCGACAGGTGAATGCTTGCAGATGTACTCACAGCACACTTATTAGAAGAGGCCCAAATGCCCGAGAAAACTGCCGTCAGATTACGCCGGAAACAACAACGGCTTTTTAAACAACTACAGCCGCCAGAACGGTACCGGCGGCAGCACTGCAGGAGCTGCTCAGGAACCGCTGGGGCAACCCCAGCGCACCGGGTGCTCAGCGCGTGGCCCTGACCCCACCGCATGGCATGTCACCCTTGGGCAGGAAGCTTGACATTTTCTGGAAGCACCGGTGTCATTTCACGGGCTTTGCCGTCGCTTTGCGCTTGTGGGGTAACACTATAGAGTTTTTCAGAAAGTGTTGGAGCAACTTTGGTACCTTTTCCATTCAGGCACACTGGGAGTGAGCTGTGGGGCTGCTGCCAGGGGCTCTGCTCAGCACAGCATGGCTGGAGCTGGTCCAGGACCTCCTTCGAAAGACAGACTGGTCAGACACACAGCTATCCTGAATCATCAAGGATAATCCTATGTTCAAGTTCAAGTTCCTACCTTCCAGTTCAAGTTCAAGTTCCTACGTTCCAATTGGTGCCCGTTACCTCTTGTCCTGGATCATCAAAGATGATCCAGGACAAGAGGTAACGGGTACAAACTGGAACCTAGGAACTTCTATCAAAGCATGAGGAGGAACTTCTTTACTTTGAGGGTGGCAGAGCGCTGGAACAGGCTGCCCAGGGAGGCGGTAGAGTCTCCCACCCCAGAGACATTCAAAACCCGCCTGGAGGTCATCCTGTGCAACCTGCTGAAGGTGACCCTGCTCTGGCAGGGGGGTTGGACTGGATTATCTCCAGAGCTCCTTTCCAACCCTAACCAATCTGTGATTCTGTGATCAGAGCTGTTCTTCGAAATCTGTTCCTAGGAAATCGCTGCGAGAAGGAGGATGCACCTGAGGAGCAGGCCTAAGATGGAGGATTGAACAAACAAGTAGCTCTTACCTGAGGAATCGGCTATCCCATGGAACAACTTCTGAGAAAGATTCTGCAACATTACTAGGGGTCCGCCAAAACATACAATTACTTGCCATGTTCCAGTTAAAGCCTAAACTATCGAGTTGGCATTTCTTTTTAGAAGTGTATAAAGAAGCGGTAATGGGCCAAATCCTCAAGCCACTCTAAATCAACACGATTTGCTTGCCTCCGCTGGAACACCCGCTCTCTATTTCAGTTCAGGAGCTAACACACAGTATCTTAATATGCATTTAGGTTAATATTTGCACTTTGCAGGGCTAGGTAGATTGCACGGCTGGCACATATCAGACTAAATGTCACTTCCGAAAGCTAAGGGACCGAACCGGAAGCTGCCATTCAGAGGGACTACCTGACAACGTGTGGAACCTCTCCGGAAAAGCCTTCCCACCTCAAGCAACTCCTTTTGATTAACCTTTCACATAGACAATACACCTTATATACACCGACACACCCCCCCGGCCTTTGCCTCCACAGATCCTGTGGTTGGCTAATTAAAGGAGGAGGTGTAACTATCAATCTAATCTGGCTTGTTCTCAAATTTACCATAATTTCCACACTTGAGAGGCTGGTGAAATGAAACAGCACTACTACACTTTCCCATTCATCAGCCGGAAGCAGAACAACTCCGAGAACTGGGCGAAAAATAATTAGGATGCGGGATCAGGTGTTGCGCGCGTGCATCTGTGCCTGTACAGGGGCACGCAGGCACATGAGCATTCACGGGAGGCAGCAGCAGTAGCACGGGGGGAGATGAGCACCACCAGTCATTTGACCTCGACAGGTGAATGCTTGCAGATGTACTCACAGCACACTTATTAGAAGAGGCCCAAATGCCCGAGAAAACTGCCGTCAGATTACGCCGGAAACAACAACGGCTTTTTAAACAACTACAGCCGCCAGAACGGTACCGGCGGCAGCACTGCAGGAGCTGCTCAGGAACCGCTGGGGCAACCCCAGCGCACCGGGTGCTCAGCGCGTGGCCCTGACCCCACCGCATGGCATGTCACCCTTGGGCAGGAAGCTTGACATTTTCTGGAAGCACCGGTGTCATTTCACGGGCTTTGCCGTCGCTTTGCGCTTGTGGGGTAACACTATAGAGTTTTTCAGAAAGTGTTGGAGCAACTTTGGTACCTTTTCCATTCAGGCACACTGGGAGTGAGGTGTGGGGCTGCTGCCAGGGGCTCTGCTCAGCACAGCATGGCTGGAGCTGGCCCAGGACCTCCTTCGAAAGACAGACTGGTCAGACACACAGCTATCCTGAATCATCAAGGATAATCCTATGTTCAAGTTCAAGTTCCTACCTTCCAGGTCAAGTTCAAGTTCCTACGTTCCAATTGGTGCCCGTTACCTCTTGGCCTGGATCATCAAAGATGATCCAGGACAAGAGGTAACGGGTACAAACTGGAACCTAGGAACTTCTATCAAAGCATGAGGAGGAACTTCTTTACTTTGAGGGTGGCAGAGCGCTGGAACAGGCTGCCCAGGGAGGCGGTAGAGTCTCCCACCCCAGAGACATTCAAAACCCGCCTGGAGGTCATCCTGTGCAACCTGCTGTAGGTGACCCTGTTCTGGCAGGGGGGTTGGACTGGATGATCTCCAGAGCTCCTTTCCAACCCTAACCAATCTGTGATTCTGTGATCAGAGCTGTTCTTCGAAATCTGTTCCTAGGAAATCGCTGCGAGAAGGAGGATGCACCTGAGGAGCAGGCCTAAGATGGAGGATTGAACAAACAAGTAGCTCTTACCTGAGGAATCGGCTATCCCATGGAACAACTTCTGAGAAAGATTCTGCAACATTACTAGGGGTCCGCCAAAACATACAATTACTTGCCATGTTCCAGTTAAAGCCTAAACTATCGAGTTGGCATTTCTTTTTAAAAGTGTATAAAGAAGCGGTAATGGGCCAAATCCTCAACCCACTGTAAATCAACACGATTTGCTTGCCTCCGCTGGAACACCCGCTCTCTATTTCAGTTCAGGAGCTAACACACACTATCTTAATATGCATTTAGGTTAATATTTGCACTTTGCAGGGCTAGGTAGATTGCACGGCTGGCACATATCAGACTAAATGTCACTTCCGAAAGCTAAGGGACCGAACCGGAAGCTGCCATTCAGAGGGACTACCTGACAACATGTGGAACCTCTCCGGAAAAGCCTTCCCACCTCAAGCAACTCCTTTTGATTAATCTTTCACATAGACAATACACGTTATATACACCGACACACCCCCCCGGCCTTTGCCTCCACAGATCCTGTGGTTGGCTAATTAAAGGAGGAGGTGTAACTATCAATCTAATCTGGCTTGTTCTCAAATTTACCATAATTTCCACACTTGAGAGGCTGGTGAAATGAAACAGCACTACTACACTTTCCCATTCATCAGCCGGAAGCAGAACAACTCAGAGAACCGGGCGAAAAATAATTAGGATGCGGGATCAGGTGTTGCGCGCGTGCATCTGTGCCTGTACAGGGGCACGCAGGCACATGAGCATTCACGGGAGGCAGCAGCAGTAGCACGGGGGCAGATGAGCACCACCAGTCATTTGACCTCGACAGGTGAATGCTTGCAGATGTACTCACAGCACACTTATTAGAAGAGGCCCAAATGCCCGAGAAAACTTCCGTCAGATTACGCCGGAAACAACAACGGCTTTTTAAACAACTACAGCCGCCAGAACGGTACCGGCGGCAGCACTGCAGGAGCTGCTCAGGAACCGCTGGGGCAACCCCAGCGCACCGGGTGCTCAGCGCGTGGCCCTGACCCCACCGCATGGCATGTCACCCTTGGGCAGGAAGCTTGACATTTTCTGGAAGCACCGGTGTCATTTCACGGGCTTTGCCGTCGCTTTGCGCTTGTGGGGTAACACTATAGAGTTTTTCAGAAAGTGTTGGAGCAACTTTGGTACCTTTTCCATTCAGGCACACTGGGAGTGAGGTGTGGGGCTGCTGCTAGGGACTCTGCTCAGCACAGCATGGCTGGAGCTGGCCCAGGACCTACTTCGAAAGACAGACTGGTCAGACACACAGCTATCCTGAATCATCAAGGATAATCCTATGTTCAAGTTCAAGTTCCTACCTTCCAGTTCAAGTTCAAGTTCCTACGTTCCAATCGGTGCCCGTTACCTCTTGTCCTGGATCATCAAAGATGATCCAGGACAAGAGGTAACGGGTACAAACTGGAACCTAGGAACTTCTATCAAAGCATGAGGAGGAACTTCTTTACTTTGAGGGTGGCAGAGCGCTGGAACAGGCTGCCCAGGGAGGCAGTAGAGTCTCCCACCCCAGAGACATTCAAAACCCGCCTGGAGGTCATACTGTGCAACCTGCTGTAGGTGACCCTGCTCTGGCAGGGGGGTTGGACTGGATGATCTCCAGAGCTCCTTTCCAACCCTAACCAATCTGTGATTCTGTGATCAGAGCTGTCCTTCGAAATCTGTTCCTAGGAAATCGCTGCGAGAAGGAGGATGCACCTGAGGAGCAGGCCTAAGATGGAGGATTGAACAAACAAGTAGCTCTTACCTGAGGAATCGGCTATCCCATGGAACAACTTCTGAGAAAGATTCTGCAACATTACTAGGGGTCCGCCAAAACATACAATTACTTGCCATGTTCCAGTTAAAGCCTAAACTATCGAGTTGGCATTTCTTTTTAAAAGTGTATAAAGAAGCGGTAATGGGCCAAATCCTCAAGCCACTGTAAATCAACACGATTTGCTTGCCTCCGCTGGAACACCCGCTCTCTATTTCAGTTCAGGAGCTAACACACACTATCTTAATATGCATTTAGGTTAATATTTGCACTTTGCAGGGCTAGGTAGATTGCACGGCTGGCACATATCAGACTAAATGTCACTTCCGAAAGCTAAGGGACCGAACCGGAAGCTGCCATTCAGAGGGACTACCTGACAACATGTGGAACCTCTCCGGAAAAGCCTTCCCACCTCAAGCAACTCCTTTTGATTAATCTTTCACATAGACAATACACGTTATATACACCGACACACCCCCCCGGCCTTTGCCTCCACAGATCCTGTGGTTGGCTAATTAAAGGAGGAGGTGTAACTATCAATCTAATCTGGCTTGTTCTCAAATTTACCATAATTTCCACACTTGAGAGGCTGGTGAAATGAAACAGCACTACTACACTTTCCCATTCATCAGCCGGAAGCAGAACAACTCCGAGAACCGGGCGAAAAGTAATTAGGATGCGGGATCAGGTGTTGCGCGCGTGCATCTGTGCCTGTACAGGGGCACGCAGGCACATGAGCATTCACGGGAGGCAGCAGCAGTAGCACGGGGGCAGATGAGCACCACCAGTCATTTGACCTCGACAGGTGAATGCTTGCAGATGTACTCACAGCACACTTATTAGAAGAGGCCCAAATGCCCGAGAAAACTGCCGTCAGATTACGCCGGAAACAACAACGGCTTTTTAAACAACTACAGCCGCCAGAACGGTACCGGCGGCAGCACTGCAGGAGCTGCTCAGGAACCGCTGGGGCAACCCCAGCGCACCGGGTGCTCAGCGCGTGGCCCTGACCCCACCGCATGGCATGTCACCCTTGGGCAGGAAGCTTGACATTTTCTGGAAGCACCGGTGTCATTTCACGGGCTTTGCCGTCGCTTTGCGCTTGTGGGGTAACACTATAGAGTTTTTCAGAAAGTGTTGGAGCAACTTTGGTACCTTTTCCATTCAGGCACACTGGGAGTGAGCTGTGGGGCTGCTGCCAGGGGCTCTGCTCAGCACAGCATGGCTGGAGCTGGCCCAGGACCTCCTTCGAAAGACAGACTGGTCAGACACACAGCTATCCTGAATCATCAAGGATAATCCTATGTTCAAGTTCAAGTTCCTACCTTCCAGTTCAAGTTCAAGTTCCTACGTTCCAATTGGTGCCCGTTACCTCTTGTCCTGGATCATCAAAGATGATCCAGGACAAGAGGTAACGGGTACAAACTGGAACCTAGGAACTTCTATCAAAGCATGAGGAGGAACTTCTTTACTTTGAGGGTGGCAGAGCGCTGGAACAGGCTGCCCAGGGAGGCGGTAGAGTCTCCCACCCCAGAGACATTCAAAACCCGCCTGGAGGTCATCCTGTGCAACCTGCTGAAGGTGACCCTGCTCTGGCAGGGGGGTTGGACTGGATGATCTCCAGAGCTCCTTTCCAACCCTAACCAATCTGTGATTCTGTGATCAGAGCTGTTCTTCGAAATCTGTTCCTAGGAAATCGCTGCGAGAAGGAGGATGCACCTGAGGAGCAGGCCTAAGATGGAGGATTGAACAAACAAGTAGCTCTTACCTGAGGAATCGGCTATCCCATGGAACAACTTCTGAGAAAGATTCTGCAACATTACTAGGGGTCCGCCAAAACATACAATTACTTGCCATGTTCCAGTTAAAGCCTAAACTATCGAGTTGGCATTTCTTTTTAGAAGTGTATAAAGAAGCGGTAATGGGCCAAATCCTCAAGCCACTCTAAATCAACACGATTTGCTTGCCTCCGCTGGAACACCCGCTCTCTATTTCAGTTCAGGAGCTAACACACAGTATCTTAATATGCATTTAGGTTAATATTTGCACTTTGCAGGGCTAGGTAGATTGCACGGCTGGCACATATCAGACTAAATGTCACTTCCGAAAGCTAAGGGACCGAACCGGAAGCTGCCATTCAGAGGGACTACCTGACAACGTGTGGAACCTCTCCGGAAAAGCCTTCCCACCTCAAGCAACTCCTTTTGATTAATCTTTCACATAGACAATACACCTTATATACACCGACACACCCCCCCGGCCTTTGCCTCCACAGATCCTGTGGTTGGCTAATTAAAGGAGGAGGTGTAACTATCAATCTAATCTGGCTTGTTCTCAAATTTACCATAATTTCCACACTTGAGAGGCTGGTGAAATGAAACAGCACTACTACACTTTCCCATTCATCAGCCGGAAGCAGAACAACTCCGAGAACCGGGCGAAAAATAATTAGGATGCGGGATCAGGTGTTGCGCGCGTGCATCTGTGCCTGTACAGGGGCACGCAGGCACATGAGCATTCACGGGAGGCAGCAGCAGTAGCACGGGGGGAGATGAGCACCACCAGTCATTTGACCTCGACAGGTGAATGCTTGCAGATGTACTCACAGCACACTTATTAGAAGAGGCCCAAATGCCCGAGAAAACTGCCGTCAGATTACGCCGGAAACAACAACGGCTTTTTAAACAACTACAGCCGCCAGAACGGTACCGGCGGCAGCACTGCAGGAGCTGCTCAGGAACCGCTGGGGCAACCCCAGCGCACCGGGTGCTCAGCGCGTGGCCCTGACCCCACCGCATGGCATGTCACCCTTGGGCAGGAAGCTTGACATTTTCTGGAAGCACCGGTGTCATTTCACGGGCTTTGCCGTCGCTTTGCGCTTGTGGGGTAACACTATAGAGTTTTTCAGAAAGTGTTGGAGCAACTTTGGTACCTTTTCCATTCAGGCACACTGGGAGTGAGGTGTGGGGCTGCTGCCAGGGGCTCTGCTCAGCACAGCATGGCTGGAGCTGGCCCAGGACCTACTTCGAAAGACAGACTGGTCAGACACACAGCTATCCTGAATCATCAAGGATAATCCTATGTTCAAGTTCAAGTTCCTACCTTCCAGTTCAAGTTCAAGTTCCTACGTTCCAATTGGTGCCCGTTACCTCTTGGCCTGGATCATCAAAGATGATCCAGGCCAAGAGGTAACGGGTACAAACTGGAACCTAGGAACTTCTATCAAAGCATGAGGAGGAACTTCTTTACTTTGAGGGTGGCAGAGCGCTGGAACAGGCTGCCCAGGGAGGCGGTAGAGTCTCCCACCCCAGAGACATTCAAAACCCGCCTGGAGGTCATCCTGTGCAACCTGCTGAAGGTGACCCTGCTCTGGCAGGGGGGTTGGACTGGATGATCTCCAGAGCTCCTTTCCAACCCTAACCAATCTGTGATTCTGTGATCAGAGCTGTTCTTCGAAATCTGTTCCTAGGAAATCGCTGCGAGAAGGAGGATGCACCTGAGGAGCAGGCCTAAGATGGAGGATTGAACAAACAAGTAGCTCTTACCTGAGGAATCGGCTATCCCATGGAACAACTTCTGAGAAAGATTCTGCAACATTACTAGGGGTCCGCCAAAACATACAATTACTTGCCATGTTCCAGTTAAAGCCTAAACTATCGAGTTGGCATTTCTTTTTAAAAGTGTATAAAGAAGCGGTAATGGGCCAAATCCTCAAGCCACTGTAAATCAACACGATTTGCTTGCCTCCGCTGGAACACCCGCTCTCTATTGCAGTTCAGGAGCTAACACACAGTATCTTAATATGCATTTAGGTTAATATTTGCACTTTGCAGGGCTAGGTAGATTGCACGGCTGGCACATATCAGACTAAATGTCACTTCCGAAAGCTAAGGGACCGAACCGGAAGCTGCCATTCAGAGGGACTACCTGACAACATGTGGAACCTCTCCGGAAAAGCCTTCCCACCTCAAGCAACTCCTTTTGATTAATCTTTCACATAGACAATACACGTTATATACACCGACACACCCCCCCGGCCTTTGCCTCCACAGATCCTGTGGTTGGCTAATTAAAGGAGGAGGTGTAACTATCAATCTAATCTGGCTTGTTCTCAAATTTACCATAATTTCCACACTTGAGAGGCTGGTGAAATGAAACAGCACTACTACACTTTCCCATTCATCAGCCGGAAGCAGAACAACTCCGAGAACCGGGCGAAAAATAATTAGGATGCGGGATCAGGTGTTGCGCGCGTGCATCTGTGCCTGTACAGGGGCACGCAGGCACATGAGCATTCACGGGAGGCAGCAGCAGTAGCACGGGGGCAGATGAGCACCACCAGTCATTTGACCTCGACAGGTGAATGCTTGCAGATGTACTCACAGCACACTTATTAGAAGAGGCCCAAATGCCCGAGAAAACTGCCGTCAGATTACGCCGGAAACAACAACGGCTTTTTAAACAACTACAGCCGCCAGAACGGTACCGGCGGCAGCACTGCAGGAGCTGCTCAGGAACCGCTGGGGCAACCCCAGCGCACCGGGTGCTCAGCGCGTGGGCCTGACCCCACCGCATGGCATGTCACCCTTGGGCAGGAAGCTTGACATTTTCTGGAAGCACCGGTGTCATTTCACGGGCTTTGCCGTCGCTTTGCGCTTGTGGGGTAACACTATAGAGTTTTTCAGAAAGTGTTGGAGCAACTTTGGTACCTTTTCCATTCAGGCACACTGGGAGTGAGCTGTGGGGCTGCTGCCAGGGGCTCTGCTCAGCACAGCATGGCTGGAGCTGGCCCAGGACCTACTTCGAAAGACAGACTGGTCAGACACACAGCTATCCTGAATCATCAAGGATAATCCTATGTTCAAGTTCAAGTTCCTACCTTCCAGTTCAAGTTCAAGTTCCTACGTTCCAATTGGTGCCCGTTACCTCTTGTCCTGGATCATCAAAGATGATCCAGGACAAGAGGTAACGGGTACAAACTGGAACCTAGGAACTTCTATCAAAGCATGAGGAGGAACTTCTTTACTTTGAGGGTGGCAGAGCGCTGGAACAGGCTGCCCAGGGAGGCGGTAGAGTCTCCCACCCCAGAGACATTCAAAACCCGCCTGGAGGTCATCCTGTGCAACCTGCTGAAGGTGACCCTGCTCTGGCAGGGGGGTTGGACTGGATGATCTCCAGAGCTCCTTTCCAACCCTAACCAATCTGTGATTCTGTGATCAGAGCTGTTCTTCGAAATCTGTTCCTAGGAAATCGCTGCGAGAAGGAGGATGCACCTGAGGAGCAGGCCTAAGATGGAGGATTGAACAAACAAGTAGCTCTTACCTGAGGAATCGGCTATCCCATGGAACAACTTCTGAGAAAGATTCTGCAACATTACTAGGGGTCCGCCAAAACATACAATTACTTGCCATGTTCCAGTTAAAGCCTAAACTATCGAGTTGGCATTTCTTTTTAGAAGTGTATAAAGAAGCGGTAATGGGCCAAATCCTCAAGCCACTCTAAATCAACACGATTTGCTTGCCTCCGCTGGAACACCCGCTCTCTATTTCAGTTCAGGAGCTAACACACAGTATCTTAATATGCATTTAGGTTAATATTTGCACTTTGCAGGGCTAGGTAGATTGCACGGCTGGCACATATCAGACTAAATGTCACTTCCGAAAGCTAAGGGACCGAACCGGAAGCTGCCATTCAGAGGGACTACCTGACAACGTGTGGAACCTCTCCGGAAAAGCCTTCCCACCTCAAGCAACTCCTTTTGATTAATCTTTCACATAGACAATACACCTTATATACACCGACACACCCCCCCGGCCTTTGCCTCCACAGATCCTGTGGTTGGCTAATTAAAGGAGGAGGTGTAACTATCAATCTAATCTGGCTTGTTCTCAAATTTACCATAATTTCCACACTTGAGAGGCTGGTGAAATGAAACAGCACTACTACACTTTCCCATTCATCAGCCGGAAGCAGAACAACTCCGAGAACCGGGCGAAAAATAATTAGGATGCGGGATCAGGTGTTGCGCGCGTGCATCTGTGCCTGTACAGGGGCACGCAGGCACATGAGCATTCACGGGAGGCAGCAGCAGTAGCACGGGGGGAGATGAGCACCACCAGTCATTTGACCTCGACAGGTGAATGCTTGCAGATGTACTCACAGCACACTTATTAGAAGAGGCCCAAATGCCCGAGAAAACTGCCGTCAGATTACGCCGGAAACAACAACGGCTTTTTAAACAACTACAGCCGCCAGAACGGTACCGGCGGCAGCACTGCAGGAGCTGCTCAGGAACCGCTGGGGCAACCCCAGCGCACCGGGTGCTCAGCGCGTGGCCCTGACCCCACCGCATGGCATGTCACCCTTGGGCAGGAAGCTTGACATTTTCTGGAAGCACCGGTGTCATTTCACGGGCTTTGCCGTCGCTTTGCGCTTGTGGGGTAACACTATAGAGTTTTTCAGAAAGTGTTGGAGCAACTTTGGTACCTTTTCCATTCAGGCACACTGGGAGTGAGGTGTGGGGCTGCTGCCAGGGGCTCTGCTCAGCACAGCATGGCTGGAGCTGGCCCAGGACCTCCTTCGAAAGACAGACTGGTCAGACACACAGCTATCCTGAATCATCAAGGATAATCCTATGTTCAAGTTCAAGTTCCTACCTTCCAGTTCAAGTTCAAGTTCCTACGTTCCAATTGGTGCCCGTTACCTCTTGGCCTGGATCATCAAAGATGATCCAGGCCAAGAGGTAACGGGTACAAACTGGAACCTAGGAACTTCTATCAAAGCATGAGGAGGAACTTCTTTACTTTGAGGGTGGCAGAGCGCTGGAACAGGCTGCCCAGGGAGGCGGTAGAGTCTCCCACCCCAGAGACATTCAAAACCCGCCTGGAGGTCATCCTGTGCAACCTGCTGAAGGTGACCCTGCTCTGGCAGGGGGGTTGGACTGGATGATCTCCAGAGCTCCTTTCCAACCCTAACCAATCTGTGATTCTGTGATCAGAGCTGTTCTTCGAAATCTGTTCCTAGGAAATCGCTGCGAGAAGGAGGATGCACCTGAGGAGCAGGCTAAGATGGAGGATTGAACAAACAAGTAGCTCTTACCTGAGGAATCGGCTATCCCATGGAACAACTTCTGAGAAAGATTCTGCAACATTACTAGGGGTCCGCCAAAACATACAATTACTTGCCATGTTCCAGTTAAAGCCTAAACTATCGAGTTGGCATTTCTTTTTAAAAGTGTATAAAGAAGCGGTAATGGGCCAAATCCTCAAGCCACTGTAAATCAACACGATTTGCTTGCCTCCGCTGGAACACCCGCTCTCTATTGCAGTTCAGGAGCTAACACACAGTATCTTAATATGCATTTAGGTTAATATTTGCACTTTGCAGGGCTAGGTAGATTGCACGGCTGGCACATATCAGACTAAATGTCACTTCCGAAAGCTAAGGGACCGAACCGGAAGCTGCCATTCAGAGGGACTACCTGACAACATGTGGAACCTCTCCGGAAAAGCCTTCCCACCTCAAGCAACTCCTTTTGATTAATCTTTCACATAGACAATACACGTTATATACACCGACACACCCCCCCGGCCTTTGCCTCCACAGATCCTGTGGTTGGCTAATTAAAGGAGGAGGTGTAACTATCAATCTAATCTGGCTTGTTCTCAAATTTACCATAATTTCCACACTTGAGAGGCTGGTGAAATGAAACAGCACTACTACACTTTCCCATTCATCAGCCGGAAGCAGAACAACTCCGAGAACCGGGCGAAAAATAATTAGGATGCGGGATCAGGTGTTGCGCGCGTGCATCTGTGCCTGTACAGGGGCACGCAGGCACATGAGCATTCACGGGAGGCAGCAGCAGTAGCACGGGGGCAGATGAGCACCACCAGTCATTTGACCTCGACAGGTGAATGCTTGCAGATGTACTCACAGCACACTTATTAGAAGAGGCCCAAATGCCCGAGAAAACTGCCGTCAGATTACGCCGGAAACAACAACGGCTTTTTAAACAACTACAGCCGCCAGAACGGTACCGGCGGCAGCACTGCAGGAGCTGCTCAGGAACCGCTGGGGCAACCCCAGCGCACCGGGTGCTCAGCGCGTGGCCCTGACCCCACCGCATGGCGTGTCACCCTTGGGCAGGAAGCTTGACATTTTCTGGAAGCACCGGTGTCATTTCACGGGCTTTGCCGTCGCTTTGCGCTTGTGGGGTAACACTATAGAGTTTTTCAGAAAGTGTTGGAGCAACTTTGGTACCTTTTCCATTCAGGCACACTGGGAGTGAGCTGTGGGGCTGCTGCCAGGGGCTCTGCTCAGCACAGCATGGCTGGAGCTGGCCCAGGACCTCCTTCGAAAGACAGACTGGTCAGACACACAGCTATCCTGAATCATCAAGGATAATCCTATGTTCAAGTTCAAGTTCCTACCTTCCAGTTCAAGTTCAAGTTCCTACGTTCCAATTGGTGCCCGTTACCTCTTGTCCTGGATCATCAAAGATGATCCAGGACAAGAGGTAACGGGTACAAACTGGAACCTAGGAACTTCTATCAAAGCATGAGGAGGAACTTCTTTACTTTGAGGGTGGCAGAGCGCTGGAACAGGCTGCCCAGGGAGGCGGTAGAGTCTCCGACCCCAGAGACATTCAAAACCCGCCTGGAGGTCATCCTGTGCAACCTGCTGTAGGTGACCCTGCTCTGGCAGGGGGGTTGGACTGGATGATCTCCAGAGCTCCTTTCCAACCCTAACCAATCTGTGATTCTGTGATCAGAGCTGTTCTTCGAAATCTGTTCCTAGGAAATCGCTGCGAGAAGGAGGATGCACCTGAGGAGCAGGCCTAAGATGGAGGATTGAACAAACAAGTAGCTCTTACCTGAGGAATCGGCTATCCCATGGAACAACTTCTGAGAAAGATTCTGCAACATTACTAGGGGTCCGCCAAAACATACAATTACTTGCCATGTTCCAGTTAAAGCCTAAACTATCGAGTTGGCATTTCTTTTTAAAAGTGTATAAAGAAGCGGTAATGGGCCAAATCCTCAAGCCACTGTAAGTCAACACGATTTGCTTGCCTCCGCTGGAACACCCGCTCTCTATTTCAGTTCAGGAGCTAACACACAGTATCTTAATATGCATTTATGTTAATATTTGCACTTTGCAGGGCTAGGTAGATTGCACGGCTGGCACATATCAGACTAAATGTCACTTCCGAAAGCTAAGGGACCGAACCGGAAGCTGCCATTCAGAGGGACTACCTGACAACATGTGGAACCTCTCCGGAAAAGCCTTCCCACCTCAAGCAACTCCTTTTGATTCATCTTTCACATAGACAATACACGTTATATACACCGACACACCCCCCCGGCCTTTGCCTCCACAGATCCTGTGGTTGGCTAATTAAAGGAGGAGGTGTAACTATCAATCTAATCTGGCTTGTTCTCAAATTTACCATAATTTCCACACTTGAGAGGCTGGTGAAATGAAACAGCACTACTACACTTTCCCATTCATCAGCCGGAAGCAGAACAACTCAGAGAACCGGGCGAAAAATAATTAGGATGCGGGATCAGTTGTTGCGCGCGTGCATCTGTGCCTGTACAGGGGCACGCAGGCACATGAGCATTCACGGGAGGCAGCAGCAGTAGCACGGGGGCAGATGAGCACCACCAGTCATTTGACCTCGACAGGTGAATGCTTGCAGATGTACTCACAGCACACTTATTAGAAGAGGCCCAAATGCCCGAGAAAACTGCCGTCAGATTACGCCGGAAACAACAACGGCTTTTTAAACAACTACAGCCGCCAGAACGGTACCGGCGGCAGCACTGCAGGAGCTGCTCAGGAACCGCTGGGGCAACCCCAGCGCACCGGGTGCTCAGCGCGTGGCCCTGACCCCACCGCATGGCATGTCACCCTTGGGCAGGAAGCTTGACATTTTCTGGAAGCACCGGTGTCATTTCACGGGCTTTGCCGTCGCTTTGCGCTTGTGGGGTAACACTATAGAGTTTTTCAGAAAGTGTTGGAGCAACTTTGGTACCTTTTCCATTCAGGCACACTGGGAGTGAGCTGTGGGGCTGCTGCCAGGGGCTCTGCTCAGCACAGCATGGCTGGAGCTGGCCCAGGACCTCCTTCGAAAGACAGACTGGTCAGACACACAGCTATCCTGAATCATCAAGGATAATCCTATGTTCAAGTTCAAGTTCCTACCTTCCAGTTCAAGTTCAAGTTCCTACGTTCCAATTGGTGCCCGTTACCTCTTGTCCTGGATCATCAAAGATGATCCAGGACAAGAGGTAACGGGTACAAACTGGAACCTAGGAACTTCTATCAAAGCATGAGGAGGAACTTCTTTACTTTGAGGGTGGCAGAGCGCTGGAACAGGCTGCCCAGGGAGGCGGTAGAGTCTCCGACCCCAGAGACATTCAAAACCCGCCTGGAGGTCATCCTGTGCAACCTGCTGTAGGTGACCCTGCTCTGGCAGGGGGGTTGGACTGGATGATCTCCAGAGCTCCTTTCCAACCCTAACCAATCTGTGATTCTGTGATCAGAGCTGTTCTTCGAAATCTGTTCCTAGGAAATCGCTGCGAGAAGGAGGATGCACCTGAGGAGCAGGCCTAAGATGGAGGATTGAACAAACAAGTAGCTCTTACCTGAGGAATCGGCTATCCCATGGAACAACTTCTGAGAAAGATTCTGCAACATTACTAGGGGTCCGCCAAAACATACAATTACTTGCCATGTTCCAGTTAAAGCCTAAACTATCGAGTTGGCATTTCTTTTTAAAAGTGTATAAAGAAGCGGTAATGGGCCAAATCCTCAAGCCACTGTAAATCAACACGATTTGCTTGCCTCCGCTGGAACACCCGCTCTCTATTTCAGTTCAGGAGCTAACACACAGTATCTTAATATGCATTTAGGTTAATATTTGCACTTTGCAGGGCTAGGTAGATTGCACGGCTGGCACATATCAGACTAAATGTCACTTCCGAAAGCTAAGGGACCGAACCGGAAGCTGCCATTCAGAGGGACTACCTGACAACATGTGGAACCTCTCCGGAAAAGCCTTCCCACCTCAAGCAACTCCTTTTGATTCATCTTTCACATAGACAATACACGTTATATACACCGACACACCCCCCCGGCCTTTGCCTCCACAGATCCTGTGGTTGGCTAATTAAAGGAGGAGGTGTAACTATCAATCTAATCTGGCTTGTTCTCAAATTTACCATAATTTCCACACTTGAGAGGCTGGTGAAATGAAACAGCACTACTACACTTTCAGATTCATCAGCCGGAAGCAGAACAACTCCGAGAACCGGGCGAAAAATAATTAGGATGCGGGATCAGTTGTTGCGCGCGTGCATCTGTGCCTGTACAGGGGCACGCAGGCACATGAGCATTCACGGGAGGCAGCAGCAGTAGCACGGGGGGAGATGAGCACCACCAGTCATTTGACCTCGACAGGTGAATGCTTGCAGATGTACTCACAGCACACTTATTAGAAGAGGCCCAAATGCCCGAGAAAACTGCCGTCAGATTACGCCGGAAACAACAACGGCTTTTTAAACAACTACAGCCGCCAGAATGGTACCGGCGGCAGCACTGCAGGAGCTGCTCAGGAACCGCTGGGGCAACCCCAGCGCACCGGGTGCTCAGCGCGTGGCCCTGACCCCACCGCATGGCATGTCACCCTTGGGCAGGAAGCTTGACATTTTCTGGAAGCACCGGTGTCATTTCACGGGCTTTGCCGTCGCTTTGCGCTTGTGGGGTAACACTATAGAGTTTTTCAGAAAGTGTTGGAGCAACTTTGGTACCTTTTCCATTCAGGCACACTGGGAGTGAGCTGTGGGGCTGCTGCCAGGGGCTCTGCTCAGCACAGCATGGCTGGAGCTGGCCCAGGACCTCCTTCGAAAGACAGACTGGTCAGACACACAGCTATCCTGAATCATCAAGGATAATCCTATGTTCAAGTTCAAGTTCCTACCTTCCAGTTCAAGTTCAAGTTCCTACCTTCCAATTGGTGCCCGTTACCTCTTGTCCTGGATCATCAAAGATGATCCAGGACAAGAGGTAACGGGTACCAACTGGAACCTAGGAACTTCTATCAAAGCATGAGGAGGAACTTCTTTACTTTGAGGGTGGCAGAGCGCTGGAACAGGCTGCCCAGGGAGGCGGTAGAGTCTCCGACCCCAGAGACATTCAAAACCCGCCTGGAGGTCATCCTGTGCAACCTGCTGTAGGTGACCCTGCTCTGGCAGGGGGGTTGGACTGGATGATCTCCAGAGCTCCTTTCCAACCCTAACCAATCTGTGATTCTGTGATCAGAGCTGTTCTTCGAAATCTGTTCCTAGGAAATCGCTGCGAGAAGGAGGATGCACCTGAGGAGCAGGCCTAAGATGGAGGATTGAACAAACAAGTAGCTCTTACCTGAGGAATCGGCTATCCCATGGAACAACTTCTGAGAAAGATTCTGCAACATTACTAGGGGTCCGCCAAAACATACAATTACTTGCCATGTTCCAGTTAAAGCCTAAACTATCGAGTTGGCATTTCTTTTTAAAAGTGTATAAAGAAGCGGTAATGGGCCAAATCCTCAAGCCACTCTAAATCAACACGATTTGCTTGCCTCCGCTGGAACACCCGCTCTCTATTTCAGTTCAGGAGCTAACACACACTATCTTAATATGCATTTAGGTTAATATTTGCACTTTGCAGGGCTAGGTAGATTGCACGGCTGGCACATATCAGACTAAATGTCACTTCCGAAAGCTAAGGGACCGAACCGGAAGCTGCCATTCAGAGGGACTACCTGACAACATGTGGAACCTCTCCGGAAAAGCCTTCCCACCTCAAGCAACTCCTTTTGATTAATCTTTCACATAGACAATACACCTTATATACACTGACACAACCCCCCGGCCTTTGCCTCCACAGATCCTGTGGTTGGCTAATTAAAGGAGGAGGTGTAACTATCAATCTAATCTGGCTTGTTCTCAAATTTACCATAATTTCCACACTTGAGAGGCTGGTGAAATGAAACAGCACTACTACACTTTCCCATTCATCAGCCGGAAGCAGAACAACTCAGAGAACCGGGCGAAAAATAATTAGGATGCGGGATCAGGTGTTGCGCGCGTGCATCTGTGCCTGTACAGGGGCACGCAGGCACATGAGCATTCATGGGAGGCAGCAGCAGTAGCACGGGGGCAGATGAGCACCACCAGTCATTTGACCTCGACAGGTGAATGCTTGCAGATGTACTCACAGCACACTTATTAGAAGAGGCCCAAATGCCCGAGAAAACTGCCGTCAGATTACGCCGGAAACAACAACGGCTTTTTAAACAACTACAGCCGCCAGAACGGTACCGGCGGCAGCACTGCAGGAGCTGCTCAGGAACCGCTGGGGCAACCCCAGCGCACCGGGTGCTCAGCGCGTGGCCCTGACCCCACCGCATGGCATGTCACCCTTGGGCAGGAAGCTTGACATTTTCTGGAAGCACCGGTGTCATTTCACGGGCTTTGCCGTCGCTTTGCGCTTGTGGGGTAACACTATAGAGTTTTTCAGAAAGTGTTGGAGCAACTTTGGTACCTTTTCCATTCAGGCACACTGGGAGTGAGGTGTGGGGCTGCTGCCAGGGGCTCTGCTCAGCACAGCATGGCTGGAGCTGGCCCAGGACCTCCTTCGAAAGACAGACTGGTCAGACACACAGCTATCCTGAATCATCAAGGATAATCCTATGTTCAAGTTCAAGTTCCTACGTTCCAGTTCAAGTTCAAGTTCCTACGTTCCAATTGGTGCCCGTTACCTCTTGTCCTGGATCATCAAAGATGATCCAGGACAAGAGGTAACGGGTACAAACTGGAACCTAGGAACTTCTATCAAAGCATGAGGAGGAACTTCTTTACTTTGAGGGTGGCAGAGCGCTGGAACAGGCTGCCCAGGGAGGCGGTAGAGTCTCCCACCCCAGAGACATTCAAAACCCGCCTGGAGGTCATCCTGTGCAACCTGCTGTAGGTGACCCTGCTCTGGCAGGGGGGTTGGACTGGATGATCTCCAGAGCTCCTTTCCAACCCTAACCAATCTGTGATTCTGTGATCAGAGCTGTTCTTCGAAATCTGTTCCTAGGAAATCGCTGCGAGAAGGAGGATGCACCTGAGGAGCAGGCCTAAGATGGAGGATTGAACAAACAAGTAGCTCTTACCTGAGGAATCGGCTATCCCATGGAACAACTTCTGAGAAAGATTCTGCAACATTACTAGGGGTCCGCCAAAACATACAATTACTTGCCATGTTCCAGTTAAAGCCTAAACTATCGAGTTGGCATTTCTTTTTAAAAGTGTATAAAGAAGCGGTAATGGGCCAAATCCTCAAGCCACTGTAAATCAACACGATTTGCTTGCCTCCGCTGGAACACCCGCTCTCTATTTCAGTTCAGGAGCTAACACACAGTATCTTAATATGCATTTAGGTTAATATTTGCACTTTGCAGGGCTAGGTAGATTGCACGGCTGGCACATATCAGACTAAATGTCACTTCCGAAAGCTAAGGGACCGAACCGGAAGCTGCCATTCAGAGGGACTACCTGACAACGTGTGGAACCTCTCCGGAAAAGCCTTCCCACCTCAAGCAACTCCTTTTGATTAATCTTTCACATAGACAATACACGTTATATACACCGACACACCCCCCCGGCCTTTGCCTCCACAGATCCTGTGGTTGGCTAATTAAAGGAGGAGGTGTAACTATCAATCTAATCTGGCTTGTTCTCAAATTTACCATAATTTCCACACTTGAGAGGCTGGTGAAATGAAACAGCACTACTACACTTTCCCATTCATCAGCCGGAAGCAGAACAACTCCGAGAACCGGGCGAAAAATAATTAGGATGCGGGATCAGGTGTTGTGCGCGTGCATCTGTGCCTGTACAGGGGCACGCAGGCACATGAGCATTCACGGGAGGCAGCAGCAGTAGCACGGGGGCAGATGAGCACCACCAGTCATTTGACCTCGACAGGTGAATGCTTGCAGATGTACTCACAGCACACTTATTAGAAGAGGCCCAAATGCCCGAGAAAACTGCCGTCAGATTACGCCGGAAACAACAACGGCTTTTTAAACAACTACAGCCGCCAGAACGGTACCGGCGCCAGCACTGCAGGAGCTGCTCAGGAACCGCTGGGGCAACCCCAGCGCACCGGGTGCTCAGCGCGTGGCCCTGACCCCACCGCATGGCGTGTCACCCTTGGGCAGGAAGCTTGACATTTTCTGGAAGCACCGGTGTCATTTCACGGGCTTTGCCGTCGCTTTGCGCTTGTGGGGTAACACTATAGAGTTTTTCAGAAAGTGTTGGAGCAACTTTGGTACCTTTTCCATTCAGGCACACTGGGAGTGAGGTGTGGGGCTGCTGCCAGGGGCTCTGCTCAGCACAGCATGGCTGGAGCTGGCCCAGGACCTCCTTCGAAAGACAGACTGGTCAGACACACAGCTATCCTGAATCATCAAGGATAATCCTATGTTCAAGTTCAAGTTCCTACCTTCCAGTTCAAGTTCAAGTTCCTACGTTCCAATCGGTGCCCGTTACCTCTTGTCCTGGATCATCAAAGATGATCCAGGACAAGAGGTAACGGGTACAAACTGGAACCTAGGAACTTCTATCAAAGCATGAGGAGGAACTTCTTTACTTTGAGGGTGGCAGAGCACTGGAACAGGCTGCCCAGGGAGGCAGTAGAGTCTCCCACCCCAGAGACATTCAAAACCCGCCTGGAGGTCATCCTGTGCAACCTGCTGTAGGTGACCCTGCTCTGGCAGGGGGGTTGCACTACATGATCTCCAGAGCTCCTTTCCAACCCTAACCAATCTGTGATTCTGTGATCAGAGCTGTTCTTCGAAATCTGTTCCTAGGAAATCGCTGCGAGAAGGAGGATGCACCTGAGGAGCAGGCCTAAGATGGAGGATTGAACAAACAAGTAGCTCTTACCTGAGGAATCGGCTATCCCATGGAACAACTTCTGAGAAAGATTCTGCAACATAACTAGGGGTCCGCCAAAACACAGAATTACTTGCCATGTTCCAGTTAAAGCCTAAACTATCGAGTTGGCATTTCTTTTTAAAAGTGTATAAAGAAGCGGTAATGGGCCAAATCCTCAAGCCACTCTAAATCAACAGGATTTGCTTGCCTCCGCTGGAACACCCGCTCTCTATTGCAGTTCAGGAGCTAACACACAGTATCTTAATATGCATTTAGGTTAATATTTGCACTTTGCAGGGCTAGGTAGATTGCACGGCTGGCACATATCAGACTAAATGTCACTTCCGAAAGCTAAGGGACCGAACCGGAAGCTGCCATTCAGAGGGACTACCTGACAACATGTGGAACCTCTCCGGAAAAGCCTTCCCACCTCAAGCAACTCCTTTTGATTAATCTTTCACATAGACAATACACCTTATATACACCGACACACCCCCCCGGCCTTTGCCTCCACAGATCCTGTGGTTGGCTAATTAAAGGAGGAGGTGTAACTATCAATCTAATCTGGCTTGTTCTCAAATTTACCATAATTTCCACACTTGAGAGGCTGGTGAAATGAAACAGCACTACTACACTTTCCCATTCATCAGCCGGAAGCAGAACAACTCCGAGAACCGGGCGAAAAATAATTAGGATGCGGGATCAGTTGTTGCGCGCGTGCATCTGTGCCTGTACAGGGGCACGCAGGCACATGAGCATTCACGGGAGGCAGCAGCAGTAGCACGGGGGCAGATGAGCACCACCAGTCATTTGACCTCGACAGGTGAATGCTTGCAGATGTACTCACAGCACACTTATTAGAAGAGGCCCAAATGCCCGAGAAAACTGCCGTCAGATTACGCCGGAAACAACAACGGCTTTTTAAACAACTACAGCCGCCAGAACGGTACCGGCAGCAGCACTGCAGGAGCTGCTCAGGAACCGCTGGGGCAACTCCAGCGCACCGGGTGCTCAGCACGTGGCCCTGACCCCACCGCATGGCATGTCACCCTTGGGCAGGAAGCTTGACATTTTCTGGAAGCACCGGTGTCATTTCACGGGCTTTGCCGTCGCTTTGCGCTTGTGGGGTAACACTATAGAGTTTTTCAGAAAGTGTTGGAGCAACTTTGGTACCTTTTCCATTCAGGCACACTGGGAGTGAGCTGTGGGGCTGCTGCCAGGGGCTCTGCTCAGCACAGCATGGCTGGAGCTGGCCCAGGACCTCCTTCGAAAGACAGACTGGTCAGACACACAGCTATCCTGAATCATCAAGGATAATCCTATGTTCAAGTTCAAGTTCCTACCTTCCAGTTCAAGTTCAAGTTCCTACGTTCCAATTGGTGCCCGTTACCTCTTGTCCTGGATCATCAAAGATGATCCAGGACAAGAGGTAACGGGTACAAACTGGAACCTAGGAACTTCTATCAAAGCATGAGGAGGAACTTCTTTACTTTGAGGGTGGCAGAGCGCTGGAACAGGCTGCCCAGGGAGGCGGTAGAGTCTCCCACCCCAGAGACATTCAAAACCCGCCTGGAGGTCATCCTGTGCAACCTGCTGTAGGTGACCCTGCTCTGGCAGGGGGTTGGACTGGATGATCTCCAGAGCTCCTTTCCAACCCTAACCAATCTGTGATTCTGTGATCAGAGCTGTTCTTCGAAATCTGTTCCTAGGAAATCGCTGCGAGAAGGAGGATGCACCTGAGGAGCAGGCCTAAGATGGAGGATTGAACAAACAAGTAGCTCTTACCTGAGGAATCGGCTATCCCATGGAACAACTTCTGAGAAAGATTCTGCAACATTACTAGGGGTCCGCCAAAACACAGAATTACTTGCCATGTTCCAGTTAAAGCCTAAACTATCGAGTTGGCATTTCTTTTTAAAAGTGTATAAAGAAGCGGTAATGGGCCAAATCCTCAAGCCACTGTAAATCAACACGATTTGCTTGCCTCCGCTGGAACACCCGCTCTCTATTTCAGTTCAGGAGCTAACACACACTATCTTAATATGCATTTAGGTTAATATTTGCACTTTGCAGGGCTAGGTAGATTGCACGGCTGGCACATATCAGACTAAATGTCACTTCCGAAAGCTAAGGGACCGAACCGGAAGCTGCCATTCAGAGGGACTACCTGACAACATGTGGAACCTCTCCGGAAAAGCCTTCCCACCTCAAGCAACTCCTTTTGATTAATCTTTCACATAGACAATACACCTTATATGCACCGACACACCCCCCCCGGGCTTTGCCTCCACAGATCCTGTGGTTGGCTAATTAAAGGAGGAGGTGTAACTATCAATCTAATCTGGCTTGTTCTCAAATTTACCATAATTTCCACACTTGAGAGGCTGGTGAAATGAAACAGCACTACTACACTTTCCCATTCATCAGCCGGAAGCAGAACAACTCAGAGAACCGGGCGAAAAATAATTAGGATGCGGGATCAGGTGTTGCGCGCGTTCATCTGTGCCTGTACAGGGGCACGCAGGCACATGAGCATTCACGGGAGGCAGCAGCAGTAGCACGGGGGCAGATGAGCACCACCAGTCATTTGACCTCGACAGGTGAATGCTTGCAGATGTACTCACAGCACACTTATTAGAAGAGGCCCAAATGCCCGAGAAAACTGCCGTCAGATTACGCCGGAAACAACAACGGCTTTTTAAACAACTACAGCCGCCAGAACGGTACCGGCGGCAGCACTGCAGGAGCTGCTCAGGAACCGCTGGGGCAACCCCAGCGCACCGGGTGCTCAGCGCGTGGCCCTGACCCCACCGCATGGCATGTCACCCTTGGGCAGGAAGCTTGACATTTTCTGGAAGCACCGGTGTCATTTCACGGGCTTTGCCGTCGCTTTGCGCTTGTGGGGTAACACTATAGAGTTTTTCAGAAAGTGTTGGAGCAACTTTGGTACCTTTTCCATTCAGGCACACTGGGAGTGAGCTGTGGGGCTGCTGCCAGGGGCTCTGCTCAGCACAGCATGGCTGGAGCTGGCCCAGGACCTCCTTCGAAAGACAGACTGGTCAGACACACAGCTATCCTGAATCATCAAGGATAATCCTATGTTCAAGTTCCTACCTTCCAGTTCAAGTTCAAGTTCCTACGTTCCAATTGGTGCCCGTTACCTCTTGTCCTGGATTATCAAAGATGATGATCATCAAAGATGATCCAGGACAAGAGGTAACGCGTACAAACTGGAACCTAGGAACTTCTATCAAAGCATGAGGAGGAACTTCTTTACTTTGAGGGTGGCAGAGCGCTGGAACTGGCTTCCCGGGGAGGCAGTAGAGTCTCCCACCCCAGAGACATTCAAAACACGCCTGGAGGTCATCCTGTGCAACCTGCTGTAGGTGACCCTGCTCTGGCAGGGGGGTTGGACTGGATGATCTCCAGAGCTCCTTTCCAACCCTAACCAATCTGTGATTCTGTGATCAGAGCTGTTCTTCGAAATCTGTTCCTAGGAAATCGCTGCGAGAAGGAGGATGCACCTGAGGATCAGGCCTAAGATGGAGGATTGAACAAACAAGTAGCTCTTACCTGAGGAATCGGCTATCCCATGGAACAACTTCTGAGAAAGATTCTGCAACATTACTAGGGGTCCGCCAAAACATACAATTACTTGCCATGTTCCAGTTAAAGCCTAAACTATCGAGTTGGCATTTCTTTTTAAAAGTGTATAAAGAAGCGGTAATGGGCCAAATCCTCAAGCCACTCTAAATCAACACGATTTGCTTGCCTCCGCTGGAACACCCGCTCTCTATTGCAGTTCAGGAGCTAACACACAGTATCTTAATATGCATTTAGGTTAATATTTGCACTTTGCAGGGCTAGGTAGATTGCACGGCTGGCACATATCAGACTAAATGTCACTTCCAAAAGCTAAGGGACCGAACCGGAAGCTGCCATTCAGAGGGACTACCTGACAACATGTGGAACCTCTCCGGAAAAGCCTTCCCACCTCAAGCAACTCCTTTTGATTAATCTTTCACATAGACAATACACGTTATATACACCGACACACCCCCCCGGCCTTTGCCTCCACAGATCCTGTGGTTGGCTAATTAAAGGAGGAGGTGTAACTATCAATCTAATCTCGCTCGTTCTCAAATTTACCATAATTTCCACACTTGAGAGGCTGGTGAAATGAAACAGCACTACTACACTTTCCCATTTTTCAGCCGGAAGCAGAACAACTCAGAGAACCGGGCAAAAAATAATTAGGATGCGGGATCAGGTGTTGCGCGCGTGCATCTGTGCCTGTACAGGGGCACGCAGGCACATGAGCATTCACGGGAGGCAGCAGCAGTAGCACGGGGGCAGATGAGCACCACCAGTCATTTGACCTCGACAGGTGAATGCTTGCAGATGTACTCACAGCACACTTATTAGAAGAGGCCCATATGCCCGAGAAAACTGCCGTCAGATTACGCCGGAAACAACAACGGCTTTTTAAACAACTACAGCCGCCAGAACGGTACCGGCGGCAGCACTGCAGGAGCTTCTCAGGAACCGCTGGGGCAACCCCAGCGCACCGGGTGCTCAGCGCGTGGCCCTGACCCCACCGCATGGCATGTCACCCTTGGGCAGGAAGCTTGACATTTTCTGGAAGCACCGGTGTCATTTCACGGGCTTTGCCGTCGCTTTGCGCTTGTGGGGTAACACTATAGAGTTTTTCAGAAAGTGTTGGAGCAACTTTGGTACCTTTTCCATTCAGGCACACTGGGAGTGAGCTGTGGGGCTGCTGCCAGGGGCTCTGCTCAGCACAGCATGGCTGGAGCTGGCCCAGGACCTCCTTCGAAAGATAGACTGGTCAGACACACAGCTATCCTGAATCATCAAGGATAATCCTATGTTCAAGTTCAAGTTCCTACCTTCCAGTTCAAGTTCAAGTTCCTACGTTCCAATTGGTGCCCGTTACCTCTTGTCCTGGATCATCAAAGATGATCCAGGACAAGAGGTAACGGGTACAAACTGGAACCTAGGAACTTCTATCAAAGCATGAGGAGGAACTTCTTTACTTTGAGGGTGGCAGAGCGCTGGAACAGGCTTCCCGGGGAGGCGGTAGAGTCTCCGACCCCAGAGACATTCAAAACCCGCCTGGAGGTCATCCTGTGCAACCTGCTGTAGGTGACCCTGCTCTGGCAGGGGGGTTGGACTAGATGATCTCCAGAGCTCCTTTCCAACCCTAACCAATCTGTGATTCTGTGATCAGAGCTGTTCTTCGAAATCTGTTCCTAGGAAATCGCTGCGAGAAGGAGGATGCACCTGAGGATCAGGCCTAAGATGGAGGATTGAACAAACAAGTAGCTCTTACCTGAGGAATCGGCTATCCCATGGAACAACTTCTGAGAAAGTTTCTGCAACATTACTAGGGGTCCGCCAAAACACAGAATTACTTGCCATGTTCCAGTTAAAGCCTAAACTATCGAGTTGGCATTTCGTTTTAAAAGTGTATAAAGAAGCGGTAATGGGCCAAATCCTCAAGCCACTCTAAATCAACACGATTTGCTTGCCTCCGCTGGAACACCCGCTCTCTATTTCAGTTCAGGAGCTAACACACAGTATCTTAATATGCATTTAGGTTAATATTTGCACTTTGCAGGGCTAGGTAGATTGCACGGCTGGCACATATCAGACTAAATGTCACTTCCGAAAGCTAAGGGACCGAACCGGAAGCTGCCATTCAGAGGGACTACCTGACAACATGTGGAACCTCTCCGGAAAAGCCTTCCCACCTCAAGCAACTCCTTTTGATTAATCTTTCACATAGACAATACACCTTATATACACCGACACACCCCCCCGGCCTTTGCCTCCACAGATCCTGTGGTTGGCTAATTAAAGGAGGAGGTGTAACTATCAATCTAATCTGGCTTGTTCTCAAATTTACCATAATTTCCACACTTGAGAGGCTGGTGAAATGAAACAGCACTACTACACTTTCCCATTCATCAGCCGGAAGCAGAACAACTCCGAGAACCGGGCGAAAAATAATTAGGATGCGGGATCAGGTGTTGCGCGCGTGCATCTGTGCCTGTACAGGGGCACGCAGGCACATGAGCATTCACGGGAGGCAGCAGCAGTAGCACGGGGGCAGATGAGCACCACCAGTCATTTGACCTCGACATGTGAATGCTTGCAGATGTACTCACAGCACACTTATTTGAAGAGGCCCAAACGCCCGAGAAAACTGCCGTCAGATTACGCCGGAAACAACAACGGCTTTTTAAACAACTACAGCCGCCAGAACGGTACCGGCAGCAGCACTGCAGGAGCTGCTCAGGAACCGCTGGGGCAACCCCAGCGCACCGGGTGCTCAGCGCGTGGCCCTGACCCCACCGCATGGCATGTCACCCTTGGGCAGGAAGCTTGACATTTTCTGGAAGCACCGGTGTCATTTCACGGGCTTTGCCGTCGCTTTGCGCTTGTGGGGTAACACTATAGAGTTTTTCAGAAAGTGTTGGAGCAACTTTGGTACCTTTTCCATTCAGGCACACTGGGAGTGAGCTGTGGGGCTGCTGCCAGGGGCTCTGCTCAGCACAGCATGGCTGGAGCTGGCCCAGGACCTCCTTCGAAAGACAGACTGGTCAGACACACAGCTATCCTGAATCATCAAGGATAATCCTATGTTCAAGTTCCTACAATCCAGTTCAAGTTCAAGTTCCTACGTTCCAATTGGTGCCCGTTACCTCTTGTCCTGGATTATCAAAGATGATGATCATCAAAGATGATCCAGGACAAGAGGTAACGGGTACAAACTGGAACGTAGGAACTTCTATCAAAGCATGAGGAGGAACTTCTTTACTTTGAGGGTGGCAGAGCGCTGGAACAGGCTGCCCGGGGAGGCAGTAGAGTCTCCCACCCCAGAGACATTCAAAACCCGCCTGGAGGTCATCCTGTGCAACCTGCTGTAGGTGACCCTGCTCTGGCAGGGGGGTTGGACTGGATGATCTCCAGAGCTCCTTTCCAACCCTAACCAATCTGTGATTCTGTGATCAGAGCTGTTCTTCGAAATCTGTTCCTAGGAAATCGCTGCGAGAAGGAGGATGCACCTGAGGATCAGGCCTAAGATGGAGGATTGAACAAACAAGTAGCTCTTACCTGAGGAATCGGCTATCCCATGGAACAACTTCTGAGAAAGATTCTGCAACATTACTAGGGGTCCGCCAAAACATACAATTACTTGCCATGTTCCAGTTAAAGCCTAAACTATCGAGTTGGCATTTCTTTTTAAAAGTGTATAAAGAAGCGGTAATGGGCCAAATCCTCAAGCCACTCTAAATCAACACGATTTGCTTGCCTCCGCTGGAACACCCGCTCTCTATTGCAGTTCAGGAGCTAACACACAGTATCTTAATATGCATTTAGGTTAATATTTGCACTTTGCAGGGCTAGGTAGATTGCACGGCTGGCACATATCAGACTAAATGTCACTTCCAAAAGCTAAGGGACCGAACCGGAAGCTGCCATTCAGAGGGACTACCTGACAACATGTGGAACCTCTCCGGAAAAGCCTTCCCACCTCAAGCAACTCCTTTTGATTAATCTTTCACATAGACAATACACGTTATATACACCGACACACCCCCCCGGCCTTTGCCTCCACAGATCCTGTGGTTGGCTAATTAAAGGAGGAGGTGTAACTATCAATCTAATCTCGCTCGTTCTCAAATTTACCATAATTTCCACACTTGAGAGGCTGGTGAAATGAAACAGCACTACTACACTTTCCCATTTTTCAGCCGGAAGCAGAACAACTCAGAGAACCGGGCAAAAAATAATTAGGATGCGGGATCAGGTGTTGCGCGCGTGCATCTGTGCCTGTACAGGGGCACGCAGGCACATGAGCATTCACGGGAGGCAGCAGCAGTAGCACGGGGGCAGATGAGCACCACCAGTCATTTGACCTCGACAGGTGAATGCTTGCAGATGTACTCACAGCACACTTATTAGAAGAGGCCCATATGCCCGAGAAAACTGCCGTCAGATTACGCCGGAAACAACAACGGCTTTTTAAACAACTACAGCCGCCAGAACGGTACCGGCGGCAGCACTGCAGGAGCTTCTCAGGAACCGCTGGGGCAACCCCAGCGCACCGGGTGCTCAGCGCGTGGCCCTGACCCCACCGCATGGCATGTCACCCTTGGGCAGGAAGCTTGACATTTTCTGGAAGCACCGGTGTCATTTCACGGGCTTTGCCGTCGCTTTGCGCTTGTGGGGTAACACTATAGAGTTTTTCAGAAAGTGTTGGAGCAACTTTGGTACCTTTTCCATTCAGGCACACTGGGAGTGAGCTGTGGGGCTGCTGCCAGGGGCTCTGCTCAGCACAGCATGGCTGGAGCTGGCCCAGGACCTCCTTCGAAAGATAGACTGGTCAGACACACAGCTATCCTGAATCATCAAGGATAATCCTATGTTCAAGTTCAAGTTCCTACGTTCCAGTTCAAGTTCAAGTTCCTACGTTCCAATTGGTGCCCGTTACCTCTTGTCCTGGATCATCAAAGATGATCCAGGACAAGAGGTAACGGGTACAAACTGGAACCTAGGAACTTCTATCAAAGCATGAGGAGGAACTTCTTTACTTTGAGGGTGGCAGAGCGCTGGAACAGGCTTCCCGGGGAGGCGGTAGAGTCTCCGACCCCAGAGACATTCAAAACCCGCCTGGAGGTCATCCTGTGCAACCTGCTGTAGGTGACCCTGCTCTGGCAGGGGGGTTGGACTAGATGATCTCCAGAGCTCCTTTCCAACCCTAACCAATCTGTGATTCTGTGATCAGAGCTGTTCTTCGAAATCTGTTCCTAGGAAATCGCTGCGAGAAGGAGGATGCACCTGAGGATCAGGCCTAAGATGGAGGATTGAACAAACAAGTAGCTCTTACCTGAGGAATCGGCTATCCCATGGAACAACTTCTGAGAAAGTTTCTGCAACATTACTAGGGGTCCGCCAAAACACAGAATTACTTGCCATGTTCCAGTTAAAGCCTAAACTATCGAGTTGGCATTTCGTTTTAAAAGTGTATAAAGAAGCGGTAATGGGCCAAATCCTCAAGCCACTCTAAATCAACACGATTTGCTTGCCTCCGCTGGAACACCCGCTCTCTATTTCAGTTCAGGAGCTAACACACACTATCTTAATATGCATTTAGGTTAATATTTGCACTTTGCAGGGCTAGGTAGATTGCACGGCTGGCACATATCAGACTAAATGTCACTTCCGAAAGCTAAGGGACCGAACCGGAAGCTGCCATTCAGAGGGACTACCTGACAACATGTGGAACCTCTCCGGAAAAGCCTTCCCACCTCAAGCAACTCCTTTTGATTAATCTTTCACATAGACAATACACGTTATATACACCGACACACCCCCCCGGCCTTTGCCTCCACAGATCCTGTGGTTGGCTAATTAAAGGAGGAGGTGTAACTATCAATCTAATCTGGCTTGTTCTCAAATTTACCATAATTTCCACACTTGAGAGGCTGGTGAAATGAAACAGCACTACTACACTTTCCCATTCATCAGCCGGAAGCAGAACAACTCCGAGAACCGGGCGAAAAATAATTAGGATGCGGGATCAGGTGTTGCGCGCGTGCATCTGTGCCTGTACAGGGGCACGCAGGCACATGAGCATTCACGGGAGGCAGCAGCAGTAGCACGGGGGCAGATGAGCACCACCAGTCATTTGACCTCGACATGTGAATGCTTGCAGATGTACTCACAGCACACTTATTTGAAGAGGCCCAAACGCCCGAGAAAACTGCCGTCAGATTACGCCGGAAACAACAACGGCTTTTTAAACAACTACAGCCGCCAGAACGGTACCGGCAGCAGCACTGCAGGAGCTGCTCAGGAACCGCTGGGGCAACCCCAGCGCACCGGGTGCTCAGCGCGTGGCCCTGACCCCACCGCATGGCATGTCACCCTTGGGCAGGAAGCTTGACATTTTCTGGAAGCACCGGTGTCATTTCACGGGCTTTGCCGTCGCTTTGCGCTTGTGGGGTAACACTATAGAGTTTTTCAGAAAGTGTTGGAGCAACTTTGGTACCTTTTCCATTCAGGCACACTGGGAGTGAGCTGTGGGGCTGCTGCCAGGGGCTCTGCTCAGCACAGCATGGCTGGAGCTGGCCCAGGACCTCCTTCGAAAGACAGACTGGTCAGACACACAGCTATCCTGAATCATCAAGGATAATCCTATGTTCAAGTTCCTACAATCCAGTTCAAGTTCAAGTTCCTACGTTCCAATTGGTGCCCGTTACCTCTTGTCCTGGATTATCAAAGATGATGATCATCAAAGATGATCCAGGACAAGAGGTAACGGGTACAAACTGGAACGTAGGAACTTCTATCAAAGCATGAGGAGGAACTTCTTTACTTTGAGGGTGGCAGAGCGCTGGAACAGGCTGCCCGGGGAGGCAGTAGAGTCTCCCACCCCAGAGACATTCAAAACCCGCCTGGAGGTCATCCTGTGCAACCTGCTGTAGGTGACCCTGCTCTGGCAGGGGGGTTGGACTGGATGATCTCCAGAGCTCCTTTCCAACCCTAACCAATCTGTGATTCTGTGATCAGAGCTGTTCTTCGAAATCTGTTCCTAGGAAATCGCTGCGAGAAGGAGGATGCACCTGAGGAGCAGGCCTAAGATGGAGGATTGAACAAACAAGTAGCTCTTACCTGAGGAATCGGCTATCCCATGGAACAACTTCTGAGAAAGATTCTGCAACATAACTAGGGGTCCGCCAAAACACAGAATTACTTGCCATGTTCCAGTTAAAGCCTAAACTATCGAGTTGGCATTTCTTTTTAAAAGTGTATAAAGAAGCGGTAATGGGCCAAATCCTCAAGCCACTCTAAATCAACAGGATTTGCTTGCCTCCGCTGGAACACCCGCTCTCTATTTCAGTTCAGGAGCTAACACACAGTATCTTAATATGCATTTAGGTTAATATTTGCACTTTGCAGGGCTAGGTAGATTGCACGGCTGGCACATATCAGACTAAATGTCACTTCCGAAAGCTAAGGGACCGAACCGGAAGCTGCCATTCAGAGGGACTACCTGACAACATGTGGAACGTCTCCGGAAAAGCCTTCCCACCTCAAGCAACTCCTTTTGATTAATCTTTCACATAGACAATACACCTTATATACACCGACACACCCCCCCGGCCTTTGCCTCCACAGATCCTGTGGTTGGCTAATTAAAGGAGGAGGTGTAACTATCAATCTAATCTCGCTTGTTCTCAAATTTACCATAATTTCCACACTTGAGAGGCTGGTGAAATGAAACAGCACTACTACACTTTCCCATTCATCAGCCGGAAGCAGAACAACTCCGAGAACCGGGCGAAAAATAATTAGGATGCGGGATCAGGTGTTGCGCGCGTGCATCTGTGCCTGTACAGGGGCACGCAGGCACATGAGCATTCACGGGAGGCAGCAGCAGTAGCACGGGGGCAGATGAGCACCACCAGTCATTTGACCTCGACATGTGAATGCTTGCAGATGTACTCACAGCACACTTATTAGAAGAGGCCCAAACGCCCGAGAAAACTGCCGTCAGATTACGCCGGAAACAACAACGGCTTTTTAAACAACTACAGCCGCCAGAACGGTACCGGCAGCAGCACTGCAGGAGCTGCTCAGGAACCGCTGGGGCAACCCCAGCGCACCGGGTGCTCAGCGCGTGGCCCTGACCCCACCGCATGGCATGTCACCCTTGGGCAGGAAGCTTGACATTTTCTGGAAGCACCGGTGTCATTTCACGGGCTTTGCCGTCGCTTTGCGCTTGTGGGGTAACACTATAGAGTTTTTCAGAAAGTGTTGGAGCAACTTTGGTACCTTTTCCATTCAGGCACACTGGGAGTGAGCTGTGGGGCTGCTGCCAGGGGCTCTGCTCAGCACAGCATGGCTGGAGCTGGCCCAGGACCTCCTTCGAAAGACAGACTGGTCAGACACACAGCTATCCTGAATCATCAAGGATAATCCTATGTTCAAGTTCCTACAATCCAGTTCAAGTTCAAGTTCCTACGTTCCAATTGGTGCCCGTTACCTCTTGTCCTGGATTATCAAAGATGATGATCATCAAAGATGATCCAGGACAAGAGGTAACGGGTACAAACTGGAACGTAGGAACTTCTATCAAAGCATGAGGAGGAACTTCTTTACTTTGAGGGTGGCAGAGCGCTGGAACAGGCTGCCCGGGGAGGCAGTAGAGTCTCCCACCCCAGAGACATTCAAAACCCGCCTGGAGGTCATCCTGTGCAACCTGCTGTAGGTGACCCTGCTCTGGCAGGGGGGTTGGACTGGATGATCTCCAGAGCTCCTTTCCAACCCTAACCAATCTGTGATTCTGTGATCAGAGCTGTTCTTCGAAATCTGTTCCTAGGAAATCGCTGCGAGAAGGAGGATGCACCTGAGGAGCAGGCCTAAGATGGAGGATTGAACAAACAAGTAGCTCTTACCTGAGGAATCGGCTATCCCATGGAACAACTTCTGAGAAAGATTCTGCAACATAACTAGGGGTCCGCCAAAACACAGAATTACTTGCCATGTTCCAGTTAAAGCCTAAACTATCGAGTTGGCATTTCTTTTTAAAAGTGTATAAAGAAGCGGTAATGGGCCAAATCCTCAAGCCACTGTAAATCAACACGATTTGCTTGCCTCCGCTGGAACACCCGCTCTCTATTTCAGTTCAGGAGCTAACACACAGTATCTTAATATGCATTTAGGTTAATATTTGCATTTGCAGGGCTAGGTAGATTGCACGGCTGGCACATATCAGACTAAATGTCACTTCCGAAAGCTAAGGGACCGAACCGGAAGCTGCCATTCAGAGGGACTACCTGACAACATGTGGAACCTCTCCGGAAAAGCCTTCCCACCTCAAGCAACTCCTTTTGATTAATCTTTCACATAGACAATACACCTTATATACACCGACACACCCCCCCGGCCTTTGCCTCCACAGATCCTGTGGTTGGCTAATTAAAGGAGGAGGTGTAACTATCAATCTAATCTGGCTTGTTCTCAAATTTACCATAATTTCCACACTTGAGAGGCTGGTGAAATGAAACAGCACTACTACACTTTCCCATTCATCAGCCGGAAGCAGAACAACTCCGAGAACCGGGCGAAAAATAATTAGGATGCGGGATCAGGTGTTGCGCGCGTGCATCTGTGCCTGTACAGGGGCACGCAGGCACATGAGCATTCACGGGAGGCAGCAGCAGTAGCACGGGGGCAGATGAGCACCACCAGTCATTTGACCTCGACAGGTGAATGCTTGCAGATGTACTCACAGCACACTTATTAGAAGAGGCCCAAATGCCCGAGAAAACTGCCGTCAGATTACGCCGGAAACAACAACGGCTTTTTAAACAACTACAGCCGCCAGAACGGTACCGGCGGCAGCACTGCAGGAGCTGCTCAGGAACCGCTGGGGCAACCCCAGCGCACCGGGTGCTCAGCGCGTGGCCCTGACCCCACCGCATGGCATGTCACCCTTGGGCAGGAAGCTTGACATTTTCTGGAAGCACCCGTGTCATTTCACGGGCTTTGCCGTCGCTTTGCGCTTGTGGGGTAACACTATAGAGTTTTTCAGAAAGTGTTGGAGCAACTTTGGTACCTTTTCCATTCAGGCACACTGGGAATGAGCTGTGGGGCTGCTGCCAGGGGCTCTGCTCAGCACAGCATGGCTGGAGCTGGTCCAGGACCTCCTTCGAAAGACAGACTGGTCAGACACACAGCTATCCTGAATCATCAAGGATAATCCTATGTTCAAGTTCCTACGTTCCAGTTCAAGTTCAAGTTCCTACGTTCCAATTGGTGCCCGTTACCTCTTGTCCTGGATCATCAAAGATGATCCAGGACAAGAGGTAACGGGTACAAACTGGAACGTAGGAACTTCTATCAAAGCATGAGGAGGAACTTCTTTACTTTGAGGGTGGCAGAGCGCTGGAACAGGCTGCCCAGGGAGGCGGTAGAGTCTCCGACCCCAGAAACATTCAAAACCCGCCTGGAGGTCATCCTGTGCAACCTGCTGTAGGTGACCCTGCTCTGGCAGGGGGGTTGGGCTGGATGATCTCCAGAGCTCCTTTCCAACCCTAACCAATCTGTGATTCTGTGATCAGAGCTGTTCTTCGAAATCTGTTCCTAGGAAATCGCTGCGAGAAGGAGGATGCACCTGAGGAGCAGGCCTAAGATGGAGGATTGAACAAACAAGTAGCTCTTACCTGAGGAATCGGCTATCCCATGGAACAACTTCTGAGAAAGATTCTGCAACATTACTAGGGGTCCGCCAAAACATACAATTTCTTGCCATGTTCCAGTTAAAGCCTAAACTATCGAGTTGGCATTTCTTTTTAAAAGTGTATAAAGAAGCGGTAATGGGCCAAATCCTCAAGCCACTGTAAATCAACACGATTTGCTTGCCTCCGCTGGAACACCCGCTCTCTATTGCAGTTCAGGAGCTAACACACAGTATCTTAATATGCATTTAGGTTAATATTTGCACTTTGCAGGGCTAGGTAGATTGCACGGCTGGCACATATCAGACTAAATGTCACTTCCGAAAGCTAAGGGACCGAACCGGAAGCTGCCATTCAGAGGGACTACCTGACAACATGTGGAACCTCTCCGGAAAAGCCTTCCCACCTCAAGCAACTCCTTTTGATTAATCTTTCACATAGACAATACACGTTATATACACCGACACACCCCCCCGGCCTTTGCCTCCACAGATCCTGTGGTTGGCTAATTAAAGGAGGAGGTGTAACTATCAATCTAATCTGGCTTGTTCTCAAATTTACCATAATTTCCACACTTGAGAGGCTGGTGAAATGAAACAGCACTACTACACTTTCCCATTCATCAGCCGGAAGCAGAACAACTCCGAGAACCGGGCGAAAAATAATTAGGATGCGGGATCAGGTGTTGCGCGCGTGCATCTGTGCCTGTACAGGGGCACGCAGGCACATGAGCATTCACGGGAGGCAGCAGCAGTAGCACGGGGGCAGATGAGCACCACCAGTCATTTGACCTCGACAGGTGAATGCTTGCAGATGTACTCACAGCACACTTATTAGAAGAGGCCCAAATGCCCGAGAAAACTGCCGTCAGATTACGCCGGAAACAACAACGGCTTTTTAAACAACTACAGCCGCCAGAACGGTACCGGCGGCAGCACTGCAGGAGCTGCTCAGGAACCGCTGGGGCAACCCCAGCGCACCGGGTGCTCAGCGCGTGGCCCTGACCCCACCGCATGGCATGTCACCCTTGGGCAGGAAGCTTGACATTTTCTGGAAGCACCGGTGTCATTTCACGGGCTTTGCCGTCGCTTTGCGCTTGTGGGGTAACACTATAGAGTTTTTCGGAAAGTGTTGGAGCAACTTTGGTACCTTTTCCATTCAGGCACAGTGGGAGTGAGCTGTGGGGCTACTGCCAGGGGCTCTGCTCAGCATAGCATGGCTGGAGCTGGTCCGGGACCTCCTTCGAAAGACAGACTGGTCAGACACACAGCTATCCTGAATCATCAAGGATAATCCTATGTTCAAGTTCAAGTTCCTACCTTCCAGTTCAAGTTTAAGTTCCTACGTTCCAATTGGTGCCCGTTACCTCTTGTCCTGGATCATCAAAGATGATCCAGGAGAAGAGGTAACGGGTACAAACTGGAACGTAGGAACTTCTATCAAAGCATGAGGAGGAACTTCTTTACTTTGAGGGTGGCAGAGCGCTGGAACAGGCTGCCCAGGGAGGCGGTAGAGTCTCCCACCCCAGAAACATTCAAAACCCGCCTGGAGGTCATCCTGTGCAACCTGCTGTAGGTGACCCTGCTCTGGCAGGGGGGTTGGGCTGGATGATCTCCAGAGGTCCTTTCCAACCCTAACCAATCTGTGATTCTGTGATCAGAGCTGTTCTTCGAAATCTGTTCCTAGGAAATCGCTGCGAGAAGGAGGATGCACCTGAGGAGCAGGCCTAAGATGGAGGATTGAACAAACAAGTAGCTCTTACCTGAGGAATCGGCTATCCCATGGAACAACTTCTGAGAAAGATTCTGCAACATTACTAGGGGTCCGCCAAAACATACAATTACTTGCCATGTTCCAGTTAAAGCCTAAACTATCGAGTTGGCATTTCTTTTTAAAAGTGTATAAAGAAGCGGTAATGGGCGAAATCCGCCAGCCACTCTAAATCAACACGATTTGCTTGCCTCCGGTGGAACACCCGCTCTCTATTTCAGTTCAGGAGCTAACACACAGTATCTTAATATGCATTTAGGTTAATATTTGCACTTTGCAGGGCTAGGTAGATTGCACGGCTGGCACATATCAGACTAAATGTCACTTCCGAAAGCTAAGGGACCGAACCGGAAGCTGCCATTCAGAGGGACTACCTGACAACATGTGGAACCTCTCCGGAAAAGCCTTCCCACCTCAAGCAACTCCTTTTGATTAATCTTTCACATAGACAATACACCTTATATACACCGACACACCCCCCCGGCCTTTGCCTCCACAGATCCTGTGGTTGGCTAATTAAAGGAGGAGGTGTAACTATCAATCTAATCTGGCTTGTTCTCAAATTTACCATAATTTCCACACTTGAGAGGCTGGTGAAATGAAACAGCACTACTACACTTTCCCATTCATCAGCCGGAAGCAGAACAACTCCGAGAACCGGGCGAAAAATAATTAGGATGCGGGATCAGGTGTTGCGCGCGTGCATCTGTGCCTGTACAGGGGCACGCAGGCACATGAGCATTCACGGGAGGCAGCAGCAGTAGCACGGGGGCAGATGAGCACCACCAGTCATTTGACCTCGACAGGTGAATGCTTGCAGATGTACTCACAGCACACTTATTAGAAGAGGCCCAAATGCCCGAGAAAACTGCCGTCAGATTACGCCGGAAACAACAACGGCTTTTTAAACAACTACAGCCGCCAGAACGGTACCGGCGGCAGCACTGCAGGAGCTGCTCAGGAACCGCTGGGGCAACCCCAGCGCACCGGGTGCTCAGCGCGTGGCCCTGACCCCACCGCATGGCATGTCACCCTTGGGCAGGAAGCTTGACATTTTCTGGAAGCACCGGTGTCATTTCACGGGCTTTGCCGTCGCTTTGCGCTTGTGGGGTAACACTATAGAGTTTTTCAGAAAGTGTTGGAGCAACTTTGGTACCTTTTCCATTCAGGCACACTGGGAGTGAGGTGTGGGGCTGCTGCCAGGGGCTCTGCTCAGCACAGCATGGCTGGAGCTGGCCCAGGACCTCCTTCGAAAGACAGACTGGTCAGACACACAGCTATCCTGAATCATCAAGGATAATCCTATGTTCAAGTTCCTACGTTCCAGTTCAAGTTCAAGTTCCTACGTTCCAATCGGTGCCCGTTACCTCTTGTCCTGGATCATCAAAGATGATCCAGGACAAGAGGTAACGGGTACAAACTGGAACGTAGGAACTTCTATCAAAGCATGAGGAGGAACTTCTTTACTTTGAGGGTGGCAGAGCGCTGGAACAGGCTGCCCAGGGAGGCGGTAGAGTCTCCCACCCCAGAAACATTCAAAACCCGCCTGGAGGTCATCCTGTGCAACCTGCTGTAGGTGACCCTGCTCTGGCAGGGGGGTTGGGCTGGATGATCTCCAGAGCTCCTTTCCAACCCTAACCAATCTGTGATTCTGTGATCAGAGCTGTTCTTCGAAATCTGTTCCTAGGAAATCGCTGCGAGAAGGAGGATGCACCTGAGGAGCAGGCCTAAGATGGAGGATTGAACAAACAAGTAGCTCTTACCTGAGGAATCGGCTATCCCATGGAACAACTTCTGAGAAAGATTCTGCAACATTACTAGGGGTCCGCCAAAACATACAATTACTTGCCATGTTCCAGTTAAAGCCTAAACTATCGAGTTGGCATTTCTTTTTAAAAGTGTATAAAGAAGCGGTAATGGGCGAAATCCGCCAGCCACTCTAAATCAACACGATTTGCTTGCCTCCGCTGGAACACCCGCTCTCTATTTCAGTTCAGGAGCTAACACACAGTATCTTAATATGCATTTATGTTAATATTTGCACTTTGCGGGGCTAGGTAGATTGCACGGCTGGCACATATCAGACTAAATGTCACTTCCGAAAGCTAAGGGACCGAACCGGAAGCTGCCATTCAGAGGGACTACCTGACAACATGTGGAACCTCTCCGGAAAAGCCTTCCCACCTCAAGCAACTCCTTTTGATTAATCTTTCACATAGACAATACACCTTATATACACCGACACACCCCCCCGGCCTTTGCCTCCACAGATCCTGTGGTTGGCTAATTAAAGGAGGAGGTGTAACTATCAATCTAATCTGGCTTGTTCTCAAATTTACCATAATTTCCACACTTGAGAGGCTGGTGAAATGAAACAGCACTACTACACTTTCCCATTCATCAGCCGGAAGCAGAACAACTCCGAGAACCGGGCGAAAAATAATTAGGATGCGGGATCAGGTGTTGCGCGCGTGCATCTGTGCCTGTACAGGGGCACGCAGGCACATGAGCATTCACGGGAGGCAGCAGCAGCAGCACGGGGGGAGATGAGCACCACCAGTCATTTGACCTCGACAGGTGAATGCTTGCAGATGTACTCACAGCACACTTATTAGAAGAGGCCCAAATGCCCGAGAAAACTGCCGTCAGATTACGCCGGAAACAACAACGGCTTTTTAAACAACTACAGCCGCCAGAACGGTACCGGCGGCAGCACTGCAGGAGCTGCTCAGGAACCGCTGGGGCAACCCCAGCGCACCGGGTGCTCAGCGCGTGGCCCTGACCCCACCGCATGGCATGTCACCCTTGGGCAGGAAGCTTGACATTTTCTGGAAGCACCGGTGTCATTTCACGGGCTTTGCCGTCGCTTTGCGCTTGTGGGGTAACACTATAGAGTTTTTCAGAAAGTGTTGGAGCAACTTTGGTACCTTTTCCATTCAGGCACACTGGGAGTGAGCTGTGGGGCTGCTGCCAGGGGCTCTGCTCAGCACAGCATGGCTGGAGCTGGTCAAGGACCTCCTTCGAAAGACAGACTGGTCAGACACACAGCTATCCTGAATCATCAAGGATAATCCTATGTTCAAGTTCAAGTTCCTACGTTCTAGTTCAAATTCAAGTTCCTACGTTCCAATTGGTGCCCGTTACCTCTTGTCCTGGATCATCAAAGATGATCCAGGACAAGAGGTAACGGGTACAAACTGGAACGTAGGAACTTCTATCAAAGCATGAGGAGGAACTTCTTTACTTTGAGGGTGGCAGAGCGCTGGAACAGGCTGCCCGGGGAGGCGGTAGAGTCTCCGACCCCAGAGACATTCAAAACCCGCCTGGAGGTCATCCTGTGCAACCTGCTGTAGGTGACCCTGCTCTGGCAGGGGGGTTGGGCTGGATGATCTCCAGAGCTCCTTTCCAACCCTAACCAATCTGTGATTCTGTGATCAGAGCTGTTCTTCGAAATCTGTTCCTAGGAAATCGCTGCGAGAAGGAGGATGCACCTGAGGAGCAGGCCTAAGATGGAGGATTGAACAAACAAGTAGCTCTTACCTGAGGAATCGGCTATCCCATGGAACAACTTCTGAGAAAGATTCTGCAACATTACTAGGGGTCCGCCAAAACATACAATTACTTGCCATGTTCCAGTTAAAGCCTAAACTATCGAGTTGGCATTTCTTTTTAAAAGTGTATAAAGAAGCGGTAATGGGCCAAATCCGCAAGCCACTGTAAATCAACACGATTTGCTTGCCTCCGCTGGAACACCCGCTCTCTATTTCAGTTCAGGAGCTAACACACAGTATCTTAATATGCATTTATGTTAATATTTGCACTTTGCGGGGCTAGGTAGATTGCACGGCTGGCACATATCAGACTAAATGTCACTTCCGAAAGCTAAGGGACCGAACCGGAAGCTGCCATTCAGAGGGACTACCTGACAACATGTGGAACCTCTCCGGAAAAGCCTTCCCACCTCAAGCAACTCCTTTTGATTAATCTTTCACATAGACAATACACGTTACTATTTTAAAAAGCTGAATTTTTAAGGACAGAATACCTTAACGAACAGAGGAAAATGTGAACCAATTAGCATCTTCAAGCACTCTGAGACGCAGGGAGAGAAGGCCTACATAGAGTAGCCAGGTCCCTTCAGAGACCACAGCTGTAGCCCCTCTCTGCAATGTTGCCTCCTGGCAGCTAGACCGGGTCCAACCCCAGGACCCAGACACACTGCCAGTCACTCCAGAGTGTCATTAAGATGCACGGCACCACGGCGCAATTCAAATCAATGTTTCTTTCCTGCACGTTGCAGCAGGCGAGGTAGCAAAGGTTGACGTGAAAAGTGGGAGAGCTGCCCAGTAACCGTGAGGTTTTGTATCATGCGAACTTAGAAAATGGTCTGGAATAAAGAATCTGTGCAGTATTGCCTTTCACACGGTGTCTAATCTCGCACCGCTAGACAACTTCAACTACGAGTATCTGGGAGAACTCGAGATGGTTTCACAAAGACTTGTCATCCTCCTTCACCAGATCACTCTCTGGAAGGCGTGAGGGAGGGGGAGTTGAAATACATCATATTAGAATGAATAGAAATGGTAATGATCGGGCTCTTCCACAACACTTCCGCTCTAAGTAATCAGTTAATTAACCCTGAATCGAGCGGGCTTGCTGGTCAGGAATACAGCAGTTGGATTGACAACAGCTTCCAGACTCCTGCTTCTCAAGGACAAGATTCGGTAACCCTTATTGATGTTAAACATTAGCTTACCCTGTGAGGAACCTCCAGAAATCAAGAGGGATTGTGCTACGTGAGGAAGACTGGCAGAATCTCATACCAATTTACAAGACAAGAAAGAACAGACAAGAAAGAACCTCCAGCAATCTCGCCATGGTAAAATCGTATGCCCCCCCACCGACACGCCCCCCGGCCTTTGCCTCCACAGATCCTGTGGTTGGCTAATTAAAGGAGGAGGTGTAACTATCAATCTAATCTGGCTTGTTCTCAAATTTACCATAATTTCCACACTTGAGAGGCTGGTGAAATGAAACAGCACTACTACACTTTCCCATTCATCAGCCGGAAGCAGAACAACTCCGAGAACCGGGCGAAAAATAATTAGGATGCGGGATCAGGTGTTGCGCGCGTGCATCTGTGCCTGTACAGGGGCACGCAGGCACATGAGCATTCACGGGAGGCAGCAGCAGTAGCACGGGGGCAGATGAGCACCACCAGTCATTTGACCTCGACAGGTGAATGCTTGCAGATGTACTCACAGCACACTTATTCGAAGAGGCCCAAATGCCCGAGAAAACTGCCGTCAGATTACGCCGGAAACAACAACGGCTTTTTAAACAACTACAGCCGCCAGAACGGTACCGGCGGCAGCACTGCAGGAGCTGCTCAGGAACCGCTGGGGCAACCCCAGCGCACCGGGTGCTCAGCGCGTGGCCCTGACCCCACCGCATGGCATGTCACCCTTGGGCAGGAAGCTTGACATTTTCTGGAAGCACCGGTGTCATTTCACGGGCTTTGCCGTCGCTTTGCGCTTGTGGGGTAACACTATAGAGTTTTTCAGAAAGTGTTGGAGCAACTTTGGTACCTTTTCCATTCAGGCACACTGGGAGTGAGCTGTGGGGCTGCTGCCAGGGGCTCTGCTCAGCACAGCATGGCTGGAGCTGGTCAAGGACCTCCTTCGAAAGACAGACTGGTCAGACACACAGCTATCCTGAATCATCAAGGATAATCCTATGTTCAAGTTCAAGTTCCTACCTTCCAGTTCAAGTTCAAGTTCCTACGTTCCAATTGGTGCCCGTTACCTCTTGTCCTGGATCATCAAAGATCCAGGACATCAAAGATGATCCAGGACAAGAGGTAACGGGTACAAACTGGAACGTAGGAACTTCTATCAAAGCATGAGGAGGAACTTCTTTACTTTGAGGGTGGCAGAGCGCTGGAACAGGCTGCCCAGGGAGGCGGTAGAGTCTCCGACCCCAGAGACATTCAAAACCCGCCTGGAGGTCATCCTGTGCAACCTGCTGTAGGTGACCCTGCTCTGGCAGGGGGGTTGGGCTGGATGATCTCCAGAGCTCCTTTCCAACCCTAACCAATCTGTGATTCTGTGATCAGAGCTGTTCTTCGAAATCTGTTCCTAGGAAATCGCTGCGAGAAGGAGGATGCACCTGAGGAGCAGGCCTAAGATGGAGGATTGAACAAACAAGTAGCTCTTACCTGAGGAATCGGCTATCCCATGGAACAACTTCTGAGAAAGATTCTGCAACATTACTAGGGGTCCGCCAAAACATACAATTACTTGCCATGTTCCAGTTAAAGCCTAAACTATCGAGTTGGCATTTCTTTTTAAAAGTGTATAAAGAAGCGGTAATGGGCCAAATCCGCAAGCCACTGTAAATCAACACGATTTGCTTGCCTCCGCTGGAACACCCGCTCTCTATTTCAGTTCAGGAGCTAACACACAGTATCTTAATATGCATTTATGTTAATATTTGCACTTTGCGGGGCTAGGTAGATTGCACGGCTGGCACATATCAGACTAAATGTCACTTCCGAAAGCTAAGGGACCGAACCGGAAGCTGCCATTCAGAGGGACTACCTGACAACATGTGGAACCTCTCCGGAAAAGCCTTCCCACCTCAAGCAACTCCTTTTGATTAATCTTTCACATAGACAATACACGTTACTATTTTAAAAAGCTGAATTTTTAAGGACAGAATACCTTAACGAACAGAAGAAAATTTGAACCAATTAGCATCTTCAAGCACTCTGAGACGCAGGGAGAGAAGGCCTACATAGAGTAGCCAGGTCCCTTCAGAGACCACAGCTGTAGCCCCTCTCTGCAATGTTGCCTCCTGGCAGCTAGACCGGGTCCAACCCCAGGACCCAGACACACTGCCAGTCACTCCAGAGTGTCATTAAGATGCACGGCACCACGGCGCAATTCAAATCAATGTTTCTTTCCTGCACGTTGCAGCAGGCGAGGTAGCAAAGGTTGACGTGAAAAGTGGGAGAGCTGCCCAGTAACCGTGAGGTTTTGTATCATGCGAACTTAGAAAATGGTCTGGAATAAAGAATCTGTGCAGTATTGCCTTTCACACGGTGTCTAATCTCGCACCGCTAGACAACTTCAACTACGAGTATCTGGGAGAACTCGAGATGGTTTCACAAAGACTTGTCATCCTCCTTCACCAGATCACTCTCTGGAAGGCGTGAGGGAGGGGGAGTTGAAATACATCATATTAGAATGAATAGAAATGGTAATGATCGGGCTCTTCCACAACACTTCCGCTCTAAGTAATCAGTTAATTAACCCTGAATCGAGCGGGCTTGCTGGTCAGGAATACAGCAGTTGGATTGACAACAGCTTCCAGACTCCTGCTTCTCAAGGACAAGATTCGGTAACCCTTATTGATGTTAAACATTAGCTTACCCTGTGAGCAACCTCCAGAAATCAAGAGCGATTGTGCTACGTGAGGAAGACTGGCAGAACCTCATACCAATTTACAAGACAAGAAAGAACAGACAAGAAAGAACCTCCAGCAATCTCGCCATGGTAAAATCGTATGCCCCCCCACCGACACGCCCCCCGGCCTTTGCCTCCACAGATCCTGTGGTTGGCTAATTAAAGGAGGAGGTGTAACTATCAATCTAATCTGGCTTGTTCTCAAATTTACCATAATTTCCACACTTGAGAGGCTGGTGAAATGAAACAGCACTACTACACTTTCCCATTCATCAGCCGGAAGCAGAACAACTCCGAGAACCGGGCGAAAAATAATTAGGATGCGGGATCAGGTGTTGCGCGCGTGCATCTGTGCCTGTACAGGGGCACGCAGGCACATGAGCATTCACGGGAGGCAGCAGCAGTAGCACGGGGGCAGATGAGCACCACCAGTCATTTGACCTCGACAGGTGAATGCTTGCAGATGTACTCACAGCACACTTATTCGAAGAGGCCCAAATGCCCGAGAAAACTGCCGTCAGATTACGCCGGAAACAACAACGGCTTTTTAAACAACTACAGCCGCCAGAACGGTACCGGCGGCAGCACTGCAGGAGCTGCTCAGGAACCGCTGGGGCAACCCCAGCGCACCGGGTGCTCAGCGCGTGGCCCTGACCCCACCGCATGGCATGTCACCCTTGGGCAGGAAGCTTGACATTTTCTGGAAGCACCGGTGTCATTTCACGGGCTTTGCCGTCGCTTTGCGCTTGTGGGGTAACACTATAGAGTTTTTCAGAAAGTGTTGGAGCAACTTTGGTACCTTTTCCATTCAGGCACACTGGGAGTGAGCTGTGGGGCTGCTGCCAGGGGCTCTGCTCAGCACAGCATGGCTGGAGCTGGTCAAGGACCTCCTTCGAAAGACAGACTGGTCAGACACACAGCTATCCTGAATCATCAAGGATAATCCTATGTTCAAGTTCAAGTTCCTACCTTCCAGTTCAAGTTCAAGTTCCTACGTTCCAATTGGTGCCCGTTACCTCTTGTCCTGGATCATCAAAGATCCAGGACATCAAAGATGATCCAGGACAAGAGGTAACGGGTACAAACTGGAACGTAGGAACTTCTATCAAAGCATGAGGAGGAACTTCTTTACTTTGAGGGTGGCAGAGCGCTGGAACAGGCTGCCCAGGGAGGCGGTAGAGTCTCCGACCCCAGAGACATTCAAAACCCGCCTGGAGGTCATCCTGTGCAACCTGCTGTAGGTGACCCTGCTCTGGCAGGGGGGTTGGGCTGGATGATCTCCAGAGCTCCTTTCCAACCCTAACCAATCTGTGATTCTGTGATCAGAGCTGTTCTTCGAAATCTGTTCCTAGGAAATCGCTGCGAGAAGGAGGATGCACCTGAGGAGCAGGCCTAAGATGGAGGATTGAACAAACAAGTAGCTCTTACCTGAGGAATCGGCTATCCCATGGAACAACTTCTGAGAAAGATTCTGCAACATTACTAGGGGTCCGCCAAAACATACAATTACTTGCCATGTTCCAGTTAAAGCCTAAACTATCGAGTTGGCATTTCTTTTTAAAAGTGTATAAAGAAGCGGTAATGGGCCAAATCCGCAAGCCACTGTAAATCAACACGATTTGCTTGCCTCCGCTGGAACACCCGCTCTCTATTTCAGTTCAGGAGCTAACACACAGTATCTTAATATGCATTTATGTTAATATTTGCACTTTGCGGGGCTAGGTAGATTGCACGGCTGGCACATATCAGACTAAATGTCACTTCCGAAAGCTAAGGGACCGAACCGGAAGCTGCCATTCAGAGGGACTACCTGACAACATGTGGAACCTCTCCGGAAAAGCCTTCCCACCTCAAGCAACTCCTTTTGATTAATCTTTCACATAGACAATACACGTTACTATTTTAAAAAGCTGAATTTTTAAGGACAGAATACCTTAACGAACAGAAGAAAATTTGAACCAATTAGCATCTTCAAGCACTCTGAGACGCAGGGAGAGAAGGCCTACATAGAGTAGCCAGGTCCCTTCAGAGACCACAGCTGTAGCCCCTCTCTGCAATGTTGCCTCCTGGCAGCTAGACCGGGTCCAACCCCAGGACCCAGACACACTGCCAGTCACTCCAGAGTGTCATTAAGATGCACGGCACCACGGCGCAATTCAAATCAATGTTTCTTTCCTGCACGTTGCAGCAGGCGAGGTAGCAAAGGTTGACGTGAAAAGTGGGAGAGCTGCCCAGTAACCGTGAGGTTTTGTATCATGCGAACTTACAAAATGGTCTGGAATAAAGAATCTGTGCAGTATTGCCTTTCACACGGTGTCTAATCTCGCACCGCTAGACAACTTCAACTACGAGTATCTGGGAGAACTCGAGATGGTTTCACAAAGACTTGTCATCCTCCTTCACCAGATCACTCTCTGGAAGGCGTGAGGGAGGGGGAGTTGAAATACATCATATTAGAATGAATAGAAATGGTAATGATCGGGCTCTTCCACAACACTTCCGCTCTAAGTAATCAGTTAATTAACCCTGAATCGAGCGGGCTTGCTGGTCAGGAATACAGCAGTTGGATTGACAACAGCTTCCAGACTCCTGCTTCTCAAGGACAAGATTCGGTAACCCTTATTGATGTTAAACATTAGCTTACCCTGTGAGCAACCTCCAGAAATCAAGAGCGATTGTGCTACGTGAGGAAGACTGGCAGAACCTCATACCAATTTACAAGACAAGAAAGAACAGACAAGAAAGAACCTCCAGCAATCTCGCCATGGTAAAATCGTATGCCCCCCCACCGACACGCCCCCCGGCCTTTGCCTCCACAGATCCTGTGGTTGGCTAATTAAAGGAGGAGGTGTAACTATCAATCTAATCTCGCTTGTTCTCAAATTTACCATAATTTCCACACTTGAGAGGCTGGTGAAATGAAACAGCACTACTACACTTTCCCATTCATCAGCCGGAAGCAGAACAACTCCGAGAACCGGGCGAAAAATAATTAGGATGCGGGATCAGGTGTTGCGCGCGTGCATCTGTGCCTGTACAGGGGCACGCAGGCACATGAGCATTCACGGGAGGCAGCAGCAGTAGCACGGGGGCAGATGAGCACCACCAGTCATTTGACCTCGACAGGTGAATGCTTGCAGATGTACTCACAGCACACTTATTAGAAGAGGCCCAAATGCCCGAGAAAACTGCCGTCAGATTACGCCGGAAACAACAACGGCTTTTTAAACAACTACAGCCGCCAGAACGGTACCGGCGGCAGCACTGCAGGAGCTGCTCAGGAACCGCTGGGGCAACCCCAGCGCACCGGGTGCTCAGCGCGTGGCCCTGACCCCACCGCATGGCATGTCACCCTTGGGCAGGAAGCTTGACATTTTCTGGAAGCACCGGTGTCATTTCACGGGCTTTGCCGTCGCTTTGCGCTTGTGGGGTAACACTATAGAGTTTTTCAGAAAGTGTTGGAGCAACTTTGGTACCTTTTCCATTCAGGCACACTGGGAGTGAGGTGTGGGGCTGCTGCCAGGGGCTCTGCTCAGCACAGCATGGCTGGAGCTGGTCAAGGACCTCCTTCGAAAGACAGACTGGTCAGACACACAGCTATCCTGAATCATCAAGGATAATCCTATGTTCAAGTTCAAGTTCCTACCTTCCAGTTCAAGTTCAAGTTCCTACGTTCCAATTGGTGCCCGTTACCTCTTGTCCTGGATCATCAAAGATCCAGGACATCAAAGATGATCCAGGACAAGAGGTAACGGGTACAAACTGGAACCTAGGAACTTCTATCAAAGCATGAGGAGGAACTTCTTTACTTTGAGGGTGGCAGAGCGCTGGAACAGGCTGCCCAGGGAGGCGGTAGAGTCTCCGACCCCAGAGACATTCAAAACCCGCCTGGAGGTCATCCTGTGCAACCTGCTGTAGGTGACCCTGCTCTGGCAGGGGGGTTGGGCTGGATGATCTCCAGAGCTCCTTTCCAACCCTAACCAATCTGTGATTCTGTGATCAGAGCTGTTCTTCGAAATCTGTTCCTAGGAAATCGCTGCGAGAAGGAGGATGCACCTGAGGAGCAGGCCTAAGATGGAGGATTGAACAAACAAGTAGCTCTTACCTGAGGAATCGGCTATCCCATGGAACAACTTCTGAGAAAGATTCTGCAACATTACTAGGGGTCCGCCAAAACATACAATTACTTGCCATGTTCCAGTTAAAGCCTAAACTATCGAGTTGGCATTTCTTTTTAAAAGTGTATAAAGAAGCGGTAATGGGCCAAATCCGCAAGCCACTGTAAATCAACACGATTTGCTTGCCTCCGCTGGAACACCCGCTCTCTATTTCAGTTCAGGAGCTAACACACAGTATCTTAATATGCATTTATGTTAATATTTGCACTTTGCGGGGCTAGGTAGATTGCACGGCTGGCACATATCAGACTAAATGTCACTTCCGAAAGCTAAGGGACCGAACCGGAAGCTGCCATTCAGAGGGACTACCTGACAACATGTGGAACCTCTCCGGAAAAGCCTTCCCACCTCAAGCAACTCCTTTTGATTAATCTTTCACATAGACAATACACGTTACTATTTTAAAAAGCTGAATTTTTAAGGACAGAATACCTTAACGAACAGAGGAAAATGTGAACCAATTAGCATCTTCAAGCACTCTGAGACGCAGGGAGAGAAGGCCTACATAGAGTAGCCAGGTCCCTTCAGAGACCACAGCTGTAGCCCCTCTCTGCAATGTTGCCTCCTGGCAGCTAGACCGGGTCCAACCCCAGGACCCAGACACACTGCCAGTCACTCCAGAGTGTCATTAAGATGCACGGCACCACGGCGCAATTCAAATCAATGTTTCTTTCCTGCACGTTGCAGCAGGCGAGGTAGCAAAGGTTGACGTGAAAAGTGGGAGAGCTGCCCAGTAACCGTGAGGTTTTGTATCATGCGAACTTACAAAATGGTCTGGAATAAAGAATCTGTGCAGTATTGCCTTTCACACGGTGTCTAATCTCGCACCGCTAGACAACTTCAACTACGAGTATCTGGGAGAACTCGAGATGGTTTCACAAAGACTTGTCATCCTCCTTCACCAGATCACTCTCTGGAAGGCGTGAGGGAGGGGGAGTTGAAATACATCATATTAGAATGAATAGAAATGGTAATGATCGGGCTCTTCCACAACACTTCCGCTCTAAGTAATCAGTTAATTAACCCTGAATCGAGCGGGCTTGCTGGTCAGGAATACAGCAGTTGGATTGACAACAGCTTCCAGACTCCTGCTTCTCAAGGACAAGATTCGGTAACCCTTATTGATGTTAAACATTAGCTTACCCTGTGAGCAACCTCCAGAAATCAAGAGCGATTGTGCTACGTGAGGAAGACTGGCAGAACCTCATACCAATTTACAAGACAAGAAAGAACAGACAAGAAAGAACCTCCAGCAATCTCGCCATGGTAAAATCGTATGCCCCCCCACCGACACGCCCCCCGGCCTTTGCCTCCACAGATCCTGTGGTTGGCTAATTAAAGGAGGAGGTGTAACTATCAATCTAATCTGGCTTGTTCTCAAATTTACCATAATTTCCACACTTGAGAGGCTGGTGAAATGAAACAGCACTACTACACTTTCCCATTCATCAGCCGGAAGCAGAACAACTCAGAGAACCGGGCGAAAAATAATTAGGATGCGGGATCAGGTGTTGCGCGCGTGCATCTGTGCCTGTACAGGGGCACGCAGGCACATGAGCATTCACGGGAGGCAGCAGCAGTAGCACGGGGGCAGATGAGCACCACCAGTCATTTGACCTCGACAGGTGAATGCTTGCAGATGTACTCACAGCACACTTATTAGAAGAGGCCCAAATGCCCGAGAAAACTTCCGTCAGATTACGCCGGAAACAACAACGGCTTTTTAAACAACTACAGCCGCCAGAACGGTACCGGCGGCAGCACTGCAGGAGCTGCTCAGGAACCGCTGGGGCAACCCCAGCGCACCGGGTGCTCAGCGCGTGGCCCTGACCCCACCGCATGGCATGTCACCCTTGGGCAGGAAGCTTGACATTTTCTGGAAGCACCGGTGTCATTTCACGGGCTTTGCCGTCGCTTTGCGCTTGTGGGGTAACACTATAGAGTTTTTCAGAAAGTGTTGGAGCAACTTTGGTACCTTTTCCATTCAGGCACACTGGGAGTGAGCTGTGGGGCTGCTGCCAGGGGCTCTGCTCAGCACAGCATGGCTGGAGCTGGCCCAGGACCTCCTTCGAAAGACAGACTGGTCAGACACACAGCTATCCTGAATCATCAAGGATAATCCTATGTTCAAGTTCCTACGTTCCAGTTCAAGTTCAAGTTCCTACGTTCCAATTGGTGCCCGTTACCTCTTGTCCTGGATCATCAAAGATGATCCAGGACAAGAGGTAACGGGTACAAACTGGAACCTAGGAACTTCTATCAAAGCATGAGGAGGAACTTCTTTACTTTGAGGGTGGCCGAGCGCTGGAACAGGCTGCCCGGGGAGGCGGTAGAGTCTCCCACTCCAGAGACATTCAAAACCCGCCTGGAGGTCATCCTGTGCAACCTGCTGTAGGTGACCCTGCTCTGGCAGGGGGGTTGGGCTGGATGATCTCCAGAGCTCCTTTCCAACCCTAACCAATCTGTGATTCTGTGATCAGAGCTGTTCTTCGAAATCTGTTCCTAGGAAATCGCTGCGAGAAGGAGGATGCACCTGAGGAGCAGGCCTAAGATGGAGGATTGAACAAACAAGTAGCTCTTACCTGAGGAATCGGCTATCCCATGGAACAACTTCTGAGAAAGATTCTGCAACATTACTAGGGGTCCGCCAAAACATACAATTACTTGCCATGTTCCAGTTAAAGCCTAAACTATCGAGTTGGCATTTCTTTTTAGAAGTGTATAAAGAAGTGGTAATGGGCCAAATCCTCAAGCCACTGTAAATCAACACGATTTGCTTGCCTCCGCTGGAACACCCGCTCTCTATTTCAGTTCAGGAGCTAACACACACTATCTTAATATGCATTTAGGTTAATATTTGCACTTTGCAGGGCTAGGTAGATTGCACGGCTGGCACATATCAGACTAAATGTCACTTCCGAAAGCTAAGGGACCGAACCGGAAGCTGCCATTCAGAGGGACTACCTGACAACTTGTGGAACCTCTCCGGAAAAGCCTTCCCACCTCAAGCAACTCCTTTTGATTAATCTTTCACATAGACAATACACGTTATATACACCGACACACCCCCCCCGGCCTTTGCCTCCACAGATCCTGTGGTTGGCTAGTTAAAGGAGGAGGTGTAACTATCAATCTAATCTGGCTTGTTCCCAAATTTACCATAATTTCCACACTTGAGAGGCTGGTGAAATGAAACAGCACTACTACACTTTCCCATTCATCAGCCGGAAGCAGAACAACTCAGAGAACCGGGCGAAAAATAATTAGGATGCGGGATCAGGTGTTGCGCGCGTGCATCTGTGCCTGTACAGGGGCACGCAGGCACATGAGCATTCACGGGAGGCAGCAGCAGTAGCACGGGGGCAGATGAGCACCACCAGTCATTTGACCTCGACAGGTGAATGCTTGCAGATGTACTCACAGCACACTTATTAGAAGAGGCCCAAATGCCCGAGAAAACTGCCGTCAGATTACGCCGGAAACAACAACGGCTTTTTAAACAACTACAGCCGCCAGAACGGTACCGGCGGCAGCACTGCAGGAGCTGCTCAGGAACCGCTGGGGCAACCCCAGCGCACCGGGTGCTCAGCGCGTGGCCCTGACACCACCGCATGGCATGTCACCCTTGGGCAGGAAGCTTGACATTTTCTGGAAGCACCGGTGTCATTTCACGGGCTTTGCCGTCGCTTTGCGCTTGTGGGGTAACACTGTAGAGTTTTTCAGAAAGTGTTGGAGCAACTTTGGTACCTTTTCCATTCAGGCACACTGGGAGTGAGCTGTGGGGCTGCTGCCAGGGGCTCTGCTCAGCACAGCATGGCTGGAGCTGGCCCAGGACCTCCTTCGAAAGACAGACTGGTCAGACACACAGCTATCCTGAATCATCAAGGATAATCCTATGTTCAAGTTCCTACGTTCCAGTTCAAGTTCAAGTTCCTACGTTCCAATTGGTGCCCGTTACCTCTTGTCCTGGATCATCAAAGATGATCCAGGACAAGAGGTAACGGGTACAAACTGGAACCTAGGAACTTCTATCAAAGCATGAGGAGGAACTTCTTTACTTTGAGGGTGGCAGAGCGCTGGAACAGACTGCCGAGGGAGGCGGTAGAGTCTCTGACCCCAGAAACATTCAAAACCCGCCTGGAGGTCATCCTGTGCAACCTGCTGTAGGTGACCCTGCTCTGGCAGGGGGGTTGGGCTGGATGATCTCCAGAGGTCCTTTCCAACCCTAACCAATCTGTGATTCTGTGATCAGAGCTGTTCTTCGAAATCTGTTCCTAGGAAATCGCTGCGAGAAGGAGGATGCACCTGAGGAGCAGGCCTAAGATGGAGGATTGAACAAACAAGTAGCTCTTACCTGAGGAATCGGCTATCCCATGGAACAACTTCTGAGAAAGATTCTGCAACATTACTAGGGGTCCGCCAAAACATACAATTACTTGCCATGTTCCAGTTAAAGCCTAAACTATCAAGTTGGCATTTCTTTTTAAAAGTGTATAAAGAAGCGGTAATGGGCCAAATCCGCAAGCCACTGTAAATCAACACGATTTGCTTGCCTCCGCTGGAACACCCGCTCTCTATTGCAGTTCAGGAGCTAACACACAGTATCTTAATATGCATTTAGGTTAATATTTGCACTTTGCAGGGCTAGGTAGATTGCACGGCTGGCACATATCAGACTAAATGTCACTTCCGAAAGCTAAGGGACCGAACCGGAAGCTGCCATTCAGAGGGACTACCTGACAACATGTGGAACCTCTCCGGAAAAGCCTTCCCACCTCAAGCAACTCCTTTTGATTAATCTTTCACATAGACAATACACGTTATATACACCGACACACCCCCCCGGCCTTTGCCTCCACAGATCCTGTGGTTGGCTAATTAAAGGAGGAGGTGTAACTATCAATCTAATCTGGCTTGTTCTCAAATTTACCATAATTTCCACACTTGAGAGGCTGGTGAAATGAAACAGCACTACTACACTTTCCCATTCATCAGCCGGAAGCAGAACAACTCAGAGAACCGGGCGAAAAATAATTAGGATGCGGGATCAGGTGTTGCGCGCGTGCATCTGTGCCTGTACAGGGGCACGCAGGCACATGAGCATTCACGGGAGGCAGCAGCAGTAGCACGGGGGCAGATGAGCACCACCAGTCATTTGACCTCGACAGGTGAATGCTTGCAGATGTACTCACAGCACACTTATTAGAAGAGGCCCAAATGCCCGAGAAAACTGCCGTCAGATTACGCCGGAAACAACAACGGCTTTTTAAACAACTACAGCCGCCAGAACGGTACCGGCGGCAGCACTGCAGGAGCTGCTCAGGAACCGCTGGGGCAACCCCAGCGCACCGGGTGCTCAGCGCGTGGCCCTGACCCCACCGCATGGCATGTCACCCTTGGGCAGGAAGCTTGACATTTTCTGGAAGCACCGGTGTCATTTCACGGGCTTTGCCGTCGCTTTGCGCTTGTGGGGTAACACTATAGAGTTTTTCAGAAAGTGTTGGAGCAACTTTGGTACCTTTTCCATTCAGGCACACTGGGAGTGAGGTGTGGGGCTGCTGCCAGGGGCTCTGCTCAGCACAGCATGGCTGGAGCTGGCCCAGGACCTCCTTCGAAAGACAGACTGGTCAGACACACAGCTATCCTGAATCATCAAGGATAATCCTATGTTCAAGTTCCTACGTTCCAGTTCAAGTTCAAGTTCCTACGTTCCAATTGGTGCCCGTTACCTCTTGTCCTGGATCATCAAAGATGATCCAGGACAAGAGGTAACGGGTACAAACTGGAACCTAGGAACTTCTATCAAAGCATGAGGAGGAACTTCTTTACTTTGAGGGTGGCAGAGCGCTGGAACAGGCTGCCCAGGGAGGCGGTAGAGTCTCCGACTCCAGAAACATTCAAAACCCGCCTGGAGGTCATCCTGTGCAACCTGCTGTATGTGACCCTGCTCTGGCAGGGGGGTTGCACTACATGATCTCCAGAGGTCCTTTCCAACCCTAACCAATCTGTGATTCTGTGATCAGAGCTGTTCTTCGAAATCTGTTCCTAGGAAATCGCTGCGAGAAGGAGGATGCACCTGAGGAGCAGGCCTAAGATGGAGGATTGAACAAACAAGTAGCTCTTACCTGAGGAATCGGCTATCCCATGGAACAACTTCTGAGAAAGATTCTGCAACATTACTAGGGGTCCGCCAAAACATACAATTACTTGCCATGTTCCAGTTAAAGCCTAAACTATCGAGTTGGCATTTCTTTTTAGAAGTGTATAAAGAAGCGGTAATGGGCCAAATCCTCAAGCCACTGTAAATCAACACGATTTGCTTGCCTCCGCTGGAACACCCGCTCTCTATTTCAGTTCAGGAGCTAACACACAGTATCTTAATATGCATTTAGGTTAATATTTGCACTTTGCAGGGCTAGGTAGATTGCACGGCTGGCACATATCAGACTAAATGTCACTTCCGAAAGCTAAGGGACCGAACCGGAAGCTGCCATTCAGAGGGACTACCTGACAACATGTGGAACCTCTCCGGAAAAGCCTTCCCACCTCAAGCAACTCCTTTTGATTCATCTTTCACATAGACAATACACGTTATATACACCGACACCCCCCCCCGGCCTTTGCCTCCACAGATCCTGTGGTTGGCTAATTAAAGGAGGAGGTGTAACTATCAATCTAATCTGGCTTGTTCTCAAATTTACCATAATTTCCACACTTGAGAGGCTGGTGAAATGAAACAGCACTACTACACTTTCCCATTCATCAGCCGGAAGCAGAACAACTCAGAGAACCGGGCGAAAAATAATTAGGATGCGGGATCAGGTGTTGCACGCATGCTTCTGTGCCTGTACAGGGGCACGCAGGCACATGAGCATTCACGGGAGGCAGCAGCAGTAGTAGCACGGGGGGAGATGAGCACCACCAGTCATTTGACCTCGACAGGTGAATGCTTGCAGATGTACTCACAGCACACTTATTAGAAGAGGCCCAAATGCCCGAGAAAACTGCCGTCAGATTACGCCGGAAACAACAACGGCTTTTTAAACAACTACAGCTGCCAGAACGGTACCGGCGGCAGCAATGCAGGAGCTGCTCAGGAACCGCTGGGGCAATCCCAGCGCACCGGGTGCTCAGCGTGTGGCCCTGACCCCACCGCATGGCATGTCACCCTTGGGCAGGAAGCTTGACATTTTCTGGAAGCACCGGTGTCATTTCACGGGCTTTGCCGTCGCTTTGCGCTTGTGGGGTAACACTATAGAGTTTTTCAGAAAGTGTTGGAGCAACTTTGGTACCTTTTCCATTCAGGCACACTGGGAGTGAGCTGTGGGGCTGCTGCCAGGGGCTCTGCTCAGCACAGCATGGCTGGAGCTGGCCCAGGACCTCCTTCGAAAGACAGACTGGTCAGACACACAGCTATCCTGAATCATCAAGGATAATCCTATGTTCAAGTTCAAGTTCCTACCTTCCAGTTCAAGTTCAAGTTCCTACGTTCCAATTGGTGCCCGTTACCTCTTGTCCTGGATCATCAAAGATGATCCAGGACAAGAGGTAACGGGTACAAACTGGAACCTAGGAACTTCTATCAAAGCATGAGGAGGAACTTCTTTACTTTGAGGGTGGCAGAGCGCTGGAACAGGCTGCCCAGGGAGGCGGTAGAGTCTCCCACCCCAGAGACATTCAAAACCCGCCTGGAGGTCATCCTGTGCAACCTGCTGTAGGTGACCCTGCTCTGGCAGGGGGGTTGGGCTGGATGATCTCCAGAGCTCCTTTCCAACCCTAACCAATCTGTGATTCTGTGATCAGAGCTGTTCTTCGAAATCTGTTCCTAGGAAATCGCTGCGAGAAGGAGGATGCACCTGAGGAGCAGGCCTAAGATGGAGGATTGAACAAACAAGTAGCTCTTACCTGAGGAATCGGCTATCCCATGGAACAACTTCTGAGAAAGATTCTGCAACATTACTAGGGGTCCGCCAAAACATACAATTACTTGCCATGTTCCAGTTAAAGCCTAAACTATCGAGTTGGCATTTCTTTTTAAAAGTGTATAAAGAAGCGGTAATGGGCCAAATCCGCAAGCCACTGTAAATCAACACGATTTGCTTGCCTCCGCTGGAACACCCGCTCTCTATTTCAGTTCAGGAGCTAACACACAGTATCTTAATATGCATTTATGTTAATATTTGCACTTTGCGGGGCTAGGTAGATTGCACGGCTGGCACATATCAGACTAAATGTCACTTCCGAAAGCTAAGGGACCGAACCGGAAGCTGCCATTCAGAGGGACTACCTGACAACATGTGGAACCTCTCCGGAAAAGCCTTCCCACCTCAAGCAACTCCTTTTGATTAATCTTTCACATAGACAATGCACGTTACTATTTTAAAAAGCTGAATTTTTAAGGACAGAATACCTTAACGAACAGAGGAAAATGTGAACCAATTAGCATCTTCAAGCACTCTGAGACGCAGGGAGAGAAGGCCTACATAGAGTAGCCAGGTCCCTTCAGAGACCACAGCTGTAGCCCCTCTCTGCAATGTTGCCTCCTGGCAGCTAGACCGGGTCCAACCCCAGGACCCAGACACACTGCCAGTCACTCCAGAGTGTCATTAAGATGCACGGCACCACGGCGCAATTCAAATCAATGTTTCTTTCCTGCACGTTGCAGCAGGCGAGGTAGCAAAGGTTGACGTGAAAAGTGGGAGAGCTGCCCAGTAACCGTGAGGTTTTGTATCATGCGAACTTACAAAATGGTCTGGAATAAAGAATCTGTGCAGTATTGCCTTTCACACGGTGTCTAATCTCGCACCGCTAGACAACTTCAACTACGAGTATCTGGGAGAACTCGAGATGGTTTCACAAAGACTTGTCATCCTCCTTCACCAGATCACTCTCTGGAAGGCGTGAGGGAGGGGGAGTTGAAATACATCATATTAGAATGAATAGAAATGGTAATGATCGGGCTCTTCCACAACACTTCCGCTCTAAGTAATCAGTTAATTAACCCTGAATCGAGCGGGCTTGCTGGTCAGGAATACAGCAGTTGGATTGACAACAGCTTCCAGACTCCTGCTTCTCAAGGACAAGATTCGGTAACACTTATTGATGTTAAACATTAGCTTACCCTGTGAGGAACCTCCAGAAATCAAGAGCGATTGTGCTACGTGAGGAAGACTGGCAGAATCTCATACCAATTTACAAGACAAGAAAGAACAGACAAGAAAGAACCTCCAGAAATCTCGCCATGGTAAAATCGTATGCCCCCCCACCGACACGCCCCCCGGCCTTTGCCTCCACAGATCCTGTGGTTGGCTAATTAAAGGAGGAGGTGTAACTATCAATCTAATCTGGCTTGTTCTCAAATTTACCATAATTTCCACACTTGAGAGGCTGGTGAAATGAAGCAGCACTACTACACTTTCCCATTCATCAGCCGGAAGCAGAACAACTCCGAGAACCGGGCGAAAAATAATTAGGATGCGGGATCAGGTGTTGCGCGCGTGCATCTGTGCCTGTACAGGGGCACGCAGGCACATGAGCATTCACGGGAGGCAGCAGCAGTAGCACGGGTGCAGATGAGCACCACCAGTCATTTGACCTCGACAGGTGAATGCTTGCAGATGTACTCACAGCACACTTATTAGAAGAGGCCCAAATGCCCGAGAAAACTGCCGTCAGATTACGCCGGAAACAACAACGGCTTTTTAAACAACTACAGCCGCCAGAACGGTACCGGCGGCAGCACTGCAGGAGCTGCTCAGGAACCGCTGGGGCAACCCCAGCGCACCGGGTGCTCAGCGCGTGGCCCTGACCCCACCGCATGGCATGTCACCCTTGGGCAGGAAGCTTGACATTTTCTGGAAGCACCGGTGTCATTTCACGGGCTTTGCCGTCGCTTTGCGCTTGTGGGGTAACACTATAGAGTTTTTCAGAAAGTGTTGGAGCAACTTTGGTACCTTTTCCATTCAGGCACACTGGGAGTGAGCTGTGGGGCTGCTGCCAGGGGCTCTGCTCAGCACAGCATGGCTGGAGCTGGTCCAGGACCTCCTTCGAAAGACAGACTGGTCAGACACACAGCTATCCTGAATCATCAAGGATAATCCTATGTTCAAGTTCCGACGTTCCAGTTCAAGTTCAAGTTCCTACGTTCCAATTGGTGCCCGTTACCTCTTGTCCTGGATCATCAAAGATGATCCAGGACAAGAGGTAACGGGTACAAACTGGAACCTAGGAACTTCTATCAAAGCATGAGGAGGAACTTCTTTACTTTGAGGGTGGCAGAGCGCTGGAACAGGCTGCCCAGGGAGGCAGTAGAGTCTCCGACCCCAGAGACATTCATAACCCGCCTGGAGGTCATCCTGTGCAACCTGCTGTAGGTGACCCTGCTCTGGCAGGGGGGTTGGACTGGATGATCTCCAGAGCTCCTTTCCAACCCTAACCAATCTGTGATTCTGTGATCAGAGCTGTCCTTCGAAATCTGTTCCTAGGAAATCGCTGCGAGAAGGAGGATGCACCTGAGGAGCAGGCCTAAGATGGAGGATTGAACAAACAAGTAGCTCTTACCTGAGGAATCGGCTATCCCATGGAACAACTTCTGAGAAAGATTCTGCAACATTACTAGGGGTCCGCCAAAACATACAATTACTTGCCATGTTCCAGTTAAAGCCTAAACTATCGAGTTGGCATTTCTTTTTAAAAGTGTATAAAGAAGCGGTAATGGGCCAAATCCTCAAGCCACTGTAAATCAACACGATTTGCTTGCCTCCGCTGGAACACCCGCTCTCTATTTCAGTTCAGGAGCTAACACACACTATCTTAATATGCATTTAGGTTAATATTTGCACTTTGCAGGGCTAGGTAGATTGCACGGCTGGCACATATCAGACTAAATGTCACTTCCGAAAGCTAAGGGACCGAACCGGAAGCTGCCATTCAGAGGGACTACCTGACAACATGTGGAACCTCTCCGGAAAAGCCTTCCCACCTCAAGCAACTCCTTTTGATTAATCTTTCACATAGACAATACACGTTATATACACCGACACACCCCCCCGGCCTTTGCCTCCACAGATCCTGTGGTTGGCTAATTAAAGGAGGAGGTGTAACTATCAATCTAATCTGGCTTGTTCTCAAATTTACCATAATTTCCACACTTGAGAGGCTGGTGAAATGAAACAGCACTACTACACTTTCCCATTCATCAGCCGGAAGCAGAACAACTCCGAGAACCGGGCGAAAAGTAATTAGGATGCGGGATCAGGTGTTGCGCGCGTGCATCTGTGCCTGTACAGGGGCACGCAGGCACATGAGCATTCACGGGAGGCAGCAGCAGTAGCACGGGGGCAGATGAGCACCACCAGTCATTTGACCTCGACAGGTGAATGCTTGCAGATGTACTCACAGCACACTTATTAGAAGAGGCCCAAATGCCCGAGAAAACTGCCGTCAGATTACGCCGGAAACAACAACGGCTTTTTAAACAACTACAGCCGCCAGAACGGTACCGGCGGCAGCACTGCAGGAGCTGCTCAGGAACCGCTGGGGCAACCCCAGCGCACCGGGTGCTCAGCGCGTGGCCCTGACCCCACCGCATGGCATGTCACCCTTGGGCAGGAAGCTTGACATTTTCTGGAAGCACCGGTGTCATTTCACGGGCTTTGCCGTCGCTTTGCGCTTGTGGGGTAACACTATAGAGTTTTTCAGAAAGTGTTGGAGCAACTTTGGTACCTTTTCCATTCAGGCACACTGGGAGTGAGCTGTGGGGCTGCTGCCAGGGGCTCTGCTCAGCACAGCATGGCTGGAGCTGGCCCAGGACCTCCTTCGAAAGACAGACTGGTCAGACACACAGCTATCCTGAATCATCAAGGATAATCCTATGTTCAAGTTCAAGTTCCTACCTTCCAGTTCAAGTTCAAGTTCCTACGTTCCAATTGGTGCCCGTTACCTCTTGTCCTGGATCATCAAAGATGATCCAGGACAAGAGGTAACGGGTACAAACTGGAACCTAGGAACTTCTATCAAAGCATGAGGAGGAACTTCTTTACTTTGAGGGTGGCAGAGCGCTGGAACAGGCTGCCCAGGGAGGCAGTAGAGTCTCCGACCCCAGAGACATTCATAACCCGCCTGGAGGTCATCCTGTGCAACCTGCTGTAGGTGACCCTGCTCTGGCAGGGGGGTTGGACTGGATGATCTCCAGAGGTCCTTTCCAACCCTAACCAATCTGTGATTCTGCTATCAGAGCTGTCCTTCGAAATCTGTTCCTAGGAAATCGCTGCGAGAAGGAGGATGCACCTGAGGAGCAGGCCTAAGATGGAGGATTGAACAAACAAGTAGCTCTTACCTGAGGAATCGGCTATCCCATGGAACAACTTCTGAGAAAGATTCTGCAACATTACTAGGGGTCCGCCAAAACACAGAATTACTTGCCATGTTCCAGTTAAAGCCTAAACTATCGAGTTGGCATTTCTTTTTAAAAGTGTATAAAGAAGCGGTAATGGGCCAAATCCTCAAGCCACTGTAAATCAACACGATTTGCTTGCCTCCGCTGGAACACCCGCTCTCTATTGCAGTTCAGGAGCTAACACACAGTATCTTAATATGCATTTAGGTTAATATTTGCACTTTGCAGGGCTAGGTAGATTGCACGGCTGGCACATATCAGACTAAATGTCACTTCCGAAAGCTAAGGGACCGAACCGGAAGCTGCCATTCAGAGGGACTACCTGACAACATGTGGAACCTCTCCGGAAAAGCCTTCCCACCTCAAGCAACTCCTTTTGATTAATCTTTCACATAGACAATACACGTTATATACACCGACACACCCCCCCGGCCTTTGCCTCCACAGATCCTGTGGTTGGCTAATTAAAGGAGGAGGTGTAACTATCAATCTAATCTCGCTTGTTCTCAAATTTACCATAATTTCCACACTTGAGAGGCTGGTGAAATGAAACAGCACTACTACACTTTCCCATTCATCAGCCGGAAGCAGAACAACTCCGAGAACCGGGCGAAAAATAATTAGGATGCGGGATCAGGTGTTGCGCGCGTGCATCTGTGCCTGTACAGGGGCACGCAGGCACATGAGCATTCACGGGAGGCAGCAGCAGTAGCACGGGGGCAGATGAGCACCACCAGTCATTTGACCTCGACAGGTGAATGCTTGCAGATGTACTCACAGCACACTTATTCGAAGAGGCCCAAATGCCCGAGAAAACTGCCGTCAGATTACGCCGGAAACAACAACGGCTTTTTAAACAACTACAGCCGCCAGAACGGTACCGGCGGCAGCACTGCAGGAGCTGCTCAGGAACCGCTGGGGCAACCCCAGCGCACCGGGTGCTCAGCGCGTGGCCCTGACCCCACCGCATGGCATGTCACCCTTGGGCAGGAAGCTTGACATTTTCTGGAAGCACCGGTGTCATTTCACGGGCTTTGCCGTCGCTTTGCGCTTGTGGGGTAACACTATAGAGTTTTTCAGAAAGTGTTGGAGCAACTTTGGTACCTTTTCCATTCAGGCACACTGGGAGTGAGCTGTGGGGCTGCTGCCAGGGGCTCTGCTCAGCACAGCATGGCTGGAGCTGGCCCAGGACCTCCTTCGAAAGACAGACTGGTCAGACACACAGCTATCCTGAATCATCAAGGATAATCCTATGTTCAAGTTCCTACCTTCCAGTTCAAGTTCAGGTTCCTACGTTCCAATTGGTGCCCGTTACCTCTTGTCCTGGATCATCAAAGATGATCCAGGACAAGAGGTAACGGGTACAAACTGGAACGTAGGAACTTCTATCAAAGCATGAGGAGGAACTTCTTTGCTTTGAGGGTGGCAGAGCGCTGGAACAGGCTGCCCAGGGAGGCGGTAGAGTCTTCCACCCCAGAGACATTCAAAACCCGCCTGGAGGTCATCCTGTGCAACCTGCTGTAGGTGACCCTGCTCTGGCAGGGGGGTTGGACTGGATGATCTCCAGAGCTCCTTTCCAACCCTAACCAATCTGTGATTCTGTGATCAGAGCTGTTCTTCGAAATCTGTTCCTAGGAAATCGCTGCGAGAAGGAGGATGCACCTGAGGAGCAGGCCTAAGATGGAGGATTGAACAAACAAGTAGCTCTTACCTGAGGAATCGGCTATCCCATGGAACAACTTCTGAGAAAGATTCTGCAACATTACTAGGGGTCCGCCAAAACATACAATTACTTGCCATGTTCCAGTTAAAGCCTAAACTATCGAGTTGGCATTTCTTTTTAAAAGTGTATAAAGAAGCAGTAATGGGCCAAATCCTCAAGCCACTGTAAATCAACACGATTTGCTTGCCTCCGCTGGAACACCCGCTCTCTATTTCAGTTCAGGAGCTAACACACAGTATCTTAATATGCATTTAGGTTAATATTTGCACTTTGCAGGGCTAGGTAGATTGCACGGCTGGCACATATCAGACTAAATGTCACTTCCGAAAGCTAAGGGACCGAACCGGAAGCTGCCATTCAGAGGGACTACCTGACAACATGTGGAACCTCTCCGGAAAAGCCTTCCCACCTCAAGCAACTCCTTTTGATTAATCTTTCACATAGACAATACACGTTATATACACCGACACACACCCCCGGCCTTTGCCTCCACAGATCCTGTGGTTGGCTAATTAAAGGAGGAGGTGTAACTATCAATCTAATCTGGCTTGTTCTCAAATTTACCATAATTTCCACACTTGAGAGGCTGGTGAAATGAAACAGCACTACTACACTTTCCCATTCATCAGCCGGAAGCAGAACAACTCCGAGAACCGGGCGAAAAATAATTAGGATGCGGGATCAGGTGTTGCGCGCGTGCATCTGTGCCTGTACAGGGGCACGCAGGCACATGAGCATTCACGGGAGGCAGCAGCAGTAGCATGGGGGCAGATGAGCACCACCAGTCATTTGACCTCGACAGGTGAATGCTTGCAGATGTACTCACAGCACACTTATTAGAAGAGGCCCAAATGCCCGAGAAAACTGCCGTCAGATTACGCCGGAAACAACAACGGCTTTTTAAACAACTACAGCCGCCAGAACGGTACCGGCGGCAGCACTGCAGGAGCTGCTCAGGAACCGCTGGGGCAACCCCAGCGCACCGGGTGCTCAGCGCGTGGCCCTGACCCCACCGCATGGCATGTCACCCTTGGGCAGGAAGCTTGACATTTTCTGGAAGCACCGGTGTCATTTCACGGGCTTTGCCGTCGCTTTGCGCTTGTGGGGTAACACTGTAGAGTTTTTCAGAAAGTGTTGGAGCAACTTTGGTACCTTTTCCATTCAGGCACACTGGGAGTGAGCTGTGGGTCTGCTGCCAGGGGCTCTGCTCAGCACAGCATGGCTGGAGCTGGCCCAGGACCTCCTTCGAAAGACGGACTGGTCAGACACACAGCTATCCTGAATCATCAAGGATAATCCTATATTCAAGTTCAAGTTCCTACGTTCCAGTTCAAGTTCAAGTTCCTACGTTCCAATTGGTGCCCGTTACCTCTTGTCCTGGATCATCAAAGATGATCCAGGACAAGAGGTAACGGGTACAAACTGGAACGTAGGAACTTCTATCAAAGCATGAGGAGGAACTTCTTTACTTTGAGGGTGGCAGAGCGCTGGAACAGGCTGCCCAGGGAGGCGGTAGAGTCTCCCACCCCAGAGACATTCAAAACCCGCCTGGAGGTCATCCTGTGCAACCTGCTGTAGGTGACCCTGCTCTGGCAGGGGGGTTGGACTGGATGATCTCCAGAGCTCCTTTCCAACCCTAACCAATCTGTGATTCTGTGATCAGAGCTGTTCTTCGAAATCTGTTCCTAGGAAATCGCTGCGAGAAGGAGGATGCACCTGAGGAGCAGGCCTAAGATGGAGGATTGAACAAACAAGTAGCTCTTACCTGAGGAATCGGCTATCCCATGGAACAACTTCTGAGAAAGATTCTGCAACATTACTAGGGGTCCGCCAAAGCATACAATTACTTGCCATGTTCCAGTTAAAGCCTAAACTATCGAGTTGGCATTTCTTTTTAAAAGTGTATAAAGAAGCGGTAATGGGCCAAATCCTCAAGCCACTGTAAATCAACACGATTTGCTTGCCTCCGCTGGAACACCCGCTCTCTATTTCAGTTCAGGAGCTAACACACACTATCTTAATATGCATTTAGGTTAATATTTGCACTTTGCAGGGCTAGGTAGATTGCACGGCTGGCACATATCAGACTAAATGTCACTTCCGAAAGCTAAGGGACCGAACCGGAAGCTGCCATTCAGAGGGACTACCTGACAACATGTGGAACCTCTCTGGAAAAGCCTTCCCACCTCAAGCAACTCCTTTTGATTAATCTTTCACATAGACAATACACGTTATATACACCGACACACCCCCCCGGCCTTTGCCTCCACAGATCCTGTGGTTGGCTAATTAAAGGAGGAGGTGTAACTATCAATCTAATCTGGCTTGTTCTCAAATTTACCATAATTTCCACACTTGAGAGGCTGGTGAAATGAAACAGCACTACTACACTTTCCCATTCATCAGCCGGAAGCAGAACAACTCAGAGAACCGGGCGAAAAATAATTAGGATGCGGGATCAGGTGTTGCGCGCGTGCATCTGTGCCTGTACAGGGGCACGCAGGCACATGAGCGTTCACGGGAGGCAGCAGCAGTAGCACGGGGGCAGATGAGCACCACCAGTCATTTGACCTCGACAGGTGAATGCTTGCAGATGTACTCACAGCACACTTATTAGAAGAGGCCCAAATGCCCGAGAAAACTGCCGTCAGATTACGCCGGAAACAACAACGGCTTTTTAAACAACTACAGCCGCCAGAATGGTACCGGCGGCAGCACTGCAGGAGCTGCTCAGGAACCGCTGGGGCAACCCCAGCGCACCGGGTGCTCAGCGCGTGGCCCTGACCCCACCGCATGGCATGTCACCCTTGGGCAGGAAGCTTGACATTTTCTGGAAGCACCGGTGTCATTTCACGGGCTTTGCCGTCGCTTTGCGCTTGTGGGGTAACACTATAGAGTTTTTCAGAAAGTGTTGGAGCAACTTTGGTACCTTTTCCATTCAGGCACACTGGGAGTGAGCTGTGGGGCTGCTGCCAGGGGCTCTGCTCAGCACAGCATGGCTGGAGCTGGCCCAGGACCTCCTTCGAAAGACAGACTGGTCAGACACACAGCTATCCTGAATCATCAAGGATAATCCTATGTTCAAGTTCAAGTTCCTACCTTCCAGTTCAAGTTCAAGTTCCTACGTTCCAATTGGTGCCCGTTACCTCTTGTCCTGGATCATCAAAGATGATCCAGGACAAGAGGTAACGGGTACAAACTGGAACGTAGGAACTTCTATCAAAGCATGAGGAGGAACTTCTTTACTTTGAGGGTGGCAGAGCGCTGGAACAGGCTGCCCAGGGAGGCGGTAGAGTCTCCCACCCCAGAGACATTCAAAACCCGCCTGGAGGTCATCCTGTGCAACCTGCTGTAGGTGACCCTGCTCTGGCAGGGGGGTTGGGCTGGATGATCTCCAGAGCTCCTTTCCAACCCTAACCAATCTGTGATTCTGTGATCAGAGCTGTTCTTCGAAATCTGTTCCTAGGAAATCGCTGCGAGAAGGAGGACGCACCTGAGGAGCAGGCCTAAGATGGAGGATTGAACAAACAAGTAGCTCTTAACTGAGGAATCGGCTATCCCATGGAACAACTTCTGAGAAAGATTCTGCAACATTACTAGGGGTCCGCCAAAACATACAATTACTTGCCATGTTCCAGTTAAAGCCTAAACTATCGAGTTGGCATTTCTTTTTAAAAGTGTATAAAGAAGCGGTAATGGGCCAAATCCTCAAGCCACTGTAAGTCAACACGATTTGCTTGCCTCCGCTGGAACACCCGCTCTCTATTTCAGTTCAGGAGCTAACACACAGTATCTTAATATGCATTTAGGTTAATATTTGCACTTTGCAGGGCTAGGTAGATTGCACGGCTGGCACATATCAGACTAAATGTCACTTCCGAAAGCTAAGGGACCGAACCGGAAGCTGCCATTCAGAGGGACTACCTGACAACATGTGGAACCTCTCCGGAAAAGCCTTCCCACCTCAAGCAACTCCTTTTGATTAATCTTTCACATAGACAATACATGTTATATACACCGACACACACCCCCGGCCTTTGCCTCCACAGATCCTGTGGTTGGCTAATTAAAGGAGGAGGTGTAACTATCAATCTAATCTGGCTTGTTCTCAAATTTACCATAATTTCCACACTTGAGAGGCTGGTGAAATGAAACAGCACTACTACACTTTCCCATTCATCAGCCGGAAGCAGAACAACTCCGAGAACCGGGCGAAAAATAATTAGGATGCGGGATCAGGTGTTGCGCGCGTGCATCTGTGCCTGTACAGGGGCACGCAGGCACATGAGCATTCACGGGAGGCAGCAGCAGTAGCACGGGGGCAGATGAGCACCACCAGTCATTTGACCTCGACAGGTGAATGCTTGCAGATGTACTCACAGCACACTTATTAGAAGAGGCCCAAATGCCCGAGAAAACTGCCGTCAGATTACGCCGGAAACAACAACGGCTTTTTAAACAACTACAGCCGCCAGAACGGTACCGGCGGCAGCACTGCAGGAGCTGCTCAGGAACCGCTGGGGCAACCCCAGCGCACCGGGTGCTCAGCGCGTGGCCCTGACCCCACCGCATGGCATGTCACCCTTGGGCAGGAAGCTTGACATTTTCTGGAAGCACCGGTGTCATTTCACGGGCTTTGCCGTCGCTTTGCGCTTGTGGGGTAACACTATAGAGTTTTTCAGAAAGTGTTGGAGCAACTTTGGTACCTTTTCCATTCAGGCACACTGGGAGTGAGCTGTGGGGCTGCTGCCAGGGGCTCTGCTCAGCACAGCATGGCTGGAGCTGGTCCAGGACCTCCTTCGAAAGACAGACTGGTCAGACACACAGCTATCCTGAATCATCAAGGATAATCCTATGTTCAAGTTCCTACGTTCCAGTTCAAGTTCAAGTTCCTACGTTCCAATTGGTGCCCGTTACCTCTTGTCCTGGATCATCAAAGATGATCCAGGACAAGAGGTAACGGGTACAAACTGGAACGTAGGAACTTCTATCAAAGCATGAGGAGGAACTTCTTTACTTTGAGGGTGGCAGAGCGCTGGAACAGGCTGCCCAGGGAGGCGGTAGAGTCTCCGACCCCAGAAACATTCAAAACCCGCCTGGAGGTCATCCTGTGCAACCTGCTGTAGGTGACCCTGCTCTGGCAGGGGGGTTGGGCTGGATGATCTCCAGAGGTCCTTTCCAACCCTAACCAATCTGTGATTCTGTGATCAGAGCTGTTCTTCGAAATCTGTTCCTAGGAAATCGCTGCGAGAAGGAGGATGCACCTGAGGAGCAGGCCTAAGATGGAGGATTGAACAAACAAGTAGCTCTTACCTGAGGAATCGGCTATCCCATGGAACAACTTCTGAGAAAGATTCTGCAACATTACTAGGGGTCCGCCAAAACATACAATTACTTGCCATGTTCCAGTTAAAGCCTAAACTATCGAGTTGGCATTTCTTTTTAAAAGTGTATAAAGAAGCGGTAATGGGCCAAATCCTCAAGCCACTGTAAATCAACACGATTTGCTTGCCTCCGCTGGAACACCCGCTCTCTATTTCAGTTCAGGAGCTAACACACAGTATCTTAATATGCATTTATGTTAATATTTGCACTTTGCGGGGCTAGGTAGATTGCACGGCTGGCACATATCAGACTAAATGTCACTTCCGAAAGCTAAGGGACCGAACCGGAAGCTGCCATTCAGAGGGACTACCTGACAACATGTGGAACCTCTCCGGAAAAGCCTTCCCACCTCAAGCAACTCCTTTTGATTAATCTTTCACATAGACAATACACGTTATATACACCGACACACCCCCCCGGCCTTTGCCTCCACAGATCCTGTGGTTGGCTAATTAAAGGAGGAGGTGTAACTATCAATCTAATCTGGCTTGTTCTCAAATTTACCATAATTTCCACACTTGAGAGGCTGGTGAAATGAAACAGCACTACTACACTTTCCCATTCATCAGCCGGAAGCAGAACAACTCCGAGAACCGGGCGAAAAATAATTAGGATGCGGGATCAGGTGTTGCGCGCGTGCATCTGTGCCTGTACAGGGGCACGCAGGCACATGAGCATTCACGGGAGGCAGCAGCAGTAGCACGGGGGCAGATGAGCACCACCAGTCATTTGACCTCGACAGGTGAATGCTTGCAGATGTACTCACAGCACACTTATTAGAAGAGGCCCAAATGCCCGAGAAAACTGCCGTCAGATTACACCGGAAACAACAACGGCTTTTTAAACAACTACAGCCGCCAGAACGGTACCGGCGGCAGCACTGCAGGAGCTGCTCAGGAACCGCTGGGGCAACCCCAGCGCACCGGGTGCTCAGCGCGTGGCCCTGACCCCACCGCATGGCATGTCACCCTTGGGCAGGAAGCTTGACATTTTCTGGAAGCACCGGTGTCATTTCACGGGCTTTGCCGTCGCTTTGCGCTTGTGGGGTAACACTATAGAGTTTTTCAGAAAGTGTTGGAGCAACTTTGGTACCTTTTCCATTCAGGCACACTGGGAGTGAGCTGTGGGGCTGCTGCCAGGGGCTCTGCTCAGCACAGCATGGCTGGAGCTGGTCCAGGACCTCCTTCGAAAGACAGACTGGTCAGACACACAGCTATCCTGAATCATCAAGGATAATCCTATGTTCAAGTTCAAGTTCCTACCTTCCAGTTCAAGTTCAAGTTCCTACGTTCCAATTGGTGCCCGTTACCTCTTGTCCTGGATCATCAAAGATGATCCAGGACAAGAGGTAACGGGTACAAACTGGAACCTAGGAACTTCTATCAAAGCATGAGGAGGAACTTCTTTACTTTGAGGGTGGCAGAGCGCTGGAACAGGCTGCCCAGGGAGGCGGTAGAGTCTCCCACCCCAGAAACATTCAAAACCCACCTGGAGGTCATCCTGTGCAACCTGCTGTAGGTGACCCTGCTCTGGCAGGGGGGTTGGGCTGGATGATCTCCAGAGGTCCTTTCCAACCCTAACCAATCTGTGATTCTGTGATCAGAGCTGTTCTTCGAAATCTGTTCCTAGGAAATCGCTGCGAGAAGGAGGATGCACCTGAGGAGCAGGCCTAAGATGGAGGATTGAACAAACAAGTAGCTCTTACCTGAGGAATCGGCTATCCCATGGAACAACTTCTGAGAAAGATTCTGCAACATTACTAGGGGTCCGCCAAAACATACAATTACTTGCCATGTTCCAGTTAAAGCCTAAACTATCGAGTTGGCATTTCTTTTTAAAAGTGTATAAAGAAGCGGTAATGGGCCAAATCTGCAAGCCACTGTAAATCAACACGATTTGCTTGCCTCCGCTGGAACACCCGCTCTCTATTTCAGTTCAGGAGCTAACACACAGTATCTTAATATGCATTTAGGTTAATATTTGCACTTTGCAGGGCTAGGTAGATTGCACGGCTGGCACATATCAGACTAAATGTCACTTCCGAAAGCTAAGGGACCGAACCGGAAGCTGCCATTCAGAGGGACTACCTGACAACATGTGGAACCTCTCCGGAAAAGCCTTCCCACCTCAAGCAACTCCTTTTGATTAATCTTTCACATAGACAATACACCTTATATACACCGACACACCCCCCCGGCCTTTGCCTCCACAGATCCTGTGGTTGGCTAATTAAAGGAGGAGGTGTAACTATCAATCTAATCTGGCTTGTTCTCAAATTTACCATAATTTCCACACTTGAGAGGCTGGTGAAATGAAACAGCACTACTACACTTTCCCATTCATCAGCCGGAAGCAGAACAACTCCGAGAACCGGGCGAAAAATAATTAGGATGCGGGATCAGGTGTTGCGCGCGTGCATCTGTGCCTGTACAGGGGCACGCAGGCACATGAGCATTCACGGGAGGCAGCAGCAGTAGCACGGGGGCAGATGAGCACCACCAGTCATTTGACCTCGACAGGTGAATGCTTGCAGATGTACTCACAGCACACTTATTAGAAGAGGCCCAAATGCCCGAGAAAACTGCCGTCAGATTACGCCGGAAACAACAACGGCTTTTTAAACAACTACAGCCGCCAGAACGGTACCGGCGGCAGCACTGCAGGAGCTGCTCAGGAACCGCTGGGGCAACCCCAGCGCACCGGGTGCTCAGCGCGTGGCCCTGACCCCACCGCATGGCATGTCACCCTTGGGCAGGAAGCTTGACATTTTCTGGAAGCACCGGTGTCATTTCACGGGCTTTGCCGTCGCTTTGCGCTTGTGGGGTAACACTATAGAGTTTTTCAGAAAGTGTTGGAGCAACTTTGGTACCTTTTCCATTCAGGCACACTGGGAGTGAGCTGTGGGGCTGCTGCCAGGGGCTCTGCTCAGCACAGCATGGCTGGAGCTGGCCCAGGACCTCCTTCGAAAGACAGACTGGTCAGACACACAGCTATCCTGAATCATCAAGGATAATCCTATGTTCAAGTTCCTACGTTCCAGTTCAAGTTCAAGTTCCTACGTTCCAATTGGTGCCCGTTACCTCTTGTCCTGGATCATCAAAGATGATCCAGGACAAGAGGTAACGGGTACAAACTGGAACCTAGGAACTTCTATCAAAGCATGAGGAGGAACTTCTTTACTTTGAGGGTGGCAGAGCGCTGGAACAGGCTGCCCAGGGAGGCGGTAGAGTCTCCCACCCCAGAAACATTCAAAACCCACCTGGAGGTCATCCTGTGCAACCTGCTGTAGGTGACCCTGCTCTGGCAGGGGGGTTGGGCTGGATGATCTCCAGAGGTCCTTTCCAACCCTAACCAATCTGTGATTCTGTGATCAGAGCTGTTCTTCGAAATCTGTTCCTAGGAAATCGCTGCGAGAAGGAGGATGCACCTGAGGAGCAGGCCTAAGATGGAGGATTGAACAAACAAGTAGCTCTTACCTGAGGAATCGGCTATCCCATGGAACAACTTCTGAGAAAGATTCTGCAACATTACTAGGGGTCCGCCAAAACATACAATTACTTGCCATGTTCCAGTTAAAGCCTAAACTATCGAGTTGGCATTTCTTTTTAAAAGTGTATAAAGAAGCGGTAATGGGCCAAATCTGCAAGCCACTGTAAATCAACACGATTTGCTTGCCTCCGCTGGAACACCCGCTCTCTATTTCAGTTCAGGAGCTAACACACAGTATCTTAATATGCATTTAGGTTAATATTTGCACTTTGCAGGGCTAGGTAGATTGCACGGCTGGCACATATCAGACTAAATGTCACTTCCGAAAGCTAAGGGACCGAACCGGAAGCTGCCATTCAGAGGGACTACCTGACAACATGTGGAACCTCTCCGGAAAAGCCTTCCCACCTCAAGCAACTCCTTTTGATTAATCTTTCACATAGACAATACACCTTATATACACCGACACACCCCCCCGGCCTTTGCCTCCACAGATCCTGTGGTTGGCTAATTAAAGGAGGAGGTGTAACTATCAATCTAATCTGGCTTGTTCTCAAATTTACCATAATTTCCACACTTGAGAGGCTGGTGAAATGAAACAGCACTACTACACTTTCCCATTCATCAGCCGGAAGCAGAACAACTCAGAGAACCGGGCGAAAAATAATTAGGATGCGGGATCAGGTGTTGCGCGCGTGCATCTGTGCCTGTACAGGGGCACGCAGGCACATGAGCATTCACGGGAGGCAGCAGCAGTAGCACGGGGGCAGATGAGCACCACCAGTCATTTGACCTCGACAGGTGAATGCTTGCAGATGTACTCACAGCACACTTATTAGAAGAGGCCCAAATGCCCGAGAAAACTGCCGTCAGATTACGCCGGAAACAACAACGGCTTTTTAAACAACTACAGCCGCCAGAACGGTACCGGCGGCAGCACTGCAGGAGCTGCTCAGGAACCGCTGGGGCAACCCCAGCGCACCGGGTGCTCAGCGCGTGGCCCTGACCCCACCGCATGGCATGTCACCCTTGGGCAGGAAGCTTGACATTTTCTGGAAGCACCGGTGTCATTTCACGGGCTTTGCCGTCGCTTTGCGCTTGTGGGGTAACACTATAGAGTTTTTCAGAAAGTGTTGGAGCAACTTTGGTACCTTTTCCATTCAGGCACACTGGGAGTGAGCTGTGGGGCTGCTGCCAGGGGCTCTGCTCAGCACAGCATGGCTGGAGCTGGCCCAGGACCTCCTTCGAAAGACAGACTGGTCAGACACACAGCTATCCTGAATCATCAAGGATAATCCTATGTTCAAGTTCCTACGTTCCAGTTCAAGTTCAAGTTCCTACGTTCCAATTGGTGCCCGTTACCTCTTGTCCTGGATCATCAAAGATGATCCAGGACAAGAGGTAACGGGTACAAACTGGAACGTAGGAACTTCTATCAAAGCATGAGGAGGAACTTCTTTACTTTGAGGGTGGCAGAGCGCTGGAACAGGCTGCCCGGGGAGGCGGTAGAGTCTCCGACCCCAGAGACATTCAAAACCCGCCTGGAGGTCATCCTGTGCAACCTGCTGTAGGTGACCCTGCTCTGGCAGGGGGGTTGGGCTGGATGATCTCCAGAGCTCCTTTCCAACCCTAACCAATCTGTGATTCTGTGATCAGTGCTGTTCTTCGAAATCTGTTCCTAGGAAATCGCTGCGAGAAGGAGGATGCACCTGAGGAGCAGGCCTAAGATGGAGGATTGAACAAACAAGTAGCTCTTACCTGAGGAATCGGCTATCCCATGGAACAACTTCTGAGAAAGATTCTGCAACATTACTAGGGGTCCGCCAAAACATACAATTACTTGCCATGTTCCAGTTAAAGCCTAAACTATCGAGTTGGCATTTCTTTTTAAAAGTGTATAAAGAAGCGGTAATGGGCCAAATCCGCAAGCCACTGTAAATCAACACGATTTGCTTGCCTCCGCTGGAACACCCGCTCTCTATTTCAGTTCAGGAGCTAACACACAGTATCTTAATATGCATTTAGGTTAATATTTGCACTTTGCAGGGCTAGGTAGATTGCACGGCTGGCACATATCAGACTAAATGTCACTTCCGAAAGCTAAGGGACCGAACCGGAAGCTGCCATTCAGAGGGACTACCTGACAACATGTGGAACCTCTCCGGAAAAGCCTTCCCACCTCAAGCAACTCCTTTTGATTAATCTTTCACATAGACAATACACCTTATATACACCGACACACCCCCCCGGCCTTTGCCTCCACAGATCCTGTGGTTGGCTAATTAAAGGAGGAGGTGTAACTATCAATCTAATCTGGCTTGTTCTCAAATTTACCATAATTTCCACACTTGAGAGGCTGGTGAAATGAAACAGCACTACTACACTTTCCCATTCATCAGCCGGAAGCAGAACAACTCCGAGAACCGGGCGAAAAATAATTAGGATGCGGGATCAGGTGTTGCGCGCGTGCATCTGTGCCTGTACAGGGGCACGCAGGCACATGAGCATTCACGGGAGGCAGCAGCAGTAGCACGGGGGCAGATGAGCACCACCAGTCATTTGACCTCGACAGGTGAATGCTTGCAGATGTACTCACAGCACACTTATTAGAAGAGGCCCAAATGCCCGAGAAAACTGCCGTCAGATTACGCCGGAAACAACAACGGCTTTTTAAACAACTACAGCCGCCAGAACGGTACCGGCGGCAGCACTGCAGGAGCTGCTCAGGAACCGCTGGGGCAACCCCAGCGCACCGGGTGCTCAGCGCGTGGCCCTGACCCCACCGCATGGCATGTCACCCTTGGGCAGGAAGCTTGACATTTTCTGGAAGCACCGGTGTCATTTCACGGGCTTTGCCGTCGCTTTGCGCTTGTGGGGTAACACTATAGAGTTTTTCAGAAAGTGTTGGAGCAACTTTGGTACCTTTTCCATTCAGGCACACTGGGAGTGAGGTGTGGGGCTGCTGCCAGGGGCTCTGCTCAGCACAGCATGGCTGGAGCTGGCCCAGGACCTCCTTCGAAAGACAGACTGGTCAGACACACAGCTATCCTGAATCATCAAGGATAATCCTATGTTCAAGTTCCTACGTTCCAGTTCAAGTTCAAGTTCCTACGTTCCAATTGGTGCCCGTTACCTCTTGTCCTGGATCATCAAAGATGATCCAGGACAAGAGGTAACGGGTACAAACTGGAACCTAGGAACTTCTATCAAAGCATGAGGAGGAACTTCTTTACTTTGAGGGTGGCAGAGCGCTGGAACAGGCTGCCCGGGGAGGCGGTAGAGTCTCCGACCCCAGAGACATTCAAAACCCGCCTGGAGGTCATCCTGTGCAACCTGCTGTAGGTGACCCTGCTCTGGCAGGGGGGTTGGGCTGGATGATCTCCAGAGCTCCTTTCCAACCCTAACCAATCTGTGATTCTGTGATCAGAGCTGTTCTTCGAAATCTGTTCCTAGGAAATCGCTGCGAGAAGGAGGATGCACCTGAGGAGCAGGCCTAAGATGGAGGATTGAACAAACAAGTAGCTCTTACCTGAGGAATCGGCTATCCCATGGAACAACTTCTGGGAAAGATTCTGCAACATTACTAGGGGTCCGCCAAAACATACAATTACTTGCCATGTTCCAGTTAAAGCCTAAACTATCGAGTTGGCATTTCTTTTTAAAAGTGTATAAAGAAGCGGTAATGGGCCAAATCCGCAAGCCACTGTAAATCAACACGATTTGCTTGCCTCCGCTGGAACACCCGCTCTCTATTTCAGTTCAGGAGCTAACACACAGTATCTTAATATGCATTTAGGTTAATATTTGCACTTTGCAGGGCTAGGTAGATTGCACGGCTGGCACATATCAGACTAAATGTCACTTCCGAAAGCTAAGGGACCGAACCGGAAGCTGCCATTCAGAGGGACTACCTGACAACATGTGGAACCTCTCCGGAAAAGCCTTCCCACCTCAAGCAACTCCTTTTGATTAATCTTTCACATAGACAATACACGTTATATACACCGACACACTCCCCCGGCCTTTGCCTCCACAGATCCTGTGGTTGGCTAATTAAAGGAGGAGGTGTAACTATCAATCTAATCTGGCTTGTTCTCAAATTTACCATAATTTCCACACTTGAGAGGCTGGTGAAATGAAACAGCACTACTACACTTTCCCTTTCATCAGCCGGAAGCAGAACAACTCCGAGAACCGGGCGAAAAATAATTAGGATGCGGGATCAGGTGTTGCGCGCGTGCATCTGTGCCTGTACAGGGGCACGCAGGCACATGAGCATTCACGGGAGGCAGCAGCAGTAGCACGGGGGCAGATGAGCACCACCAGTCATTTGACCTCGACAGGTGAATGCTTGCAGATGTACTCACAGCACACTTATTAGAAGAGGCCCAAATGCCCGAGAAAACTGCCGTCAGATTACGCCGGAAACAACAACGGCTTTTTAAACAACTACAGCCGCCAGAACGGTACCGGCGGCAGCACTGCAGGAGCTGCTCAGGAACCGCTGGGGCAACCCCAGCGCACCGGGTGCTCAGCGCGTGGCCCTGACCCCACCGCATGGCATGTCACCCTTGGGCAGGAAGCTTGACATTTTCTGGAAGCACCGGTGTCATTTCACGGGCTTTGCCGTCGCTTTGCGCTTGTGGGGTAACACTATAGAGTTTTTCAGAAAGTGTTGGAGCAACTTTGGTACCTTTTCCATTCAGGCACACTGGGAGTGAGCTGTGGGGCTGCTGCCAGGGGCTCTGCTCAGCACAGCATGGCTGGAGCTGGTCCAGGACCTCCTTCGAAAGACAGACTGGTCAGACACACAGCTATCCTGAATCATCAAGGATAATCCTATGTTCAAGTTCCTACGTTCCAGTTCAAGTTCAAGTTCCTACGTTCCAATTGGTGCCCGTTACCTCTTGTCCTGGATCATCAAAGATGATCCAGGACAAGAGGTAACGGGTACAAACTGGAACGTAGGAACTTCTATCAAAGCATGAGGAGGAACTTCTTTACTTTGAGGGTGGCAGAGCGCTGGAACAGGCTGCCCGGGGAGGCGGTAGAGTCTCCGACCCCAGAGACATTCAAAACCCGCCTGGAGGTCATCCTGTGCAACCTGCTGTAGGTGACCCTGCTCTGGCAGGGGGGTTGGGCTGGATGATCTCCAGAGCTCCTTTCCAACCCTAACTAATCTGTGATTCTGTGATCAGAGCTGTTCTTCGAAATCTGTTCCTAGGAAATCGCTGCGAGAAGGAGGATGCACCTGAGGAGCAGGCCTAAGATGGAGGATTGAACAAACAAGTAGCTCTTACCTGAGGAATCGGCTATCCCATGGAACAACTTCTGAGAAAGATTCTGCAACATTACTAGGGGTCCGCCAAAACATACAATTACTTGCCATGTTCCAGTTAAAGCCTAAACTATCGAGTTGGCATTTCTTTTTAAAAGTGTATAAAGAAGCGGTAATGGGCCAAATCCGCAAGCCACTGTAAATCAACAGGATTTGCTTGCCTCCGCTGGAACACCCGCTCTCTATTTCGGTTCAGGAGCTAACACACAGTATCTTAATATGCATTTATGTTAATATTTGCACTTTGCAGGGCTAGGTAGATTGCACGGCTGGCACATATCAGACTAAATATCACTTCCGAAAGCTAAGGGACCGAACCGGAAGCTGCCATTCAGAGGGACTACCTGACAATATGTGGAACCTCTTCGGAAAAGCCTTCCCACCTCAAGCAACTCCTTTTGATTAATTTTTCACATAGACAATACACGTTATATACACCGACACACCCCCCCGGCCTTTGCCTCCACAGATCCTGTGGTTGGCTAATTAAAGGAGGAGGTGTAACTATCAATCTAATCTGGCTTGTTCTCAAATTTACCATAATTTCCACACTTGAGAGGCTGGTGAAATGAAACAGCACTACTACACTTTCCCTTTCATCAGCCGGAAGCAGAACAACTCCGAGAACCGGGCGAAAAATAATTAGGATGCGGGATCAGGTGTTGCGCGCGTGCATCTGTGCCTGTACAGGGGCACGCAGGCACATGAGCATTCACGGGAGGCAGCAGCAGTAGCACGGGGGGAGATGAGCACCACCAGTCATTTGACCTCGACAGGTGAATGCTTGCAGATGTACTCACAGCACACTTATTAGAAGAGGCCCAAATGCCCGAGAAAACTGCCGTCAGATTACGCCGGAAACAACAACGGCTTTTTAAACAACTACAGCCGCCAGAACGGTACCGGCGACAGCACTGCAGGAGCTGCTCAGGAACCGCTGGGGCAACCCCAGCGCACCGGGTGCTCAGCGCGTGGCCCTGACCCCACCGCATGGCATGTCACCCTTGGGCAGGAAGCTTGACATTTTCTGGAAGCACCGGTGTCATTTCACGGGCTTTGCCGTCGCTTTGCGCTTGTGGGGTAACACTATAGAGTTTTTCAGAAAGTGTTGGAGCAACTTTGGTACCTTTTCCATTCAGGCACACTGGGAGTGAGGTGTGGGGCTGCTGCCAGGGGCTCTGCTCAGCACAGCATGGCTGGAGCTGGCCCAGGACCTCCTTCGAAAGACAGACTGGTCAGACACACAGCTATCCTGAATCATCAAGGATAATCCTATGTTCAAGTTCCTACGTTCCAGTTCAAGTTCAAGTTCCTACGTTCCAATTGGTGCCCGTTACCTCTTGTCCTGGATCATCAAAGATGATCCAGGACAAGAGGTAACGGGTACAAACTGGAACGTAGGAACTTCTATCAAAGCATGAGGAGGAACTTCTTTACTTTGAGGGTGGCAGAGCGCTGGAACAGGCTGCCCAGGGAGGCGGTAGAGTCTTCCACCCCAGAGACATTCAAAACCCGCCTGGAGGTCATCCTGTGCAACCTGCTGTAGGTGACCCTGCTCTGGCAGGGGGTTGGACTGGATGATCTCCAGAGCTCCTTTCCAACCCTAACCAATCTGTGATTCTGTGATCAGAGCTGTTCTTCGAAATCTGTTCCTAGGAAATCGCTGCGAGAAGGAGGATGCACCTGAGGAGCAGGCCTAAGATGGAGGATTGAACAAACAAGTAGCTCTTACCTGAGGAATCGGCTATCCCATGGAACAACTTCTGAGAAAGATTCTGCAACATTACTAGGGGTCCGCCAAAACATACAATTACTTGCCATGTTCCAGTTAAAGCCTAAACTATCGAGTTGGCATTTCTTTTTAAAAGTGTATAAAGAAGCGGTAATGGGCCAAATCCGCAAGCCACTGTAAATCAACACGATTTGCTTGCCTCCGCTGGAACACCCGCTCTCTATTTCAGTTCAGGAGCTAACACACAGTATCTTAATATGCATTTAGGTTAATATTTGCACTTTGCAGGGCTAGGTAGATTGCACGGCTGGCACATATCAGACTAAATGTCACTTCCGAAAGCTAAGGGACCGAACCGGAAGCTGCCATTCAGAGGGACTACCTGACAACATGTGGAACCTCTCCGGAAAAGCCTTCCCACCTCAAGCAACTCCTTTTGATTAATCTTTCACATAGACAATACACCTTATATACACCGACACACCCCCCCGGCCTTTGCCTCCACAGATCCTGTGGTTGGCTAATTAAAGGAGGAGGTGTAACTATCAATCTAATCTGGCTTGTTCTCAAATTTACCATAATTTCCACACTTGAGAGGCTGGTGAAATGAAACAGCACTACTACACTTTCCCATTCATCAGCCGGAAGCAGAACAACTCCGAGAACCGGGCGAAAAATAATTAGGATGCGGGATCAGGTGTTGCGCGCGTGCATCTGTGCCTGTACAGGGGCACGCAGGCACATGAGCATTCACGGGAGGCAGCAGCAGTAGCACGGGGGCAGATGAGCACCACCAGTCATTTGACCTCGACAGGTGAATGCTTGCAGATGTACTCACAGCACACTTATTAGAAGAGGCCCAAATGCCCGAGAAAACTGCCGTCAGATTACGCCGGAAACAACAACGGCTTTTTAAACAACTACAGCCGCCAGAACGGTACCGGCGGCAGCACTGCAGGAGCTGCTCAGGAACCGCTGGGGCAACCCCAGCGCACCGGGTGCTCAGCGCGTGGCCCTGACCCCACCGCATGGCATGTCACCCTTGGGCAGGAAGCTTGACATTTTCTGGAAGCACCGGTGTCATTTCACGGGCTTTGCCGTCGCTTTGCGCTTGTGGGGTAACACTATAGAGTTTTTCAGAAAGTGTTGGAGCAACTTTGGTACCTTTTCCATTCAGGCACACTGGGAGTGAGCTGTGGGGCTGCTGCCAGGGGCTCTGCTCAGCACAGCATGGCTGGAGCTGGCCCAGGACCTCCTTCGAAAGACAGACTGGTCAGACACACAGCTATCCTGAATCATCAAGGATAATCCTATGTTCAAGTTCCTACGTTCCAGTTCAAGTTCAAGTTCCTACGTTCCAATTGGTGCCCGTTACCTCTTGTCCTGGATCATCAAAGATGATCCAGGACAAGAGGTAACGGGTACAAACTGGAACGTAGGAACTTCTATCAAAGCATGAGGAGGAACTTCTTTACTTTGAGGGTGGCAGAGCGCTGGAACAGGCTGCCCGGGGAGGCGGTAGAGTCTCCGACCCCAGAGACATTCAAAACCCGCCTGGAGGTCATCCTGTGCAACCTGCTGTAGGTGACCCTGCTCTGGCAGGGGGGTTGGGCTGGATGATCTCCAGAGCTCCTTTCCAACCCTAACCAATCTGTGATTCTGTGATCAGAGCTGTTCTTCGAAATCTGTTCCTAGGAAATCGCTGCGAGAAGGAGGATGCACCTGAGGAGCAGGCCTAAGATGGAGGATTGAACAAACAAGTAGCTCTTACCTGAGGAATCGGCTATCCCATGGAACAACTTCTGAGAAAGATTCTGCAACATTACTAGGGGTCCGCGAAAACATACAATTACTTGCCATGTTCCAGTTAAAGCCTAAACTATCGAGTTGGCATTTCTTTTTAAAAGTGTATAAAGAAGCGGTAATGGGCCAAATCCGCAAGCCACTGTAAATCAACACGATTTGCTTGCCTCCGCTGGAACACCCGCTCTCTATTTCAGTTCAGGAGCTAACACACACTATCTTAATATGCATTTAGGTTAATATTTGCACTTTGTGGGGCTAGGTAGATTGCACGGCTGGCACATATCAGACTAAATGTCACTTCCGAAAGCTAAGGGACCGAACCGGAAGCTGCCATTCAGAGGGACTACCTGACAACATGTGGAACCTCTCCGGAAAAGCCTTCCCACCTCAAGCAACTCCTTTTGATTAATCTTTCACATAGACAATACACCTTATATACACCGACACACCCCCCCGGCCTTTGCCTCCACAGATCCTGTGGTTGGCTAATTAAAGGAGGAGGTGTAACTATCAATCTAATCTGGCTTGTTCTCAAATTTACCATAATTTCCACACTTGAGAGGCTGGTGAAATGAAACAGCACTACTACACTTTCCCATTCATCAGCCGGAAGCAGAACAACTCCGAGAACCGGGCGAAAAATAATTAGGATGCGGGATCAGGTGTTGCGCGCGTGCATCTGTGCCTGTACAGGGGCACGCAGGCACATGAGCATTCACGGGAGGCAGCAGCAGTAGCACGGGGGCAGATGAGCACCACCAGTCATTTGACCTCGACAGGTGAATGCTTGCAGATGTACTCACAGCACACTTATTAGAAGAGGCCCAAATGCCCGAGAAAACTGCCGTCAGATTACGCCGGAAACAACAACGGCTTTTTAAACAACTACAGCCGCCAGAACGGTACCGGCGGCAGCACTGCAGGAGCTGCTCAGGAACCGCTGGGGCAACCCCAGCGCACCGGGTGCTCAGCGCGTGGCCCTGACCCCACCGCATGGCATGTCACCCTTGGGCAGGAAGCTTGACGTTTTCTGGAAGCACCGGTGTCATTTCACGGGCTTTGCCGTCGCTTTGCGCTTGTGGGGTAACACTATAGGGTTTTTCAGAAAGTGTTGGAGCAACTTTGGTACCTTTTCCATTCAGGCACACTGGGAGTGAGCTGTGGGGCTGCTGCCAGGGGCTCTGCTCAGCACAGCATGGCTGGAGCTGGCCCAGGACCTCCTTCGAAAGACAGACTGGTCAGACACACAGCTATCCTGAATCATCAAGGATAATCCTATGTTCAAGTTCCTACGTTCCAGTTCAAGTTCAAGTTCCTACGTTCCAATTGGTGCCCGTTACCTCTTGTCCTGGATCATCAAAGATGATCCAGGACAAGAGGTAACGGGTACAAACTGGAACGTAGGAACTTCTATCAAAGCATGAGGAGGAACTTCTTTACTTTGAGGGTGGCAGAGCGCTGGAACAGGCTGCCCAGGGAGGCGGTAGAGTCTTCCACCCCAGAGACATTCAAAACCCGCCTGGAGGTCATCCTGTGCAACGTGCTGTAGGTGACCCTGCTCTGGCAGGGGGTTGGACTGGATGATCTCCAGAGGTCCTTTCCAACCCTAACCAATCTGTGATTCTGTGATCAGAGCTGTTCTTCGAAATCTGTTCCTAGGAAATCGCTGCGAGAAGGAGGATGCACCTGAGGAGCAGGCCTAAGATGGAGGATTGAACAAACAAGTAGCTCTTACCTGAGGAATCGGCTATCCCATGGAACAACTTCTGAGAAAGATTCTGCAACATTACTAGGGGTCCGCCAAAACATACAATTACTTGCCATGTTCCAGTTAAAGCCTAAACTATCGAGTTGGCATTTCTTTTTAAAAGTGTATAAAGAAGCGGTAATGGGCCAAATCCGCAAGCCACTGTAAATCAACACGATTTGCTTGCCTCCGCTGGAACACCCGCTCTCTATTTCAGTTCAGGAGCTAACACACACTATCTTAATATGCATTTAGGTTAATATTTGCACTTTGCAGGGCTAGGTAGATTGCACGGCTGGCACATATCAGACTAAATGTCACTTCCGAAAGCTAAGGGACCGAACCGGAAGCTGCCATTCAGAGGGACTACCTGACAACATGTGGAATCTCTCCGGAAAAGCCTTCCCACCTCAAGCAACTCCTTTTGATTAATCTTTCACATAGACAATACACGTTATATACACCGACACACCCCCCCGGCCTTTGCCTCCACAGATCCTGTGGTTGGCTAATTAAAGGAGGAGGTGTAACTATCAATCTAATCTGGCTTGTTCTCAAATTTACCATAATTTCCACACTTGAGAGGCTGGTGAAATGAAACAGCACTACTACACTTTCCCATTCATCAGCCGGAAGCAGAACAACTCCGAGAACCGGGCGAAAAATAATTAGGATGCGGGATCAGGTGTTGCGCGCGTGCATCTGTGCCTGTACAGGGGCACGCAGGCACATGAGCATTCACGGGAGGCAGCAGCAGTAGCACGGGGGCAGATGAGCACCACCAGTCATTTGACCTCGACAGGTGAATGCTTGCAGATGTACTCACAGCACACTTATTAGAAGAGGCCCAAATGCCCGAGAAAACTGCCGTCAGATTACGCCGGAAACAACAACGGCTTTTTAAACAACTACAGCCGCCAGAACGGTACCGGCGGCAGCACTGCAGGAGCTGCTCAGGAACCGCTGGGGCAACCCCAGCGCACCGGGTGCTCAGCGCGTGGCCCTGACCCCACCGCATGGCATGTCACCCTTGGGCAGGAAGCTTGACATTTTCTGGAAGCACCGGTGTCATTTCACGGGCTTTGCCGTCGCTTTGCGCTTGTGGGGTAACACTATAGAGTTTTTCAGAAAGTGTTGGAGCAACTTTGGTACCTTTTCCATTCAGGCACACTGGGAGTGAGGTGTGGGGCTGCTGCCAGGGGCTCTGCTCAGCACAGCATGGCTGGAGCTGGCCCAGGACCTCCTTCGAAAGACAGACTGGTCAGACACACAGCTATCCTGAATCATCAAGGATAATCCTATGTTCAAGTTCCTACGTTCCAGTTCAAGTTCAAGTTCCTACGTTCCAATTGGTGCCCGTTACCTCTTGTCCTGGATCATCAAAGATGATCCAGGACAAGAGGTAACGGGTACAAACTGGAACGTAGGAACTTCTATCAAAGCATGAGGAGGAACTTCTTTACTTTGAGGGTGGCAGAGCGCTGGAACAGGCTGCCCGGGGAGGCGGTAGAGTCTCCCACCCCAGAGACATTCAAAACCCGCCTGGAGGTCATCCTGTGCAACCTGCTGTAGGTGACCCTGCTCTGGCAGGGGGGTTGGACTGGATGATCTCCAGAGCTCCTTTCCAACCCTAACCAATCTGTGATTCTGTGATCAGAGCTGTTCTTCGAAATCTGTTCCTAGGAAATCGCTGCGAGAAGGAGGATGCACCTGAGGAGCAGGCCTAAGATGGAGGATTGAACAAACAAGTAGCTCTTACCTGAGGAATCGGCTATCCCATGGAACAACTTTAGAGAAAGATTCTGCAACATTACTAGGGGTCCGCCAAAACATACAATTACTTGCCATGTTCCAGTTAAAGCCTAAACTATCGAGTTGGCATTTCTTTTTAAAAGTGTATAAAGAAGCGGTAATGGGCCAAATCCTCAAGCCACTCTAAATCAACACGATTTGCTTGCCTCCGCTGGAACACCCGCTCTCTATTTCAGTTCAGGAGCTAACACACACTATCTTAATATGCATTTAGGTTAATATTTGCACTTTGCAGGGCTAGGTAGATTGCACGGCTGGCACATATCAGACTAAATGTCACTTCCGAAAGCTAAGGGACCGAACCGGAAGCTGCCATTCAGAGGGACTACCTGACAACATGTGGAACCTCTCCGGAAAAGCCTTCCCACCTCAAGCAACTCCTTTTGATTAATCTTTCACATAGACAATACACGTTATATACACCGACACACCCCCCCGGCCTTTGCCTCCACAGATCCTGTGGTTGGCTAATTAAAGGAGGAGGTGTAACTATCAATCTAATCTGGCTTGTTCTCAAATTTACCATAATTTCCACACTTGAGAGGCTGGTGAAATGAAACAGCACTACTACACTTTCCCATTCATCAGCCGGAAGCAGAACAACTCCGAGAACCGGGCGAAAAATAATTAGGATGCGGGATCAGGTGTTGCGCGCGTGCATCTGTGCCTGTACAGGGGCACGCAGGCACATGAGCATTCACGGGAGGCAGCAGCAGTAGCACGGGGGCAGATGAGCACCACCAGTCATTTGACCTCGACAGGTGAATGCTTGCAGATGTACTCACAGCACACTTATTAGAAGAGGCCCAAATGCCCGAGAAAACTGCCGTCAGATTACGCCGGAAACAACAACGGCTTTTTAAACAACTACAGCCGCCAGAACGGTACCGGCGGCAGCACTGCAGGAGCTGCTCAGGAACCGCTGGGGCAACCCCAGCGCACCGGGTGCTCAGCGCGTGGCCCTGACCCCACCGCATGGCATGTCACCCTTGGGCAGGAAGCTTGACGTTTTCTGGAAGCACCGGTGTCATTTCACGGGCTTTGCCGTCGCTTTGCGCTTGTGGGGTAACACTATAGGGTTTTTCAGAAAGTGTTGGAGCAACTTTGGTACCTTTTCCATTCAGGCACACTGGGAGTGAGCTGTGGGGCTGCTGCCAGGGGCTCTGCTCAGCACAGCATGGCTGGAGCTGGCCCAGGACCTCCTTCGAAAGACAGACTGGTCAGACACACAGCTATCCTGAATCATCAAGGATAATCCTATGTTCAAGTTCCTACGTTCCAATTGAAGTTCAAGTTCCTACGTTCCAATTGGTGCCCGTTACCTCTTGTCCTGGATCATCAAAGATGATCCAGGACAAGAGGTAACGGGTACAAACTGGAACGTAGGAACTTCTATCAAAGCATGAGGAGGAACTTCTTTACTTTGAGGGTGGCAGAGCGCTGGAACAGGCTGCCCGGGGAGGCGGTAGAGTCTCCGACCCCAGAGACATTCAAAACCCGCCTGGAGGTCATCCTGTGCAACCTGCTGTAGGTGACCCTGCTCTGGCAGGGGGGTTGGGCTGGATGATCTCCAGAGCTCCTTTCCAACCCTAACCAATCTGTGATTCTGTGATCAGAGCTGTTCTTCGAAATCTGTTCCTAGGAAATCGCTGCGAGAAGGAGGATGCACCTGAGGAGCAGGCCTAAGATGGAGGATTGAACAAACAAGTAGCTCTTACCTGAGGAATCGGCTATCCCATGGAACAACTTCTGAGAAAGATTCTGCAACATTACTAGGGGTCCGCGAAAACATACAATTACTTGCCATGTTCCAGTTAAAGCCTAAACTATCGAGTTGGCATTTCTTTTTAAAAGTGTATAAAGAAGCGGTAATGGGCCAAATCCGCAAGCCACTGTAAATCAACAGGATTTGCTTGCCTCCGCTGGAACACCCGCTCTCTATTTCAGTTCAGGAGCTAACACACAGTATCTTAATATGCATTTATGTTAATATTTGCACTTTGCGGGGCTAGGTAGATTGCACGGCTGGCACATATCAGACTAAATGTCACTTCCGAAAGCTAAGGGACCGAACCGGAAGCTGCCATTCAGAGGGACTACCTGACAACATGTGGAACCTCTCCGGAAAAGCCTTCCCACCTCAAGCAACTCCTTTTGATTAATCTTTCACATAGACAATACACGTTATATACACCGACACACCCCCCCGGCCTTTGCCTCCACAGATCCTGTGGTTGGCTAATTAAAGGAGGAGGTGTAACTATCAATCTAATCTGGCTTGTTCTCATATTTACCATAATTTCCACACTTGAGAGGCTGGTGAAATGAAACAGCACTACTACACTTTCCCATTCATCAGCCGGAAGCAGAACAACTCAGAGAACCGGGCGAAAAATAATTAGGATGCGGGATCAGGTGTTGCGCGCGTGCATCTGTGCCTGTACAGGGGCACGCAGGCACATGAGCATTCACGGGAGGCAGCAGCAGTAGCACGGGGGCAGATGAGCACCACCAGTCATTTGACCTCGACAGGTGAATGCTTGCAGATGTACTCACAGCACACTTATTAGAAGAGGCCCAAATGCCCGAGAAAACTGCCGTCAGATTACGCCGGAAACAACAACGGCTTTTTAAACAACTACAGCCGCCAGAACGGTACCGGCGGCAGCACTGCAGGAGCTGCTCAGGAACCGCTGGGGCAACCCCAGCGCACCGGGTGCTCAGCGCGTGGCCCTGACCCCACCGCATGGCATGTCACCCTTGGGCAGGAAGCTTGACATTTTCTGGAAGCACCGGTGTCATTTCACGGGCTTTGCCGTCGCTTTGCGCTTGTGGGGTAACACTATAGAGTTTTTCAGAAAGTGTTGGAGCAACTTTGGTACCTTTTCCATTCAGGCACACTGGGAGTGAGCTGTGGGGCTGCTGCCAGGGGCTCTGCTCAGCACAGCATGGCTGGAGCTGGCCCAGGACCTCCTTCGAAAGACAGACTGGTCAGACACACAGCTATCCTGAATCATCAAGGATAATCCTATGTTCAAGTTCCTACGTTCCAGTTCAAGTTCAAGTTCCTACGTTCCAATTGGTGCCCGTTACCTCTTGTCCTGGATCATCAAAGATGATCCAGGACAAGAGGTAACGGGTACAAACTGGAACGTAGGAACTTCTATCAAAGCATGAGGAGGAACTTCTTTACTTTGAGGGTGGCAGAGCGCTGGAACAGGCTGCCCAGGGAGGCGGTAGAGTCTCCGACCCCAGAGACATTCAAAACCCGCCTGGAGGTCATCCTGTGCAACCTGCTGTAGGTGACCCTGCTCTGGCAGGGGGGTTGGGCTGGATGATCTCCAGAGCTCCTTTCCAACCCTAACCAATCTGTGATTCTGTGATCAGAGCTGTTCTTCGAAATCTGTTCGTAGGAAATCGCTGCGAGAAGGAGGATGCACCTGAGGAGCAGGCCTAAGATGGAGGATTGAACAAACAAGTAGCTCTTACCTGAGGAATCGGCTATCCCATGGAACAACTTCTGAGAAAGATTCTGCAACATTACTAGGGGTCCGCCAAAACATACAATTACTTGCCATGTTCCAGTTAAAGCCTAAACTATCGAGTTGGCATTTCTTTTTAAAAGTGTATAAAGAAGCGGTAATGGGCCAAATCCGCAAGCCACTGTAAATCAACACGATTTGCTTGCCTCCGCTGGAACACCCGCTCTCTATTTCAGTTCAGGAGCTAACACACAGTATCTTAATATGCATTTATGTTAATATTTGCACTTTGTGGGGCTAGGTAGATTGCACGGCTGGCACATATCAGACTAAATGTCATTTCCGAAAGCTAAGGGACCGAACCGGAAGCTGCCATTCAGAGGGACTACCTGACAACATGTGGAACCTCTCCGGAAAAGCCTTCCCACCTCAAGCAACTCCTTTTGATTAATCTTTCACATAGACAATACACCTTATATACACCGACACACCCCCCCGGCCTTTGCCTCCACAGATCCTGTGGTTGGCTAATTAAAGGAGGAGGTGTAACTATTAATCTAATCTGGCTTGTTCTCAAATTTACCATAATTTCCACACTTGAGAGGCTGGTGAAATGAAACAGCACTACTACACTTTCCCATTCATCAGCCGGAAGCAGAACAACTCAGAGAACCGGGCGAAAAATAATTAGGATGCGGGATCAGGTGTTGCGCGCGTGCATCTGTGCCTGTACAGGGGCACGCAGGCACATGAGCATTCACGGGAGGCAGCAGCAGCAGCACGGGGGCAGATGAGCACCACCAGTCATTTGACCTCGACAGGTGAATGCTTGCAGATGTACTCACAGCACACTTATTAGAAGAGGCCCAAATGCCCGAGAAAACTGCCGTCAGATTACGCCGGAAACAACAACGGCTTTTTAAACAACTACAGCCGCCAGAACAGTACCGGCGGCAGCACTGCAGGAGCTGCTCAGGAACCGCTGGGGCAACCCCAGCGCACCGGGTGCTCAGCGCGTGGCCCTGACCCCACCGCATGGCATGTCACCCTTGGGCAGGAAGCTTGACATTTTCTGGAAGCACCGGTGTCATTTCACGGGCTTTGCCGTCGCTTTGCGCTTGTGGGGTAACACTATAGAGTTTTTCAGAAAGTGTTGGAGCAACTTTGGTACCTTTTCCATTCAGGCACACTGGGAGTGAGCTGTGGGGCTGCTGCCAGGGGCTCTGCTCAGCACAGCATGGCTGGAGCTGGCCCAGGACCTCCTTCGAAAGACAGACTGGTCAGACACACAGCTATCCTGAATCATCAAGGATAATCCTATGTTCAAGTTCCTACGTTCCAGTTCAAGTTCAAGTTCCTACGTTCCAATTGGTGCCCGTTACCTCTTGTCCTGGATCATCAAAGATGATCCAGGACAAGAGGTAACGGGTACAAACTGGAACGTAGGAACTTCTATCAAAGCATGAGGAGGAACTTCTTTACTTTGAGGGTGGCAGAGCGCTGGAACAGGCTGCCCAGGGAGGCGGTAGAGTCTTCCACCCCAGAGACATTCAAAACCCGCCTGGAGGTCATCCTGTGCAACCTGCTGTAGGTGACCCTGCTCTGGCAGGGGGTTGGACTGGATGATCTCCAGAGCTCCTTTCCAACCCTAACCAATCTGTGATTCTGTGATCAGAGCTGTTCTTCGAAATCTGTTCCTAGGAAATCGCTGCGAGAAGGAGGATGCACCTGAGGAGCAGGCCTAAGATGGAGGATTGAACAAACAAGTAGCTCTTACCTGAGGAATCGGCTATCCCATGGAACAACTTCTGAGAAAGATTCTGCAACATTACTAGGGGTCCGCCAAAACATACAATTACTTGCCATGTTCCAGTTAAAGCCTAAACTATCGAGTTGGCATTTCTTTTTAAAAGTGTATAAAGAAGCGGTAATGGGCCAAATCCTCAAGCCACTGTAAATCAACACGATTTGCTTGCCTCCGCTGGAACACCCGCTCTCTATTGCAGTTCAGGAGCTAACACACAGTATCTTAATATGCATTTAGGTTAATATTTGCACTTTGCAGGGCTAGGTAGATTGCACGGCTGGCACATATCAGACTAAATGTCACTTCCGAAAGCTAAGGGACCGAACCGGAAGCTGCCATTCAGAGGGACTACCTGACAACATGTGGAACCTCTCCGGAAAAGCCTTCCCACCTCAAGCAACTCCTTTTGATTAATCTTTCACATAGACAATACACGTTAATCTTTCACATAGACAATACACGTTATATACACCGACACACACCCCCGGCCTTTGCCTCCACAGATCCTGTGGTTGGCTGATTAAAGGAGGAGGTGTAACTATCAATCTAATCTGGCTTGTTCTCAAATTTACCATAATTTCCACACTTGAGAGGCTGGTGAAATGAAACAGCACTACTACACTTTCCCATTCATCAGCCGGAAGCAGAACAACTCAGAGAACCGGGCGAAAAATAATTAGGATGCGGGATCAGGTGTTGCGCGCGTGCATCTGTGCCTGTACAGGGGCACGCAGGCACATGAGCATTCACGGGAGGCAGCAGCAGTAGCACGGGGGCAGATGAGCACCACCAGTCATTTGACCTCGACAGGTGAATGCTTGCAGATGTACTCACAGCACACTTATTCGAAGAGGCCCAAATGCCCAAGAAAACTGCCGTCAGATTACGCCGGAAACAACAACGGCTTTTTAAACAACTACAGCCGCCAGAACGGTACCGGCGGCAGCACTGCAGGAGCTGCTCAGGAACCGCTGGGGCAACCCCAGCGCACCGGGTGCTCAGCGCGTGGCCCTGACCCCACCGCATGGCATGTCACCCTTGGGCAGGAAGCTTGACATTTTCTGGAAGCACCGGTGTCATTTCACGGGCTTTGCCGTCGCTTTGCGCTTGTGGGGTAACACTATAGAGTTTTTCAGAAAGTGTTGGAGCAACTTTGGTACCTTTTCCATTCAGGCACACTGGGAGTGAGCTGTGGGGCTGCTGCCAGGGGCTCTGCTCAGCACAGCATGGCTGGAGCTGGCCCAGGACCTCCTTCGAAAGACAGACTGGTCAGACACACAGCTATCCTGAATCATCAAGGATAATCCTATGTTCAAGTTCAAGTTCCTACCTTCCAGTTCAAGTTCAAGTTCCTACGTTCCAATTGGTGCCCGTTACCTCTTGTCCTGGATCATCAAAGATGATCCAGGACAAGAGGTAACGGGTACAAACTGGAACCTAGGAACTTCTATCAAAGCATGAGGAGGAACTTCTTTACTTTGAGGGTGGCAGAGCGCTGGAACAGGCTGCCCAGGGAGGCGGTAGAGTCTCCCACCCCAGAAACATTCAAAACCCGCCTGGAGGTCATCCTGTGCAACCTGCTGTAGGTGACCCTGCCCTGGCAGGGGGGTTGGACTGGATGATCTCCAGAGCTCCTTTCCAACCCTAACCAATCTGTGATTCTGTGATCAGAGCTGTTCTTCGAAATCTGTTCCTAGGAAATCGCTGCGAGAAGGAGGATGCACCTGAGGAGCAGGCCTAAGATGGAGGATTGAACAAACAAGTAGCTCTTACCTGAGGAATCGGCTATCCCATGGAACAACTTCTGAGAAAGATTCTGCAACATTACTAGGGGTCCGCCAAAACATACAATTACTTGCCATGTTCCAGTTAAAGCCTAAACTATCGAGTTGGCATTTCTTTTTAAAAGTGTATAAAGAAGCGGTAATGGGCCAAATCCGCAAGCCACTGTAAATCAACACGATTTGCTTGCCTCCGCTGGAACACCCGCTCTCTATTTCGGTTCAGGAGCTAACACACAGTATCTTAATATGCATTTATGTTAATATTTGCACTTTGCAGGGCTAGGTAGATTGCACGGCTGGCACATATCAGACTAAATATCACTTCCGAAAGCTAAGGGACCGAACCGGAAGCTGCCATTCAGAGGGACTACCTGACAATATGTGGAACCTCTTCGGAAAAGCCTTCCCACCTCAAGCAACTCCTTTTGATTAATTTTTCACATAGACAATACACGTTATATACACCGACACACCCCCCCGGCCTTTGCCTCCACAGATCCTGTGGTTGGCTAATTAAAGGAGGAGGTGTAACTATCAATCTAATCTGGCTTGTTCTCAAATTTACCATAATTTCCACACTTGAGAGGCTGGTGAAATGAAACAGCACTACTACACTTTCCCTTTCATCAGCCGGAAGCAGAACAACTCCGAGAACCGGGCGAAAAATAATTAGGATGCGGGATCAGGTGTTGCGCGCGTGCATCTGTGCCTGTACAGGGGCACGCAGGCACATGAGCATTCACGGGAGGCAGCAGCAGTAGCACGGGGGGAGATGAGCACCACCAGTCATTTGACCTCGACAGGTGAATGCTTGCAGATGTACTCACAGCACACTTATTAGAAGAGGCCCAAATGCCCGAGAAAACTGCCGTCAGATTACGCCGGAAACAACAACGGCTTTTTAAACAACTACAGCCGCCAGAACGGTACCGGCGACAGCACTGCAGGAGCTGCTCAGGAACCGCTGGGGCAACCCCAGCGCACCGGGTGCTCAGCGCGTGGCCCTGACCCCACCGCATGGCATGTCACCCTTGGGCAGGAAGCTTGACATTTTCTGGAAGCACCGGTGTCATTTCACGGGCTTTGCCGTCGCTTTGCGCTTGTGGGGTAACACTATAGAGTTTTTCAGAAAGTGTTGGAGCAACTTTGGTACCTTTTCCATTCAGGCACACTGGGAGTGAGCTGTGGGGCTGCTGCCAGGGGCTCTGCTCAGCACAGCATGGCTGGAGCTGGCCCAGGACCTCCTTCGAAAGACAGACTGGTCAGACACACAGCTATCCTGAATCATCAAGGATAATCCTATGTTCAAGTTCAAGTTCCTACCTTCCAGTTCAAGTTCAAGTTCCTACGTTCCAATTGGTGCCCGTTACCTCTTGTCCTGGATCATCAAAGATGATCCAGGACAAGAGGTAACGGGTACAAACTGGAACCTAGGAACTTCTATCAAAGCATGAGGAGGAACTTCTTTACTTTGAGGGTGGCAGAGCGCTGGAACAGGCTGCCCAGGGAGGTGGTAGAGTCTCCCACCCCAGAGACATTCAAAACCCGCCTGGAGGTCATCCTGTGCAACCTGCTGTAGGTGACCCTGCTCTGGCAGGGGGGTTGCACTACATGATCTCCAGAGCTCCTTTCCAACCCTAACCAATCTGTGATTCTGTGATCAGAGCTGTTCTTCAAAATCTGTTCCTAGGAAATCGCTGCGAGAAGGAGGATGCACCTGAGGAGCAGGCCTAAGATGGAGGATTGAACAAACAAGTAGCTCTTACCTGAGGAATCGGCTATCCCATGGAACAACTTCTGAGAAAGATTCTGCAACATTACTAGGGGTCCGCCAAAACATACAATTACTTGCCATGTTCCAGTTAAAGCCTAAACTATCGAGTTGGCATTTCTTTTTAAAAGTGTATAAAGAAGCGGTAATGGGCCAAATCCGCAAGCCACTGTAAATCAACACGATTTGCTTGCCTCCGCTGGAACACCCGCTCTCTATTTCAGTTCAGGAGCTAACACACACTATCTTAATATGCATTTAGGTTAATATTTGCACTTTGCAGGGCTAGGTAGATTGCACGGCTGGCACATATCAGACTAAATGTCACTTCCGAAAGCTAAGGGACCGAACCGGAAGCTGCCATTCAGAGGGACTACCTGACAATATGTGGAACCTCTCCGGAAAAGCCTTCCCACCTCAAGCAACTCCTTTTGATTAATCTTTCACATAGACAATACACGTTATATACACCGACACACCCCCCCGGCCTTTGCCTCCACAGATCCTGTGGTTGGCTAATTAAAGGAGGAGGTGTAACTATCAATCTAATCTGGCTTGTTCTCAAATTTACCATAATTTCCACACTTGAGAGGCTGGTGAAATGAAACAGCACTACTACACTTTCCCATTCATCAGCCAGAAGCAGAACAACTCAGAGAACCGGGCGAAAAATAATTAGGATGCGGGATCAGGTGTTGCGCGCGTGCATCTGTGCCTGTACAGGGGCACGCAGGCACATGAGCATTCACGGGAGGCAGCAGCAGTAGCACGGGGGCAGATGAGCACCACCAGTCATTTGACCTCGACAGGTGAATGCTTGCAGATGTACTCACAGCACACTTATTAGAAGAGGCCCAAATGCCCGAGAAAACTGCCGTCAGATTACGCCGGAAACAACAACGGCTTTTTAAACAACTACAGCCGCCAGAACGGTACCGGCGGCAGCACTGCAGGAGCTGCTCAGGAACCGCTGGGGCAACCCCAGCGCACCGGGTGCTCAGCGTGTGGCCCTGACCCCACCGCATGGCATGTCACCCTTGGGCAGGAAGCTTGACATTTTCTGGAAGCACCGGTGTCATTTCACGGGCTTTGCCGTCGCTTTGCGTTTGTGGGGTAACACTATAGAGTTTTTCAGAGAGTGTTGGAGCAACTTTGGTACCTTTTCCATTCAGGCATACTGGGAGTGAGCTGTGGGGCTGCTGCCAGGGGCTCTGCTCAGCACAGCATGGCTGGAGCTGGCCCAGGACCTCCTTCGAAAGACAGACTGGTCAGACACACAGCTATCCTGAATCATCAAGGATAATCCTATGTTCAAGTTCAAGTTCCTACGTTCCAGTTCAAGTTCAAGTTCCTACGTTCCAATTGGTGCCCGTTACCTCTTGTCCTGGATCATCAAAGATGATCCAGGACAAGAGGTAACGGGTACAAACTGGAACCTAGGAACTTCTATCAAAGCATGAGGAGGAACTTCTTTACTTTGAGGGTGGCAGAGCGCTGGAACAGGCTGCCCAGGGAGGCGGTAGAGTCTCCCACCCCAGAGACATTCAAAACCCGCCTGGAGGTCATCCTGTGCAACCTGCTGTAGGTGACCCTGCTCTGGCAGGGGGGTTGCACTACATGATCTCCAGAGCTCCTTTCCAACCCTAACCAATCTGTGATTCTGTGATCAGAGCTGTTCTTCGAAATCTGTTCCTAGGAAATCGCTGCGAGAAGGAGGATGCACCTGAGGAGCAGGCCTAAGATGGAGGATTGAACAAACAAGTAGCTCTTACCTGAGGAATCGGCTATCCCATGGAACAACTTCTGAGAAAGATTCTGCAACATTACTAGGGGTCCGCCAAAACATACAATTACTTGCCATGTTCCAGTTAAAGCCTAAACTATCGAGTTGGCATTTCTTTAAAAAGTGTATAAAGAAGCGGTAATGGGCCAAATCCTCAAGCCACTCTAAATCAACACGATTTGCTTGCCTCCGCTGGAACACCCGCTCTCTATTTCAGTTCAGGAGCTAACACACAGTATCTTAATATGCATTTATGTTAATATTTGCACTTTGCAGGGCTAGGTAGATTGCACGGCTGGCACATATCAGACTAAATGTCACTTCCGAAAGCTAAGGGACCGAACCGGAAGCTGCCATTCAGAGGGACTACCTGACAACATGTGGAACCTCTCCGGAAAAGCCTTCCCACCTCAAGCAACTCCTTTTGATTAATCTTTCACATAGACAATACACCTTATATACACCGACACACCCCCCCGGCCTTTGCCTCCACAGATCCTGTGGTTGGCTAATTAAAGGAGGAGGTGTAACTATCAATCTAATCTGGCTTGTTCTCAAATTTACCATAATTTCCACACTTGAGAGGCTGGTGAAATGAAACAGCACTACTACACTTTCCCATTCATCAGCCAGAAGCAGAACAACTCAGAGAACCGGGCGAAAAATAATTAGGATGCGGGATCAGGTGTTGCGCGCGTGCTTCTGTGCCTGTACAGGGGCACGCAGGCACATGAGCATTCACGGGAGGCAGCAGCAGCAGTAGCACGGGGGGAGATGAGCACCACCAGTCATTTGACCTCGACAGGTGAATGCTTGCAGATGTACTCACAGCACACTTATTAGAAGAGGCCCAAATGCCCGAGAAAACTGCCGTCAGATTACGCCGGAAACAACAACGGCTTTTTAAACAACTACAGCCGCCAGAACGGTACCGGCGGCAGCACTGCAGGAGCTGCTCAGGAACCGCTGGGGCAACCCCAGCGCACCGGGTGCTCAGCGCGTGGCCCTGACACCACCGCATGGCATGTCACCCTTGGGCAGGAAGCTTGACATTTTCTGGAAGCACCGGTGTCATTTCACGGGCTTTGCCGTCGCTTTGCGCTTGTGGGGTAACACTATAGAGTTTTTCAGAAAGTGTTGGAGCAACTTTGGTACCTTTTCCATTCAGGCACACTGGGAGTGAGCTGTGGGGCTGCTGCCAGGGGCTCTGCTCAGCACAGCATGGCTGGAGCTGGCCCAGGACCTCCTTCGAAAGACAGACTGGTCAGACACACAGCTATCCTGAATCATCAAGGATAATCCTATGTTCAAGTTCCTACGTTCCAGTTCAAGTTCAAGTTCCTACGTTCCAATTGGTGCCCGTTACCTCTTGTCCTGGATCATCAAAGATGATCCAGGACAAGAGGTAACGGGTACAAACTGGAACGTAGGAACTTCTATCAAAGCATGAGGAGGAACTTCTTTACTTTGAGGGTGGCAGAGCGCTGGAACAGGCTGCCCAGGGAGGCGGTAGAGTCTTCCACCCCAGAGACATTCAAAACCCGCCTGGAGGTCATCCTGTGCAACCTGCTGTAGGTGACCCTGCTCTGGCAGGGGGTTGGACTGGATGATCTCCAGAGCTCCTTTCCAACCCTAACCAATCTGTGATTCTGTGATCAGAGCTGTTCTTCGAAATCTGTTCCTAGGAAATCGCTGCGAGAAGGAGGATGCACCTGAGGAGCAGGCCTAAGATGGATGATTGAACAAACAAGTAGCTCTTACCTGAGGAATCGGCTATCCCATGGAACAACTTCTGAGAAAGATTCTGCAACATTACTAGGGGTCCGCCAAAACATACAATTACTTGCCATGTTCCAGTTAAAGCCTAAACTATCGAGTTGGCATTTCTTTTTAAAAGTGTATAAAGAAGCGGTAATGGGCCAAATCCTCAAGCCACTGTAAATCAACACGATTTGCTTGCCTCCGCTGGAACACCCGCTCTCTATTTCAGTTCAGGAGCTAACACACAGTATCTTAATATGCATTTAGGTTAATATTTGCACTTTGCAGGGCTAGGTAGATTGCACGGCTGGCACATATCAGACTAAATGTCACTTCCGAAAGCTAAGGGACCGAACCGGAAGCTGCCATTCAGAGGGACTACCTGACAACATGTGGAACCTCTCCGGAAAAGCCTTCCCACCTCAAGCAACTCCTTTTGATTAATCTTTCACATAGACAATACACGTTAATCTTTCACATAGACAATACACGTTATATACACCGACACACACCCCCGGCCTTTGCCTCCACAGATCCTGTGGTTGGCTGATTAAAGGAGGAGGTGTAACTATCAATCTAATCTGGCTTGTTCTCAAATTTACCATAATTTCCACACTTGAGAGGCTGGTGAAATGAAACAGCACTACTACACTTTCCCATTCATCAGCCGGAAGCAGAACAACTCAGAGAACCGGGCGAAAAATAATTAGGATGCGGGATCAGGTGTTGCGCGCGTGCATCTGTGCCTGTACAGGGGCACGCAGGCACATGAGCATTCACGGGAGGCAGCAGCAGTAGCACGGGGGCAGATGAGCACCACCAGTCATTTGACCTCGACAGGTGAATGCTTGCAGATGTACTCACAGCACACTTATTCGAAGAGGCCCAAATGCCCAAGAAAACTGCCGTCAGATTACGCCGGAAACAACAACGGCTTTTTAAACAACTACAGCCGCCAGAACGGTACCGGCGGCAGCACTGCAGGAGCTGCTCAGGAACCGCTGGGGCAACCCCAGCGCACCGGGTGCTCAGCGCGTGGCCCTGACCCCACCGCATGGCATGTCACCCTTGGGCAGGAAGCTTGACATTTTCTGGAAGCACCGGTGTCATTTCACGGGCTTTGCCGTCGCTTTGCGCTTGTGGGGTAACACTATAGAGTTTTTCAGAAAGTGTTGGAGCAACTTTGGTACCTTTTCCATTCAGGCACACTGGGAGTGAGCTGTGGGGCTGCTGCCAGGGGCTCTGCTCAGCACAGCATGGCTGGAGCTGGCCCAGGACCTCCTTCGAAAGACAGACTGGTCAGACACACAGCTATCCTGAATCATCAAGGATAATCCTATGTTCAAGTTCAAGTTCCTACCTTCCAGTTCAAGTTCAAGTTCCTACGTTCCAATTGGTGCCCGTTACCTCTTGTCCTGGATCATCAAAGATGATCCAGGACAAGAGGTAACGGGTACAAACTGGAACCTAGGAACTTCTATCAAAGCATGAGGAGGAACTTCTTTACTTTGAGGGTGGCAGAGCGCTGGAACAGGCTGCCCAGGGAGGCGGTAGAGTCTCCCACCCCAGAAACATTCAAAACCCGCCTGGAGGTCATCCTGTGCAACCTGCTGTAGGTGACCCTGCCCTGGCAGGGGGGTTGGACTGGATGATCTCCAGAGCTCCTTTCCAACCCTAACCAATCTGTGATTCTGTGATCAGAGCTGTTCTTCGAAATCTGTTCCTAGGAAATCGCTGCGAGAAGGAGGATGCACCTGAGGAGCAGGCCTAAGATGGAGGATTGAACAAACAAGTAGCTCTTACCTGAGGAATCGGCTATCCCATGGAACAACTTCTGAGAAAGATTCTGCAACATTACTAGGGGTCCGCCAAAACATACAATTACTTGCCATGTTCCAGTTAAAGCCTAAACTATCGAGTTGGCATTTCTTTTTAAAAGTGTATAAAGAAGCGGTAATGGGCCAAATCCGCAAGCCACTGTAAATCAACACGATTTGCTTGCCTCCGCTGGAACACCCGCTCTCTATTTCGGTTCAGGAGCTAACACACAGTATCTTAATATGCATTTATGTTAATATTTGCACTTTGCAGGGCTAGGTAGATTGCACGGCTGGCACATATCAGACTAAATATCACTTCCGAAAGCTAAGGGACCGAACCGGAAGCTGCCATTCAGAGGGACTACCTGACAATATGTGGAACCTCTTCGGAAAAGCCTTCCCACCTCAAGCAACTCCTTTTGATTAATTTTTCACATAGACAATACACGTTATATACACCGACACACCCCCCCGGCCTTTGCCTCCACAGATCCTGTGGTTGGCTAATTAAAGGAGGAGGTGTAACTATCAATCTAATCTGGCTTGTTCTCAAATTTACCATAATTTCCACACTTGAGAGGCTGGTGAAATGAAACAGCACTACTACACTTTCCCTTTCATCAGCCGGAAGCAGAACAACTCCGAGAACCGGGCGAAAAATAATTAGGATGCGGGATCAGGTGTTGCGCGCGTGCATCTGTGCCTGTACAGGGGCACGCAGGCACATGAGCATTCACGGGAGGCAGCAGCAGTAGCACGGGGGGAGATGAGCACCACCAGTCATTTGACCTCGACAGGTGAATGCTTGCAGATGTACTCACAGCACACTTATTAGAAGAGGCCCAAATGCCCGAGAAAACTGCCGTCAGATTACGCCGGAAACAACAACGGCTTTTTAAACAACTACAGCCGCCAGAACGGTACCGGCGACAGCACTGCAGGAGCTGCTCAGGAACCGCTGGGGCAACCCCAGCGCACCGGGTGCTCAGCGCGTGGCCCTGACCCCACCGCATGGCATGTCACCCTTGGGCAGGAAGCTTGACATTTTCTGGAAGCACCGGTGTCATTTCACGGGCTTTGCCGTCGCTTTGCGCTTGTGGGGTAACACTATAGAGTTTTTCAGAAAGTGTTGGAGCAACTTTGGTACCTTTTCCATTCAGGCACACTGGGAGTGAGCTGTGGGGCTGCTGCCAGGGGCTCTGCTCAGCACAGCATGGCTGGAGCTGGCCCAGGACCTCCTTCGAAAGACAGACTGGTCAGACACACAGCTATCCTGAATCATCAAGGATAATCCTATGTTCAAGTTCAAGTTCCTACCTTCCAGTTCAAGTTCAAGTTCCTACGTTCCAATTGGTGCCCGTTACCTCTTGTCCTGGATCATCAAAGATGATCCAGGACAAGAGGTAACGGGTACAAACTGGAACCTAGGAACTTCTATCAAAGCATGAGGAGGAACTTCTTTACTTTGAGGGTGGCAGAGCGCTGGAACAGGCTGCCCAGGGAGGTGGTAGAGTCTCCCACCCCAGAGACATTCAAAACCCGCCTGGAGGTCATCCTGTGCAACCTGCTGTAGGTGACCCTGCTCTGGCAGGGGGGTTGCACTACATGATCTCCAGAGCTCCTTTCCAACCCTAACCAATCTGTGATTCTGTGATCAGAGCTGTTCTTCAAAATCTGTTCCTAGGAAATCGCTGCGAGAAGGAGGATGCACCTGAGGAGCAGGCCTAAGATGGAGGATTGAACAAACAAGTAGCTCTTACCTGAGGAATCGGCTATCCCATGGAACAACTTCTGAGAAAGATTCTGCAACATTACTAGGGGTCCGCCAAAACATACAATTACTTGCCATGTTCCAGTTAAAGCCTAAACTATCGAGTTGGCATTTCTTTTTAAAAGTGTATAAAGAAGCGGTAATGGGCCAAATCCGCAAGCCACTGTAAATCAACACGATTTGCTTGCCTCCGCTGGAACACCCGCTCTCTATTTCAGTTCAGGAGCTAACACACAGTATCTTAATATGCATTTAGGTTAATATTTGCACTTTGCAGGGCTAGGTAGATTGCACGGCTGGCACATATCAGACTAAATGTCACTTCCGAAAGCTAAGGGACCGAACCGGAAGCTGCCATTCAGAGGGACTACCTGACAATATGTGAAACCTCTCCGGAAAAGCCTTCCCACCTCAAGCAACTCCTTTTGATTAATCTTTCACATAGACAATACACGTTATATACACCGACACACCCCCCCGGCCTTTGCCTCCACAGATCCTGTGGTTGGCTAATTAAAGGAGGAGGTGTAACTATCAATCTAATCTGGCTTGTTCTCAAATTTACCATAATTTCCACACTTGAGAGGCTGGTGAAATGAAACAGCACTACTACACTTTCCCATTCATCAGCCAGAAGCAGAACAACTCAGAGAACCGGGCGAAAAATAATTAGGATGCGGGATCAGGTGTTGCGCGCGTGCATCTGTGCCTGTACAGGGGCACGCAGGCACATGAGCATTCACGGGAGGCAGCAGCAGTAGCACGGGGGCAGATGAGCACCACCAGTCATTTGACCTCGACAGGTGAATGCTTGCAGATGTACTCACAGCACACTTATTAGAAGAGGCCCAAATGCCCGAGAAAACTGCCGTCAGATTACGCCGGAAACAACAACGGCTTTTTAAACAACTACAGCCGCCAGAACGGTACCGGCGGCAGCACTGCAGGAGCTGCTCAGGAACCGCTGGGGCAACCCCAGCGCACCGGGTGCTCAGCGTGTGGCCCTGACCCCACCGCATGGCATGTCACCCTTGGGCAGGAAGCTTGACATTTTCTGGAAGCACCGGTGTCATTTCACGGGCTTTGCCGTCGCTTTGCGTTTGTGGGGTAACACTATAGAGTTTTTCAGAGAGTGTTGGAGCAACTTTGGTACCTTTTCCATTCAGGCATACTGGGAGTGAGCTGTGGGGCTGCTGCCAGGGGCTCTGCTCAGCACAGCATGGCTGGAGCTGGCCCAGGACCTCCTTCGAAAGACAGACTGGTCAGACACACAGCTATCCTGAATCATCAAGGATAATCCTATGTTCAAGTTCAAGTTCCTACGTTCCAGTTCAAGTTCAAGTTCCTACGTTCCAATTGGTGCCCGTTACCTCTTGTCCTGGATCATCAAAGATGATCCAGGACAAGAGGTAACGGGTACAAACTGGAACCTAGGAACTTCTATCAAAGCATGAGGAGGAACTTCTTTACTTTGAGGGTGGCAGAGCGCTGGAACAGGCTGCCCAGGGAGGCGGTAGAGTCTCCCACCCCAGAGACATTCAAAACCCGCCTGGAGGTCATCCTGTGCAACCTGCTGTAGGTGACCCTGCTCTGGCAGGGGGGTTGCACTACATGATCTCCAGAGCTCCTTTCCAACCCTAACCAATCTGTGATTCTGTGATCAGAGCTGTTCTTCGAAATCTGTTCCTAGGAAATCGCTGCGAGAAGGAGGATGCACCTGAGGAGCAGGCCTAAGATGGAGGATTGAACAAACAAGTAGCTCTTACCTGAGGAATCGGCTATCCCATGGAACAACTTCTGAGAAAGATTCTGCAACATTACTAGGGGTCCGCCAAAACATACAATTACTTGCCATGTTCCAGTTAAAGCCTAAACTATCGAGTTGGCATTTCTTTAAAAAGTGTATAAAGAAGCGGTAATGGGCCAAATCCTCAAGCCACTCTAAATCAACACGATTTGCTTGCCTCCGCTGGAACACCCGCTCTCTATTTCAGTTCAGGAGCTAACACACAGTATCTTAATATGCATTTATGTTAATATTTGCACTTTGCAGGGCTAGGTAGATTGCACGGCTGGCACATATCAGACTAAATGTCACTTCCGAAAGCTAAGGGACCGAACCGGAAGCTGCCATTCAGAGGGACTACCTGACAACATGTGGAACCTCTCCGGAAAAGCCTTCCCACCTCAAGCAACTCCTTTTGATTAATCTTTCACATAGACAATACACCTTATATACACCGACACACCCCCCCGGCCTTTGCCTCCACAGATCCTGTGGTTGGCTAATTAAAGGAGGAGGTGTAACTATCAATCTAATCTGGCTTGTTCTCAAATTTACCATAATTTCCACACTTGAGAGGCTGGTGAAATGAAACAGCACTACTACACTTTCCCATTCATCAGCCAGAAGCAGAACAACTCAGAGAACCGGGCGAAAAATAATTAGGATGCGGGATCAGGTGTTGCGCGCGTGCTTCTGTGCCTGTACAGGGGCACGCAGGCACATGAGCATTCACGGGAGGCAGCAGCAGCAGTAGCACGGGGGGAGATGAGCACCACCAGTCATTTGACCTCGACAGGTGAATGCTTGCAGATGTACTCACAGCACACTTATTAGAAGAGGCCCAAATGCCCGAGAAAACTGCCGTCAGATTACGTCGGAAACAACAACGGCTTTTTAAACAACTACAGCCGCCAGAACGGTACCGGCGGCAGCACTGCAGGAGCTGCTCAGGAACCGCTGGGGCAACCCCAGCGCACCGGGTGCTCAGCGCGTGGCCCTGACCCCACCGCATGGCATGTCACCCTTGGGCAGGAAGCTTGACATTTTCTGGAAGCACCGGTGTCATTTCACGGGCTTTGCCGTCGCTTTGCGCTTGTGGGGTAACACTATAGAGTTTTTCGGAAAGTGTTGGAGCAACTTTGGTACCTTTTCCATTCAGGCACACTGGGAGTGAGCTGTGGGGCTGCTGCCAGGGGCTCTGCTCAGCACAGCATGGCTGGAGCTGGCCCAGGACCTCCTTCGAAAGACAGACTGGTCAGACACACAGCTATCCTGAATCATCAAGGATAATCCCATATTCAAACTCCTACGTTCCAGTTCAAGTTCAAGTTCCTACGTTCCAATTGGTGCCCGTTACCTCTTGTCCTGGATCATCAAAGATGATCCAGGACAAGAGGTAACGGGTACAAACTGGAACCTAGGAACTTCTATCAAAGCATGAGGAGGAACTTCTTTACTTTGAGGGTGGCAGAGCGCTGGAACAGGCTGCCCAGGGAGGCGGTAGAGTCTCCCACCCCAGAGACATTCAAAACCCGCCTGGAGGTCATCCTGTGCAACCTGCTGTAGGTGACCCTGCTCTGGCAGGGGGGTTGGACTGGATGATCTCCAGAGCTCCTTTCCAACCCTAACCAATCTGTGATTCTGTGATCAGAGCTGTTCTTCGAAATCTGTTCCTAGGAAATCGCTGCGAGAAGGAGGATGCACCTGAGGAGCAGGCCTAAGATGGAGGATTGAACAAACAAGTAGCTCTTACCTGAGGAATCGGCTATCCCATGGAACAACTTCTGAGAAAGATTCTGCAACATTACTAGGGGTCCGCCAAAACATACAATTACTTGCCATGTTCCAGTTAAAGCCTAAACTATCGAGTTGGCATTTCTTTTTAAAAGTGTATAAAGAAGCGGTAATGGGCCAAATCCTCAAGCCACTCTAAATCAACACGATTTGCTTGCCTCCGCTGGAACACCCGCTCTCTATTTCAGTTCAGGAGCTAACACACAGTATCTTAATATGCATTTAGGTTAATATTTGCACTTTGCAGGGCTAGGTAGATTGCACGGCTGGCACATATCAGACTAAATGTCACTTCCGAAAGCTAAGGGACCGAACCGGAAGCTGCCATTCAGAGGGACTACCTGACAACATGTGGAACCTCTCCGGAAAAGCCTTCCCACCTCAAGCAACTCCTTTTGATTAATCTTTCACATAGACAATACACCTTATATACACCGACACCCCCCCCCGGCCTTTGCCTCCACAGATCCTGTGGTTGGCTAATTAAAGGAGGAGGTGTAACTATCAATCTAATCTGGCTTGTTCTCAAATTTACCATAATTTCCACACTTGAGAGGCTGGTGAAATGAAACAGCACTACTACACTTTCCCATTCATCAGCCGGAAGAAGAACAACTCAGAGAACCGGGCGAAAAATAATTAGGATGCGGGATCAGGTGTTGCGCGCGTGCATCTGTGCCTGTACAGGGGCACGCAGGCACATGAGCATTCACGGGAGGCAGCAGCAGTAGCACGGGGGGAGATGAGCACCACCAGTCATTTGACCTCGACAGGTGAATGCTTGCAGATGTACTCACAGCACACTTATTAGAAGAGGCCCAAATGCCCGAGAAAACTGCCGTCAGATTACGCCGGAAACAACAACGGCTTTTTAAACAACTACAGCCGCCAGAACGGTACCGGCGGCAGCACTGCAGGAGCTGCTCAGGAACCGCTGGGGCAACCCCAGCGCACCAGGTGCTCAGCGCGTGGCCCTGACCCCACCGCATGGCATGTCACCCTTGGGCAGGAAGCTTGACATTTTCTGGAAGCACCGGTGTCATTTCACGGGCTTTGCCGTCGCTTTGCGCTTGTGGGGTAACACTATAGAGTTTTTCAGAAAGTGTTGGAGCAACTTTGGTACCTTTTCCATTCAGGCATACTGGGAGTGAGCTGTGGGGCTGCTGCCAGGGGCTCTGCTCAGCACAGCATGGCTGGAGCTGGCCCAGGACCTCCTTCGAAAGACAGACTGGTCAGACACACAGCTATCCTGAATCATCAAGGATAATCCTATGTTCAAGTTCAAGTTCCTACCTTCCAGTTCAAGTTCAAGTTCCTACCTTCCAATTGGTGCCCGTTACCTCTTGTCCTGGATCATCAAAGATGATCCAGGACAAGAGGTAACGGGTACAAACTGGAACCTAGGAACTTCTATCAAAGCATGAGGAGGAACTTCTTTACTTTGAGGGTGGCAGAGCGCTGGAACAGGCTGCCCAGGGAGGCGGTAGAGTCTCCGACCCCAGAAACATTCAAAACCCGCCTGGAGGTCATCCTGTGCAACCTGCTGTAGGTGACCCTGCTCTGGCAGGGGGGTTGGACTGGATGATCTCCAGAGCTCCTTTCCAACCCTAACCAATCTGTGATTCTGTGATCAGAGCTGTTCTTCGAAATCTGTTCCTAGGAAATCGCTGCGAGAAGGAGGATGCACCTGAGGAGCAGGCCTAAGATGGAGGATTGAACAAACAAGTAGCTCTTACCTGAGGAATCGGCTATCCCATGGAACAACTTCTGAGAAAGATTCTGCAACATTACTAGGGGTCCGCCAAAACATACAATTACTTGCCATGTTCCAGTTAAAGCCTAAACTATCGAGTTGGCATTTCTTTTTAAAAGTGTATAAAGAAGCGGTAATGGGCCAAATCCTCAAGCCACTCTAAATCAACACGATTTGCTTGCCTCCGCTGGAACACCCGCTCTCTATTTCAGTTCAGGAGCTAACACACACTATCTTAATATGCATTTAGGTTAATATTTGCACTTTGCAGGGCTAGGTAGATTGCACGGCTGGCACATATCAGACTAAATGTCACTTCCGAAAGCTAAGGGACCGAACCGGAAGCTGCCATTCAGAGGGACTACCTGACAACATGTGGAACCTCTCCGGAAAAGCCTTCCCACCTCAAGCAACTCCTTTTGATTAATCTTTCACATAGACAATACACCTTATATACACCGACACACCCCCCCGGCCTTTGCCTCCACAGATCCTGTGGTTGGCTAATTAAAGGAGGAGGTGTAACTATCAATCTAATCTGGCTTGTTCTCAAATTTACCATAATTTCCACACTTGAGAGGCTGGTGAAATGAAACAGCACTACTACACTTTCCCATTCATCAGCCGGAAGCAGAACAACTCAGAGAACCGGGCGAAAAATAATTAGGATGCGGGATCAGTTGTTGCGCGCGTGCATCTGTGCCTGTACAGGGGCACGCAGGCACATGAGCATTCACGGGAGGCAGCAGCAGTAGCACGGGGGCAGATGAGCACCACCAGTCATTTGACCTCGACAGGTGAATGCTTGCAGATGTACTCACAGCACACTTATTAGAAGAGGCCCAAATGCCCGAGAAAACTGCCGTCAGATTACGCCGGAAACAACAACGGCTTTTTAAACAACTACAGCCGCCAGAAAGGTACCGGCGGCAGCACTGCAGGAGCTGCTCAGGAACCGCTGGGGCAACCCCAGCGCACCGGGTGCTCAGCGCGTGGCCCTGACCCCACCGCATGGCATGTCACCCTTGGGCAGGAAGCTTGACATTTTCTGGAAGCACCGGTGTCATTTCACGGGCTTTGCCGTCGCTTTGCGCTTGTGGGGTAACACTATAGAGTTTTTCAGAAAGTGTTGGAGCAACTTTGGTACCTTTTCCATTCAGGCACACTGGGAGTGAGCTGTGGGGCTGCTGCCAGGGGCTCTGCTCAGCACAGCATGGCTGGAGCTGGCCCAGGACCTCCTTCGAAAGACAGACTGGTCAGACACACAGCTATCCTGAATCATCAAGGATAATCCTATATTCAAACTCCTACGTTCCAGTTCAAGTTCAAGTTCCTACGTTCCAATTGGTGCCCGTTACCTCTTGTCCTGGATCATCAAAGATGATCCAGGACAAGAGGTAACGGGTACAAACTGGAACCTAGGAACTTCTATCAAAGCATGAGGAGGAACTTCTTTACTTTGAGGGTGGCAGAGCGCTGGAACAGGCTGCCCAGGGAGGCGGTAGAGTCTCCGACCCCAGAAACATTCAAAACCCGCCTGGAGGTCATCCTGTGCAACCTGCTGTAGGTGACCCTGCTCTGGCAGGGGGGTTGGACTGGATGATCTCCAGAGCTCCTTTCCAACCCTAACCAATCTGTGATTCTGTGATCAGAGCTGTTCTTCGAAATCTGTTCCTAGGAAATCGCTGCGAGAAGGAGGATGCACCTGAGGAGCAGGCCTAAGATGGAGGATTGAACAAACAAGTAGCTCTTACCTGAGGAATCGGCTATCCCATGGAACAACTTTAGAGAAAGATTCTGCAACATTACTAGGGGTCCGCCAAAACATACAATTACTTGCCATGTTCCAGTTAAAGCCTAAACTATCGAGTTGGCATTTCTTTTTAAAAGTGTATAAAGAAGCGGTAATGGGCCAAATCCTCAAGCCACTCTAAATCAACACGATTTGCTTGCCTCCGCTGGAACACCCGCTCTCTATTTCAGTTCAGGAGCTAACACACAGTATCTTAATATGCATTTAGGTTAATATTTGCACTTTGCAGGGCTAGGTAGATTGCACGGCTGGCACATATCAGACTAAATGTCACTTCCTAAAGCTAAGGGACCGAACCGGAAGCTGCCATTCAGAGGGACTACCTGACAACATGTGGAACCTCTCCGGAAAAGCCTTCCCACCTCAAGCAACTCCTTTTGATTAATCTTTCACATAGACAATACACCTTATATACACCGACACACCCCCCCGGCCTTTGCCTCCACAGATCCTGTGGTTGGCTAATTAAAGGAGGAGGTGTAACTATCAATCTAATCTGGCTTGTTCTCAAATTTACCATAATTTCCACACTTGAGAGGCTGGTGAAATGAAACAGCACTACTACACTTTCCCATTCATCAGCCGGAAGCAGAACAACTCAGAGAACCGGGCGAAAAATAATTAGGATGCGGGATCAGTTGTTGCGCGCGTGCATCTGTGCCTGTACAGGGGCACGCAGGCACATGAGCATTCACGGGAGGCAGCAGCAGTAGCACGGGGGCAGATGAGCACCACCAGTCATTTGACCTCGACAGGTGAATGCTTGCAGATGTACTCACAGCACACTTATTAGAAGAGGCCCAAATGCCCGAGAAAACTGCCGTCAGATTACGCCGGAAACAACAACGGCTTTTTAAACAACTACAGCCGCCAGAACGGTACCGGCGGCAGCACTGCAGGAGCTGCTCAGGAACCGCTGGGGCAACCCCAGCGCACCGGGTGCTCAGCGCGTGGCCCTGACCCCACCGCATGGCATGTCACCCTTGGGCAGGAAGCTTGACATTTTCTGGAAGCACCGGTGTCATTTCACGGGCTTTGCCGTCGCTTTGCGCTTGTGGGGTAACACTATAGAGTTTTTCGGAAAGTGTTGGAGCAACTTTGGTACCTTTTCCATTCAGGCACACTGGGAGTGAGCTGTGGGGCTGCTGCCAGGGGCTCTGCTCAGCACAGCATGGCTGGAGCTGGCCCAGGACCTCCTTCGAAAGACAGACTGGTCAGACACACAGCTATCCTGAATCATCAAGGATAATCCTATATTCAAACTCCTACGTTCCAGTTCAAGTTCAAGTTCCTACGTTCCAATTGGTGCCCGTTACCTCTTGTCCTGGATCATCAAAGATGATCCAGGACAAGAGGTAACGGGTACAAACTGGAACCTAGGAACTTCTATCAAAGCATGAGGAGGAACTTCTTTACTTTGAGGGTGGCAGAGCGCTGGAACAGGCTGCCCAGGGAGGCGGTAGAGTCTCCCACCCCAGAAACATTCAAAACCCGCCTGGAGGTCATCCTGTGCAACCTGCTGTAGGTGACCCTGCTCTGGCAGGGGGGTTGGACTGGATGATCTCCAGAGCTCCTTTCCAACCCTAACCAATCTGTGATTCTGTGATCAGAGCTGTTCTTCGAAATCTGTTCCTAGGAAATCGCTGCGAGAAGGAGGATGCACCTGAGGAGCAGGCCTAAGATGGAGGATTGAACAAACAAGTAGCTCTTACCTGAGGAATCGGCTATCCCATGGAACAACTTTAGAGAAAGATTCTGCAACATTACTAGGGGTCCGCCAAAACATACAATTACTTGCCATGTTCCAGTTAAAGCCTAAACTATCGAGTTGGCATTTCTTTTTAAAAGTGTATAAAGAAGCGGTAATGGGCCAAATCCTCAAGCCACTCTAAATCAACACGATTTGCTTGCCTCCGCTGGAACACCCGCTCTCTATTTCAGTTCAGGAGCTAACACACACTATCTTAATATGCATTTAGGTTAATATTTGCACTTTGCAGGGCTAGGTAGATTGCACGGCTGGCACATATCAGACTAAATGTCACTTCCGAAAGCTAAGGGACCGAACCGGAAGCTGCCATTCAGAGGGACTACCTGACAACATGTGGAACCTCTCCGGAAAAGCCTTCCCACCTCAAGCAACTCCTTTTGATTAATCTTTCACATAGACAATACACGTTATATACACCGACACACCCCCCCGGCCTTTGCCTCCACAGATCCTGTGGTTGGCTAATTAAAGGAGGAGGTGTAACTATCAATCTAATCTGGCTTGTTCTCAAATTTACCATAATTTCCACACTTGAGAGGCTGGTGAAATGAAACAGCACTACTACACTTTCCCATTCATCAGCCGGAAGCAGAACAACTCCGAGAACCGGGCGAAAAATAATTAGGATGCGGGATCAGGTGTTGCGCGCGTGCATCTGTGCCTGTACAGGGGCACGCAGGCACATGAGCATTCACGGGAGGCAGCAGCAGTAGCACGGGGGCAGATGAGCACCACCAGTCATTTGACCTCGACAGGTGAATGCTTGCAGATGTACTCACAGCACACTTATTAGAAGAGGCCCAAATGCCCGAGAAAACTGCCGTCAGATTACGCCGGAAACAACAACGGCTTTTTAAACAACTACAGCCGCCAGAACGGTACCGGCGGCAGCACTGCAGGAGCTGCTCAGGAACCGCTGGGGCAACCCCAGCGCACCGGGTGCTCAGCGCGTGGCCCTGACCCCACCGCATGGCATGTCACCCTTGGGCAGGAAGCTTGACATTTTCTGGAAGCACCGGTGTCATTTCACGGGCTTTGCCGTCGCTTTGCGCTTGTGGGGTAACACTATAGAGTTTTTCGGAAAGTGTTGGAGCAACTTTGGTACCTTTTCCATTCAGGCACACTGGGAGTGAGCTGTGGGGCTGCTGCCAGGGGCTCTGCTCAGCACAGCATGGCTGGAGCTGGTCCAGGACCTCCTTCGAAAGACAGACTGGTCAGACACACAGCTATCCTGAATCATCAAGGATAATCCTATGTTCAGGCTCCTACGTTCCAGTTCAAGTTCAAGTTCCTACGTTCCAATTGGTGCCCGTTACCTCTTGTCCTGGATCATCAAAGATGATCCAGGACAAGAGGTAACGGGTACAAACTGGAACCTAGGAACTTCTATCAAAGCATGAGGAGGAACTTCTTTACTTTGAGGGTGGCAGAGCGCTGGAACAGGCTGCCCAGGGAGGCGGTAGAGTCTCCCACCCCAGAGACATTCAAAACCCGCCTGGAGGTCATCCTGTGCAACCTGCTGTAGGTGACCCTGCTCTGGCAGGAGGGTTGCACTACATGATCTCCAGAGCTCCTTTCAAACCCTAACCAATCTGTGATTCTGTGATCAGAGCTGTTCTTCGAAATCTGTTCCTAGGAAATCGCTGCGAGAAGGAGGACGCACCTGAGGAGCAGGCCTAAGATGGAGGATTGAACAAACAAGTAGCTCTTACCTGAGGAATCGGCTATCCCATGGAACAACTTTAGAGAAAGATTCTGCAACATTACTAGGGGTCCGCCAAAACATACAATTACTTGCCATGTTCCAGTTAAAGCCTAAACTATCGAGTTATCATTTCTTTTTAAAAGTGTATAAAGAAGCGGTAATGGGCCAAAGACTCAAGCCACTGTAAATCAACACGATTTGCTTGCCTCCGCTGGAACACCCGCTCTCTATTTCAGTTCAGGAGCTAACACACAGTATCTTAATATGCATTTAGGTTAATATTTGCACTTTGCAGGGCTAGGTAGATTGTACGGCTGGCACATATCAGACTAAATGTCACTTCCGAAAGCTAAGGGACCGAACCGGAAGCTGCCATTCAGAGGGACTACCTGACAACATGTGGAACCTCTCCGGAAAAGCCTTCCCACCTCAAGCAACTCCTTTTGATTAATCTTTCACATAGACAATACACGTTATATACACCGACACACCCCACCGGCCTTTGCCTCCACAGATCCTGTGGTTGGCTAATTAAAGGAGGAGGTGTAACTATTAATCTAATCTGGCTTGTTCTCAAATTTACCATAATTTCCACACTTGAGAGGCTGGTGAAATGAAACAGCACTACTACACTTTCCCATTCATCAGCCGGAAGCAGAACAACTCAGAGAACCGGGCGAAAAATAATTAGGATGCGGGATCAGTTGTTGCGCGCGTGCATCTGTGCCTGTACAGGGGCACGCAGGCACATGAGCATTCACGGGAGGCAGCAGCAGTAGCACGGGGGCAGATGAGCACCACCAGTCATTTGACCTCGACAGGTGAATGCTTGCAGATGTACTCACAGCACACTTATTAGAAGAGGCCCAAATGCCCGAGAAAACTGCCGTCAGATTACGCCGGAAACAACAACGGCTTTTTAAACAACTACAGCCGCCAGAACGGTACCGGCGGCAGCACTGCAGGAGCTGCTCAGGAACCGCTGGGGCAACCCCAGCGCACCGGGTGCTCAGCGCGTGGCCCTGACCCCACCGCATGGCATGTCACCCTTGGGCAGGAAGCTTGACATTTTCTGGAAGCACCGGTGTCATTTCACGGGCTTTGCCGTCGCTTTGCGCTTGTGGGGTAACACTATAGAGTTTTTCGGAAAGTGTTGGAGCAATTTTGGTACCTTTTCCATTCAGGCACACTGGGAGTGAGCTGTGGGGCTGCTGCCAGGGGCTCTGCTCAGCACAGCATGGCTGGAGCTGGCCCAGGACCTCCTTCAAAAGACAGACTGGTCAGACACACAGCTATCCTGAATCATCAAGGATAATCCTATATTCAAACTCCTACGTTCCAGTTCAAGTTCAAGTTCCTACGTTCCAATTGGTGCCCGTTACCTCTTGTCCTGGATCATCAAAGATCATCAAAGATGATCCAGGACAAGAGGTAACGGGTACAAACTGGAACCTAGGAACTTCTATCAAAGCATGAGGAGGAACTTCTTTACTTTGAGGGTGGCAGAGCGCTGGAACAGGCTGCCCAGGGAGGCGGTAGAGTCTCCCACCCCAGAAACATTCAAAACCCGCCTGGAGGTCATCCTGTGCAACCTGCTGTAGGTGACCCTGCTCTGGCAGGGGGGTTGGACTGGATGATCTCCAGAGCTCCTTTCCAACCCTAACCAATCTGTGATTCTGTGATCAGAGCTGTTCTTCGAAATCTGTTCCTAGGAAATCGCTGCGAGAAGAAGGACGCACCTGAGGAGCAGGCCTAAGATGGAGGATTGAACAAACAAGTAGCTCTTACCTGAGGAATCGGCTATCCCATGGAACAACTTCTGAGAAAGATTCTGCAACATTACTAGGGGTCCGCCAAAACATACAATTACTTGCCATGTTCCAGTTAAAGCCTAAACTATCGAGTTGGCATTTCTTTTTAAAAGTGTATAAAGAAGCGGTAATGGGCCAAATCCTCAAGCCACTCTAAATCAACACGATTTGCTTGCCTCCGCTGGAACACCCGCTCTCTATTTCAGTTCAGGAGCTAACACACAGTATCTTAATATGCATTTAGGTTAATATTTGCACTTTGCAGGGCTAGGTAGATTGCACGGCTGGCACATATCAGACTAAATGTCACGTCCGAAAGCTAAGGGACCGAACCGGAAGCTGCCATTCAGAGGGACTACCTGACAACATGTGGAACCTCTCCAGAAAAGCCTTCCCACCTCAAGCAACTCCTTTTGATTAATCTTTCACATAGACAATACACGTTATATACACCGACACACCCCCCCGGCCTTTGCCTCCACAGATCCTGTGGTTGGCTAATTAAAGGAGGAGGTGTAACTATCAATCTAATCTGGCTTGTTCTCAAATTTACCATAATTTCCACACTTGAGAGGCTGGTGAAATGAAACAGCACTACTACACTTTCCCATTCATCAGCCGGAAGCAGAACAACTCCGAGAACCGGGCGAAAAATAATTAGGATGCGGGATCAGGTGTTGCGCGCGTGCATCTGTGCCTGTACAGGGGCACGCAGGCACATGAGCATTCACGGGAGGCAGCAGCAGTAGCACGGGGGCAGATGAGCACCACCAGTCATTTGACCTCGACAGGTGAATGCTTGCAGATGTACTCACAGCACACTTATTAGAAGAGGCCCAAATGCCCGAGAAAACTGCCGTCAGATTACGCCGGAAACAACAACGGCTTTTTAAACAACTACAGCCGCCAGAACGGTACCGGCGGCAGCACTGCAGGAGCTGCTCAGGAACCGCTGGGGCAACCCCAGCGCACCGGGTGCTCAGCGCGTGGCCCTGACCCCACCGCATGGCATGTCACCCTTGGGCAGGAAGCTTGACATTTTCTGGAAGCACCGGTGTCATTTCACGGGCTTTGCCGTCGCTTTGCGCTTGTGGGGTAACACTATAGAGTTTTTCGGAAAGTGTTGGAGCAACTTTGGTACCTTTTCCATTCAGGCACACTGGGAGTGAGCTGTGGGGCTGCTGCCAGGGGCTCTGCTCAGCACAGCATGGCTGGAGCTGGCCCAGGACCTCCTTCGAAAGACAGACTGGTCAGACACACAGCTATCCTGAATCATCAAGGATAATCCCATATTCAAACTCCTACGTTCCAGTTCAAGTTCAAGTTCCTACGTTCCAATTGGTGCCCGTTACCTCTTGTCCTGGATCATCAAAGATGATCCAGGACAAGAGGTAACGGGTACAAACTGGAACCTAGGAACTTCTATCAAAGCATGAGGAGGAACTTCTTTACTTTGAGGGTGGCAGAGCGCTGGAACAGGCTGCCCAGGGAGGCGGTAGAGTCTCCGACCCCAGAAACATTCAAAACCCGCCTGGAGGTCATCCTGTGCAACCTGCTGTAGGTGACCCTGCTCTGGCAGGGGGGTTGGACTGGATGATCTCCAGAGCTCCTTTCCAACCCTAACCAATCTGTGATTCTGTGATCAGAGCTGTTCTTCGAAATCTGTTCCTAGGAAATCGCTGCGAGAAGAAGGACGCACCTGAAGAGCAGGCCTAAGATGGAGGATTGAACAAACAAGTAGCTCTTACCTGAGGAATCGGCTATCCCATGGAACAACTTCTGAGAAAGATTCTGCAACATTACTAGGGGTCCGCCAAAACATACAATTACTTGCCATGTTCCAGTTAAAGCCTAAACTATCGAGTTGGCATTTCGTTTTAAAAGTGTATAAAGAAGCGGTAATGGGCCAAATCCTCAAGCCACTCTAAATCAACACGATTTGCTTGCCTCCGCTGGAACACCCGCTCTCTATTTCAGTTCAGGAGCTAACACACAGTATCTTAATATGCATTTAGGTTAATATTTGCACTTTGCAGGGCTAGGTAGATTGCACGGCTGGCACATATCAGACTAAATGTCACGTCCGAAAGCTAAGGGACCGAACCGGAAGCTGCCATTCAGAGGGACTACCTGACAACATGTGGAACCTCTCCAGAAAAGCCTTCCCACCTCAAGCAACTCCTTTTGATTAATCTTTCACATAGACAATACACGTTATATACACCGACACACCCCCCCGGCCTTTGCCTCCACAGATCCTGTGGTTGGCTAATTAAAGGAGGAGGTGTAACTATCAATCTAATCTGGCTTGTTCTCAAATTTACCATAATTTCCACACTTGAGAGGCTGGTGAAATGAAACAGCACTACTACACTTTCCCATTCATCAGCCGGAAGCAGAACAACTCCGAGAACCGGGCGAAAAATAATTAGGATGCGGGATCAGGTGTTGCGCGCGTGCATCTGTGCCTGTACAGGGGCACGCAGGCACATGAGCATTCACGGGAGGCAGCAGCAGTAGCACGGGGGCAGATGAGCACCACCAGTCATTTGACCTCGACAGGTGAATGCTTGCAGATGTACTCACAGCACACTTATTAGAAGAGGCCCAAATGCCCGAGAAAACTGCCGTCAGATTACGCCGGAAACAACAACGGCTTTTTAAACAACTACAGCCGCCAGAACAGTACCGGCGGCAGCACTGCAGGAGCTGCTCAGGAACCGCTGGGGCAACCCCAGCGCACCGGGTGCTCAGCGCGTGGCCCTGACCCCACCGCATGGCATGTCACCCTTGGGCAGGAAGCTTGACATTTTCTGGAAGCACCGGTGTCATTTCACGGGCTTTGCCGTCGCTTTGCGCTTGTGGGGTAACACTATAGAGTTTTTCGGAAAGTGTTGGAGCAACTTTGGTACCTTTTCCATTCAGGCACACTGGGAGTGAGGTGTGGGGCTGCTGCCAGGGGCTCTGCTCAGCACAGCATGGCTGGAGCTGGCCCAGGACCTCCTTCGAAAGACAGACTGGTCAGACACACAGCTATCCTGAATCATCAAGGATAATCCCATATTCAAACTCCTACGTTCCAGTTCAAGTTCAAGTTCCTACGTTCCAATTGGTGCCCGTTACCTCTTGTCCTGGATCATCAAAGATGATCCAGGACAAGAGGTAACGGGTACAAACTGGAACCTAGGAACTTCTATCAAAGCATGAGGAGGAACTTCTTTACTTTGAGGGTGGCAGAGCGCTGGAACAGGCTGCCCGGGGAGGCGGTAGAGTCTCCCACCCCAGAAACATTCAAAACCCGCCTGGAGGTCATCCTGTGCAACCTGCTGTAGGTGACCCTGCTCTGGCAGGGGGGTTGGACTGGATGATCTCCAGAGCTCCTTTCCAACCCTAACCAATCTGTGATTCTGTGATCAGAGCTGTTCTTCGAAATCTGTTCCTAGGAAATCGCTGCGAGAAGAAGGACGCACCTGAGGAGCAGGCCTAAGATGGAGGATTGAACAAACAAGTAGCTCTTACCTGAGGAATCGGCTATCCCATGGAACAACTTCAGAGAAAGATTCTGCAACATTACTAGGGGTCCGCCAAAACATACAATTACTTGCCATGTTCCAGTTAAAGCAAACTATCGAGTTGGCATTTCTTTTTAAAAGTGTATAAAGAAGCGGTAATGGGCCAAATCCTCAAGCCACTGTAAATCAACACGATTTGCTTGCCTCCGCTGGAACACCCGCTCTCTATTTCAGTTCAGGAGCTAACACACAGTATCTTAATATGCATTTAGGTTAATATTTGCACTTTGCAGGGCTAGGTAGATTGCACGGCTGGCACATATCAGACTAAATGTCACTTCCGAAAGCTAAGGGACCGAACCGGAAGCTGCCATTCAGAGGGACTACCTGACAACATGTGGAACCTCTCTGGAAAAGCCTTCCCACCTCAAGCAACTCCTTTTGATTAATCTTTCACATAGACAATACACGTTAATCTTTCACATAGACAATACACGTTATATACACCGACACACCCCCCCGGCCTTTGCCTCCACAGATCCTGTGGTTGGCTAATTAAAGGAGGAGGTGTAACTATCAATCTAATCTGGCTTGTTCTCAAATTTACCATAATTTCCACACTTGAGAGGCTGGTGAAATGAAACAGCACTACTACACTTTCCCTTTCATCAGCCGGAAGCAGAACAACTCCGAGAACCGGGCGAAAAATAATTAGGATGCGGGATCAGGTGTTGCGCGCGTGCATCTGTGCCTGTACAGGGGCACGCAGGCACATGAGCATTCACGGGAGGCAGCAGCAGTAGCACGGGGGCAGATGAGCACCACCAGTCATTTGACCTCGACAGGTGAATGCTTGCAGATGTACTCACAGCACACTTATTAGAAGAGGCCCAAATGCCCGAGAAAACTGCCGTCAGATTACGCCGGAAACAACAACGGCTTTTTAAACAACTACAGCCGCCAGAACGGTACCGGCGGCAGCACTGCAGGAGCTGCTCAGGAACCGCTGGGGCAACCCCAGCGCACCGGGTGCTCAGCGCGTGGCCCTGACCCCACCGCATGGCATGTCACCCTTGGGCAGGAAGCTTGACATTTTCTGGAAGCACCGGTGTCATTTCACGGGCTTTGCCGTCGCTTTGCGCTTGTGGGGTAACACTATAGAGTTTTTCAGAAAGTGTTGGAGCAACTTTGGTACCTTTTCCATTCAGGCACACTGGGAGTGAGCTGTGGTGCTGCTGCCAGGGGCTCTGCTCAGCACAGCATGGCTGGAGCTGGCCCAGGACCTCCTTCGAAAGACAGACTGGTCAGACACACAGCTATCCTGAATCATCAAGGATAATCCTATGTTCAAGTTCAAGTTCCTACGTTCCAGTTCAAGTTCAAGTTCCTACGTTCCGATTGGTGCCCGTTACCTCTTGTCCTGGATCATCAAAGATGATCCAGGACAAGAGGTAACGGGTACAAACTGGAACCTAGGAACTTCTATCAAAGCATGAGGAGGAACTTCTTTACTTTGAGGGTGGCAGAGCGCTGGAACAGGCTGCCCAGGGAGGCGGTAGAGTCTCCCACCCCAGAGACATTCATAACCCGCCTGGAGGTCATCCGGTGCAACCTGCTGTAGGTGACCCTGCTCTGGCAGGGGGTTGGACTGGATGATCTCCAGAGCTCCTTTCCAACCCTAACCAATCTGTGATTCTGTGATCAGAGCTGTTCTTCAAAATCTGTTCCTAGGAAATCGCTGCGAGAAGGAGGATGCACCTGAGGAGCAGGCCTAAGATGGAGGATTGAACAAACAAGTAGCTCTTACCTGAGAAATCGGCTATCCCATGGAACAACTTCAGAGAAAGATTCTGCAACATTACTAGGGGTCCGCCAAAACATACAATTACTTGCCATGTTCCAGTTAAAGCCTAAACTATCGAGTTGGCATTTCTTTTTAAAAGTGTATAAAGAAGCAGTAATGGGCCAAATCCTCAAGCCACTCTAAATCAACACGATTTGCTTGCCTCCGCTGGAACACCCGCTCTCTATTTCAGTTCAGGAGCTAACACACAGTATCTTAATATGCATTTAGGTTAATATTTGCACTTTGCAGGGCTAGGTAGATTGCACGGCTGGCACATATCAGACTAAATGTCACTTCCGAAAGCTAAGGGACCGAACCGGAAGCTGCCATTCAGAGGGACTACCTGACAACATGTGGAACCTCTCCGGAAAAGCCTTCCCACCTCAAGCAACTCCTTTTGATTAATCTTTAACATAGACAATACACCTTATATAAACCGACACACCCCCCCGGCCTTTGCCTCCACAGATCCTGTGGTTGGCTAATTAAAGGAGGAGGTGTAACTATCAATCTAATCTCGCTTGTTCTCAAATTTACCATAATTTCCACACTTGAGAGGCTGGTGAAATGAAACAGCACTACTACACTTTCCCATTCATCAGCCGGAAGCAGAACAACTCAGAGAACCGGGTGAAAAATAATTAGGATGCGGGATCAGGTGTTGCGCGCGTGCATCTGTGCCTGTACAGGGGCACGCAGGCACATGAGCATTCACGGGAGGCAGCAGCAGTAGCAAGGGGGCAGATGAGCACCACCAGTCATTTGACCTCGACAGGTGAATGCTTGCAGATGTACTCACAGCACACTTATTAGAAGAGGCCCAAATGCCCGAGAAAACTGCCGTCAGATTACGCCGGAAACAACAACGGCTTTTTAAACAACTACAGCCGCCAGAACGGTACCGGCGGCAGCACTGCAGGAGCTGCTCAGGAACCGCTGGGGCAACCCCAGCGCACCGGGTGCTCAGCGCGTGGCCCTGACCCCACCGCATGGCATGTCACCCTTGGGCAGGAAGCTTGACATTTTCTGGAAGCACCCGTGTCATTTCACGGGCTTTGCCGTCGCTTTGCGCTTGTGGGGTAACACTATAGATTTTTTCAGAAAGTGTTGGAGCAACTTTGGTACCTTTTCCATTCAGGCACACTGGGAGTGAGGTGTGGGGCTGCTGCCAGGGGCTCTGCTCAGCACAGCATGGCTGGAGCTGGTCCAGGACCTCCTTCGAAAGACAGACTGGTCAGACACACAGCTATCCTGAATCATCAAGGATAATCCTATGTTCAAGTTCCTACGTTCCAGTTCAAGTTCAAGTTCCTACGTTCCAATTGGTGCCCGTTACCTCTTGTCCTGGATCATCAAAGATGATCCAGGACAAGAGGTAACGGGTACAAACTGGAACCTAGGAACTTCTATCAAAGCATGAGGAGGAACTTCTTTACTTTGAGGGTGGCAGAGCGCTGGAACAGGCTGCCCAGGGAGGCGGTAGAGTCTCCGACCCCAGAGACATTCAAAATCCGCCTGGAGGTCATCCTGTGCAACCTGCTGTAGGTGACCCTGCTCTGGCAGGGGGGTTGGGCTGGATGATCTCCAGAGGTCCTTTCCAACCCTAACTAATCTGTGATTCTGTGATCAGAGCTGTTCTTCGAAATCTGTTCCTAGGAAATCGCTGCGAGAAGGAGGATGCACCTGAGGAGCAGGCCTAAGATGGAGGATTGAACAAACAAGTAGCTCTTACCTGAGGAATCGGCTATCCCATGGAACAACTTCAGAGAAAGATTCTGCAACATTACTAGGGGTCCGCCAAAGCATACAATTACTTGCCATGTTCCAGTTAAAGCCTAAACTATCGAGTTGGCATTTCTTTTTAGAAGTGTATAAAGAAGCGGTAATGGGCCAAATCCTCAAGCCACTGTAAATCAACACGATTTGCTTGCCTCCGCTGGAACACCCGCTCTCTATTTCAGTTCAGGAGCTAACACACAGTATCTTAATATGCATTTAGGTTAATATTTGCACTTTGCAGGGCTAGGTAGATTGCACGGCTGGCACATATCAGACTAAATGTCACTTCCGAAAGCTAAGGGACCGAACCGGAAGCTGCCATTCAGAGGGACTACCTGACAACATGTGGAACCTCTCCGGAAAAGCCTTCCCACCTCAAGCAACTCCTTTTGATTAATCTTTCACATAGACAATACATGTTATATACACCGACACACCCCCCCGGCCTTTGCCTCCACAGATCCTGTGGTTGGCTAATTAAAGGAGGAGGTGTAACTATCAATCTAATCTGGCTTGTTCTCAAATTTACCATAATTTCCACACTTGAGAGGCTGGTGAAATGAAACAGCACTACTACACTTTCCCATTCATCAGCCGGAAGCAGAACAACTCCGAGAACCGGGCGAAAAATAATTAGGATGCGGGATCAGGTGTTGCGCGCGTGCATCTGTGCCTGTACAGGGGCACGCAGGCACATGAGCATTCACGGGAGGCAGCAGCAGTAGCACGGGGGCAGATGAGCACCACCAGTCATTTGACCTCGACAGGTGAATGCTTGCAGATGTACTCACAGCACACTTATTAGAAGAGGCCCAAATGCCCGAGAAAACTGCCGTCAGATTACGCCGGAAACAACAACGGCTTTTTAAACAACTACAGCCGCCAGAACGGTACCGGCGGCAGCACTGCAGGAGCTGCTCAGGAACCGCTGGGGCAACCCCAGCGCACCGGGTGCTCAGCGCGTGGCCCTGACCCCACCGCATGGCATGTCACCCTTGGGCAGGAAGCTTGACATTTTCTGGAAGCACCGGTGTCATTTCACGGGCTTTGCCGTCGCTTTGCGCTTGTGGGGTAACACTATAGAGTTTTTCAGAAAGTGTTGGAGCAACTTTGGTACCTTTTCCATTCAGGCACACTGGGAGTGAGGTGTGGGGCTGCTGCCAGGGGCTCTGCTCAGCACAGCATGGCTGGAGCTGGCCCAGGACCTCCTTCGAAAGACAGACTGGTCAGACACACAGCTATCCTGAATCATCAAGGATAATCCTATGTTCAAGTTCCTACGTTCCAGTTCAAGTTCAAGTTCCTACGTTCCGATTGGTGCCCGTTACCTCTTGTCCTGGATCATCAAAGATGATCCAGGACAAGAGGTAACGGGTACAAACTGGAACCTAGGAACTTCTATCAAAGCATGAGGAGGAACTTCTTTACTTTGAGGGTGGCAGAGCGCTGGAACAGGCTGCCCAGGGAGGCGGTAGAGTCTCCCACCCCAGAGACATTCATAACCCGCCTGGAGGTCATCCGGTGCAACCTGCTGTAGGTGACCCTGCTCTGGCAGGGGGTTGGACTGGATGATCTCCAGAGCTCCTTTCCAACCCTAACCAATCTGTGATTCTGTGATCAGAGCTGTTCTTCAAAATCTGTTCCTAGGAAATCGCTGCGAGAAGGAGGATGCACCTGAGGAGCAGGCCTAAGATGGAGGATTGAACAAACAAGTAGCTCTTACCTGAGAAATCGGCTATCCCATGGAACAACTTCAGAGAAAGATTCTGCAACATTACTAGGGGTCCGCCAAAACATACAATTACTTGCCATGTTCCAGTTAAAGCCTAAACTATCGAGTTGGCATTTCTTTTTAAAAGTGTATAAAGAAGCAGTAATGGGCCAAATCCTCAAGCCACTCTAAATCAACACGATTTGCTTGCCTCCGCTGGAACACCCGCTCTCTATTTCAGTTCAGGAGCTAACACACAGTATCTTAATATGCATTTAGGTTAATATTTGCACTTTGCAGGGCTAGGTAGATTGCACGGCTGGCACATATCAGACTAAATGTCACTTCCGAAAGCTAAGGGACCGAACCGGAAGCTGCCATTCAGAGGGACTACCTGACAACATGTGGAACCTCTCCGGAAAAGCCTTCCCACCTCAAGCAACTCCTTTTGATTAATCTTTAACATAGACAATACACCTTATATAAACCGACACACCCCCCCGGCCTTTGCCTCCACAGATCCTGTGGTTGGCTAATTAAAGGAGGAGGTGTAACTATCAATCTAATCTCGCTTGTTCTCAAATTTACCATAATTTCCACACTTGAGAGGCTGGTGAAATGAAACAGCACTACTACACTTTCCCATTCATCAGCCGGAAGCAGAACAACTCAGAGAACCGGGTGAAAAATAATTAGGATGCGGGATCAGGTGTTGCGCGCGTGCATCTGTGCCTGTACAGGGGCACGCAGGCACATGAGCATTCACGGGAGGCAGCAGCAGTAGCACGGGGGCAGATGAGCACCACCAGTCATTTGACCTCGACAGGTGAATGCTTGCAGATGTACTCACAGCACACTTATTAGAAGAGGCCCAAATGCCCGAGAAAACTGCCGTCAGATTACGCCGGAAACAACAACGGCTTTTTAAACAACTACAGCCGCCAGAACGGTACCGGCGGCAGCACTGCAGGAGCTGCTCAGGAACCGCTGGGGCAACCCCAGCGCACCGGGTGCTCAGCGCGTGGCCCTGACCCCACCGCATGGCATGTCACCCTTGGGCAGGAAGCTTGACATTTTCTGGAAGCACCCGTGTCATTTCACGGGCTTTGCCGTCGCTTTGCGCTTGTGGGGTAACACTATAGAGTTTTTCAGAAAGTGTTGGAGCAACTTTGGTACCTTTTCCATTCAGGCACACTGGGAGTGAGGTGTGGGGCTGCTGCCAGGGGCTCTGCTCAGCACAGCATGGCTGGAGCTGGTCCAGGACCTCCTTCGAAAGACAGACTGGTCAGACACACAGCTATCCTGAATCATCAAGGATAATCCTATGTTCAAGTTCCTACGTTCCAGTTCAAGTTCAAGTTCCTACGTTCCAATTGGTGCCCGTTACCTCTTGTCCTGGATCATCAAAGATGATCCAGGACAAGAGGTAACGGGTACAAACTGGAACCTAGGAACTTCTATCAAAGCATGAGGAGGAACTTCTTTACTTTGAGGGTGGCAGAGCGCTGGAACAGGCTGCCCAGGGAGGCGGTAGAGTCTCCGACCCCAGAGACATTCAAAATCCGCCTGGAGGTCATCCTGTGCAACCTGCTGTAGGTGACCCTGCTCTGGCAGGGGGGTTGGGCTGGATGATCTCCAGAGGTCCTTTCCAACCCTAACTAATCTGTGATTCTGTGATCAGAGCTGTTCTTCGAAATCTGTTCCTAGGAAATCGCTGCGAGAAGGAGGATGCACCTGAGGAGCAGGCCTAAGATGGAGGATTGAACAAACAAGTAGCTCTTACCTGAGGAATCGGCTATCCCATGGAACAACTTCAGAGAAAGATTCTGCAACATTACTAGGGGTCCGCCAAAGCATACAATTACTTGCCATGTTCCAGTTAAAGCCTAAACTATCGAGTTGGCATTTCTTTTTAGAAGTGTATAAAGAAGCGGTAATGGGCCAAATCCTCAAGCCACTGTAAATCAACACGATTTGCTTGCCTCCGCTGGAACACCCGCTCTCTATTTCAGTTCAGGAGCTAACACACAGTATCTTAATATGCATTTAGGTTAATATTTGCACTTTGCAGGGCTAGGTAGATTGCACGGCTGGCACATATCAGACTAAATGTCACTTCCGAAAGCTAAGGGACCGAACCGGAAGCTGCCATTCAGAGGGACTACCTGACAACATGTGGAACCTCTCCGGAAAAGCCTTCCCACCTCAAGCAACTCCTTTTGATTAATCTTTCACATAGACAATACATGTTATATACACCGACACACCCCCCCGGCCTTTGCCTCCACAGATCCTGTGGTTGGCTAATTAAAGGAGGAGGTGTAACTATCAATCTAATCTGGCTTGTTCTCAAATTTACCATAATTTCCACACTTGAGAGGCTGGTGAAATGAAACAGCACTACTACACTTTCCCATTCATCAGCCGGAAGCAGAACAACTCCGAGAACCGGGCGAAAAATAATTAGGATGCGGGATCAGGTGTTGCGCGCGTGCATCTGTGCCTGTACAGGGGCACGCAGGCACATGAGCATTCACGGGAGGCAGCAGCAGTAGCACGGGGGCAGATGAGCACCACCAGTCATTTGACCTCGACAGGTGAATGCTTGCAGATGTACTCACAGCACACTTATTAGAAGAGGCCCAAATGCCCGAGAAAACTGCCGTCAGATTACGCCGGAAACAACAACGGCTTTTTAAACAACTACAGCCGCCAGAACGGTACCGGCGGCAGCACTGCAGGAGCTGCTCAGGAACCGCTGGGGCAACCCCAGCGCACCGGGTGCTCAGCGCGTGGCCCTGACCCCACCGCATGGCATGTCACCCTTGGGCAGGAAGCTTGACATTTTCTGGAAGCACCGGTGTCATTTCACGGGCTTTGCCGTCGCTTTGCGCTTGTGGGGTAACACTATAGAGTTTTTCAGAAAGTGTTGGAGCAACTTTGGTACCTTTTCCATTCAGGCACACTGGGAGTGAGGTGTGGGGCTGCTGCCAGGGGCTCTGCTCAGCACAGCATGGCTGGAGCTGGCCCAGGACCTCCTTCGAAAGACAGACTGGTCAGACACACAGCTATCCTGAATCATCAAGGATAATCCTATGTTCAAGTTCCTACGTTCCAGTTCAAGTTCAAGTTCCTACGTTCCAATTGGTGCCCGTTAACTCTTGGCCTGGATCATCAAAGATGATCCAGGACAAGAGGTAACGGGTACAAACTGGAACGTAGGAACTTCTATCAAAGCATGAGGAGGAACTTCTTTACTTTGAGGGTGGCAGAGCGCTGGAACAGGCTGCCCAGGGAGGCGGTAGAGTCTCCCACCCCAGAAACATTCAAAACCCGCCTGGAGGTCATCCTGTGCAACCTGCTGTAGGTGACCCTGCTCTGGCAGGGGGGTTGGGCTGGATGATCTCCAGAGGTCCTTTCCAACCCTAACCAATCTGTGATTCTGTGATCAGAGCTGTTCTTTGAAATCTGTTCCTAGGAAATCGCTGCGAGAAGGAGGATGCACCTGAGGAGCAGGCCTAAGATGGAGGATTGAACAAACAAGTAGCTCTTACCTGAGGAATCGGCTATCCCATGGAACAACTTCTGAGAAAGATTCTGCAACATTACTAGGGGTCCGCCAAAACATACAATTACTTGCCATGTTCCAGTTAAAGCCTAAACTATCGAGTTGGCATTTCTTTTTAAAAGTGTATAAAGAAGCGGTAATGGGCCAAATCCTCAAGCCACTGTAAATCAACACGATTTGCTTGCCTCCGCTGGAACACCCGCTCTCTATTTCAGTTCAGGAGCTAACACACAGTATCTTAATATGCATTTATGTTAATATTTGCACTTTGCAGGGCTAGGTAGATTGCACGGCTGGCACATATCAGACTAAATGTCACTTCCGAAAGCTAAGGGACCGAACCGGAAGCTGCCATTCAGAGGGACTACCTGACAACATGTGGAACCTCTCCGGAAAAGCCTTCCCACCTCAAGCAACTCCTTTTGATTAATCTTTCACATAGACAATACACGTTATATACACCGACACACCCCCCCGGCCTTTGCCTCCACAGATCCTGTGGTTGGCTAATTAAAGGAGGAGGTGTAACTATCAATCTAATCTGGCTTGTTCTCAAATTTACCATAATTTCCACACTTGAGAGGCTGGTGAAATGAAACAGCACTACTACACTTTCCCATTCATCAGCCGGAAGCAGAACAACTCCGAGAACCGGGCGAAAAATAATTAGGATGCGGGATCAGGTGTTGCGCGCGTGCATCTGTGCCTGTACAGGGGCACGCAGGCACATGAGCATTCACGGGAGGCAGCAGCAGTAGCACGGGGGCAGATGAGCACCACCAGTCATTTGACCTCGACAGGTGAATGCTTGCAGATGTAGTCACAGCACACTTATTAGAAGAGGCCCAAATGCCCGAGAAAACTGCCGTCAGATTACGCCGGAAACAACAACGGCTTTTTAAACAACTACAGCCGCCAGAACGGTACCGGCGACAGCACTGCAGGAGCTGCTCAGGAACCGCTGGGGCAACCCCAGCGCACCGGGTGCTCAGCGCGTGGCCCTGACCCCACCGCATGGCATGTCACCCTTGGGCAGGAAGCTTGACATTTTCTGGAAGCACCGGTGTCATTTCACGGGCTTTGCCGTCGCTTTGCGCTTGTGGGGTAACACTATAGAGTTTTTCAGAAAGTGTTGGAGCAACTTTGGTACCTTTTCCATTCAGGCACACTGGGAGTGAGCTGTGGGGCTGCTGCCAGGGGCTCTGCTCAGCACAGCATGGCTGGAGCTGGTCCAGGACCTCCTTCGAAAGACAGACTGGTCAGACACACAGCTATCCTGAATCATCAAGGATAATCCTATGTTCAAGTTCCTACGTTCCAGTTCAAGTTCAAGTTCCTACGTTCCAATTGGTGCCCGTTACCTCTTGTCCTGGATCATCAAAGATGATCCAGGACAAGAGGTAACGGGTACAAACTGGAACGTAGGAACTTCTATCAAAGCATGAGGAGGAACTTCTTTACTTTGAGGGTGGCAGAGCGCTGGAACAGGCTGCCCAGGGAGGCGGTAGAGTCTCCCACCCCAGAAACATTCAAAACCCGCCTGGAGGTCATCCTGTGCAACCTGCTGTAGGTGACCCTGCTCTGGCAGGGGGGTTGGGCTGGATGATCTCCAGAGGTCCTTTCCAACCCTAACCAATCTGTGATTCTGTGATCAGAGCTGTTCTTCGAAATCTGTTCCTAGGAAATCGCTGCGAGAAGGAGGATGCACCTGAGGAGCAGGCCTAAGATGGAGGATTGAACAAACAAGTAGCTCTTACCTGAGGAATCGGCTATCCCATGGAACAACTTCTGAGAAAGATTCTGCAACATTACTAGGGGTCCGCCAAAACATACAATTACTTGCCATGTTCCAGTTAAAGCCTAAACTATCGAGTTGGCATTTCTTTTTAAAAGTGTATAAAGAAGCGGTAATGGGCCAAATCCGCAAGCCACTGTAAATCAACACGATTTGCTTGCCTCCGCTGGAACACCCGCTCTCTATTGCAGTTCAGGAGCTAACACACAGTATCTTAATATGCATTTAGGTTAATATTTGCACTTTGCAGGGCTAGGTAGATTGCACGGCTGGCACATATCAGACTAAATGTCACTTCCGAAAGCTAAGGGACCGAACCGGAAGCTGCCATTCAGAGGGACTACCTGACAACATGTGGAACCTCTCCGGAAAAGCCTTCCCACCTCAAGCAACTCCTTTTGATTAATCTTTCACATAGACAATACACGTTATATACACCGACACACCCCCCCGGCCTTTGCCTCCACAGATCCTGTGGTTGGCTAATTAAAGGAGGAGGTGTAACTATCAATCTAATCTGGCTTGTTCTCAAATTTACCATAATTTCCACACTTGAGAGGCTGGTGAAATGAAACAGCACTACTACACTTTCCCATTCATCAGCCGGAAGCAGAACAACTCAGAGAACCGGGCGAAAAATAATTAGGATGCGGGATCAGGTGTTGCGCGCGTGCATCTGTGCCTGTACAGGGGCACGCAGGCACATGAGCATTCACGGGAGGCAGCAGCAGTAGCACGGGGGCAGATGAGCACCACCAGTCATTTGACCTCGACAGGTGAATGCTTGCAGATGTACTCACAGCACACTTATTAGAAGAGGCCCAAATGCCCGAGAAAACTGCCGTCAGATTACGCCGGAAACAACAACGGCTTTTTAAACAACTACAGCCGCCAGAACGGTACCGGCGGCAGCACTGCAGGAGCTGCTCAGGAACCGCTGGGGCAACCCCAGCGCACCGGGTGCTCAGCGCGTGGCCCTGACCCCACCGCATGGCATGTCACCCTTGGGCAGGAAGCTTGACATTTTCTGGAAGCACCGGTGTCATTTCACGGGCTTTGCCGTCGCTTTGCGCTTGTGGGGTAACACTATAGAGTTTTTCAGAAAGTGTTGGAGCAACTTTGGTACCTTTTCCATTCAGGCACACTGGGAGTGAGCTGTGGGGCTGCTGCCAGGGGCTCTGCTCAGCACAGCATGGCTGGAGCTGGTCCAGGACCTCCTTCGAAAGACAGACTGGTCAGACACACAGCTATCCTGAATCATCAAGGATAATCCTATGTTCAAGTTCCTACGTTCCAGTTCAAGTTCAAGTTCCTACGTTCCAATTGGTGCCCGTTACCTCTTGTCCTGGATCATCAAAGATGATCCAGGACAAGAGGTAACGGGTACAAACTGGAACGTAGGAACTTCTATCAAAGCATGAGGAGGAACTTCTTTACTTTGAGGGTGGCAGAGCGCTGGAACAGGCTGCCCAGGGAGGCGGTAGAGTCTCCCACCCCAGAAACATTCAAAACCCGCCTGGAGGTCATCCTGTGCAACCTGCTGTAGGTGACCCTGCTCTGGCAGGGGGGTTGGGCTGGATGATCTCCAGAGGTCCTTTCCAACCCTAACCAATCTGTGATTCTGTGATCAGAGCTGTTCTTCGAAATCTGTTCCTAGGAAATCGCTGCGAGAAGGAGGATGCACCTGAGGAGCAGGCCTAAGATGGAGGATTGAACAAACAAGTAGCTCTTACCTGAGGAATCGGCTATCCCATGGAACAACTTCTGAGAAAGATTCTGCAACATTACTAGGGGTCCGCCAAAACATACAATTACTTGCCATGTTCCAGTTAAAGCCTAAACTATCGAGTTGGCATTTCTTTTTAAAAGTGTATAAAGAAGCGGTAATGGGCCAAATCCGCAAGCCACTGTAAATCAACACGATTTGCTTGCCTCCGCTGGAACACCCGCTCTCTATTGCAGTTCAGGAGCTAACACACAGTATCTTAATATGCATTTAGGTTAATATTTGCACTTTGCAGGGCTAGGTAGATTGCACGGCTGGCACATATCAGACTAAATGTCACTTCCGAAAGCTAAGGGACCGAACCGGAAGCTGCCATTCAGAGGGACTACCTGACAACATGTGGAACCTCTCCGGAAAAGCCTTCCCACCTCAAGCAACTCCTTTTGATTAATCTTTCACATAGACAATACACGTTATATACACCGACACACCCCCCCGGCCTTTGCCTCCACAGATCCTGTGGTTGGCTAATTAAAGGAGGAGGTGTAACTATCAATCTAATCTGGCTTGTTCTCAAATTTACCATAATTTCCACACTTGAGAGGCTGGTGAAATGAAACAGCACTACTACACTTTCCCATTCATCAGCCGGAAGCAGAACAACTCCGAGAACCGGGCGAAAAGTAATTAGGATGCGGGATCAGGTGTTGCGCGCGTGCATCTGTGCCTGTACAGGGGCACGCAGGCACATGAGCATTCACGGGAGGCAGCAGCAGTAGCACGGGGGCAGATGAGCACCACCAGTCATTTGACCTCGACAGGTGAATGCTTGCAGATGTACTCACAGCACACTTATTAGAAGAGGCCCAAATGCCCGAGAAAACTGCCGTCAGATTACGCCGGAAACAACAACGGCTTTTTAAACAACTACAGCCGCCAGAACGGTACCGGCGGCAGCACTGCAGGAGCTGCTCAGGAACCGCTGGGGCAACCCCAGCGCACCGGGTGCTCAGCGCGTGGCCCTGACCCCACCGCATGGCATGTCACCCTTGGGCAGGAAGCTTGACATTTTCTGGAAGCACCGGTGTCATTTCACGGGCTTTGCCGTCGCTTTGCGCTTGTGGGGTAACACTATAGAGTTTTTCAGAAAGTGTTGGAGCAACTTTGGTACCTTTTCCATTCAGGCACACTGGGAGTGAGGTGTGGGGCTGCTGCCAGGGGCTCTGCTCAGCACAGCATGGCTGGAGCTGGTCCAGGACCTCCTTCGAAAGACAGACTGGTCAGACACACAGCTATCCTGAATCATCAAGGATAATCCTATGTTCAAGTTCCTACGTTCCAGTTCAAGTTCAAGTTCCTACGTTCCAATTGGTGCCCGTTACCTCTTGGCCTGGATCATCAAAGATGATCCAGGACAAGAGGTAACGGGTACAAACTGGAACGTAGGAACTTCTATCAAAGCATGAGGAGGAACTTCTTTACTTTGAGGGTGGCAGAGCGCTGGAACAGGCTGCCCAGGGAGGCGGTAGAGTCTCCGACCCCAGAAACATTCAAAACCCGCCTGGAGGTCATCCTGTGCAACCTGCTGTAGGTGACCCTGCTCTGGCAGGGGGGTTGGGCTGGATGATCTCCAGAGCTCCTTTCCAACCCTAACCAATCTGTGATTCTGTGATCAGAGCTGTTCTTCGAAATCTGTTCCTAGGAAATCGCTGCGAGAAGGAGGATGCACCTGAGGAGCAGGCCTAAGATGGAGGATTGAACAAACAAGTAGCTCTTACCTGAGGAATCGGCTATCCCATGGAACAACTTCTGAGAAAGATTCTGCAACATTACTAGGGGTCTGCCAAAACATACAATTACTTGCCATGTTCCAGTTAAAGCCTAAACTATCGAGTTGGCATTTCTTTTTAAAAGTGTATAAAGAAGCGGTAATGGGCCAAATCCGCAAGCCACTGTAAATCAACACGATTTGCTTGCCTCCGCTGGAACACCCGCTCTCTATTTCAGTTCAGGAGCTAACACACAGTATCTTAATATGCATTTAGGTTAATATTTGCACTTTGCAGGGCTAGGTAGATTGCACGGCTGGCACATATCAGACTAAATGTCACTTCCGAAAGCTAAGGGACCGAACCGGAAGCTGCCATTCAGAGGGACTACCTGACAACATGTGGAACCTCTCCGGAAAAGCCTTCCCACCTCAAGCAACTCCTTTTGATTAATCTTTCACATAGACAATACACGTTATATACACCGACACACCCCCCCGGCCTTTGCCTCCACAGATCCTGTGGTTGGCTAATTAAAGGAGGAGGTGTAACTATCAATCTAATCTGGCTTGTTCTCAAATTTACCATAATTTCCACACTTGAGAGGCTGGTGAAATGAAACAGCACTACTACACTTTCCCATTCATCAGCCGGAAGCAGAACAACTCCGAGAACCGGGCGAAAAATAATTAGGATGCGGGATCAGGTGTTGCGCGCGTGCATCTGTGCCTGTACAGGGGCACGCAGGCACATGAGCATTCACGGGAGGCAGCAGCAGTAGCACGGGGGCAGATGAGCACCACCAGTCATTTGACCTCGACAGGTGAATGCTTGCAGATGTACTCACAGCACACTTATTCGAAGAGGCCCAAATGCCCGAGAAAACTGCCGTCAGATTACGCCGGAAACAACAACGGCTTTTTAAACAACTACAGCCGCCAGAACGGTACCGGCGGCAGCACTGCAGGAGCTGCTCAGGAACCGCTGGGGCAACCCCAGCGCACCGGGTGCTCAGCGCGTGGCCCTGACCCCACCGCATGGCATGTCACCCTTGGGCAGGAAGCTTGACATTTTCTGGAAGCACCGGTGTCATTTCACGGGCTTTGCCGTCGCTTTGCGCTTGTGGGGTAACACTATAGAGTTTTTCAGAAAGTGTTGGAGAAGCTTTGGTACCTTTTCCATTCAGGCACACTGGGAGTGAGCTGTGGGGCTGCTGCCAGGGGCTCTGCTCAGCACAGCATGGCTGGAGCTGGTCCAGGACCTCCTTCGAAAGACAGACTGGTCAGACACACAGCTATCCTGAATCATCAAGGATAATCCTATGTTCAAGTTCCTACGTTCCAGTTCAAGTTCAAGTTCCTACGTTCCAATTGGTGCCCGTTACCTCTTGGCCTGGATCATCAAAGATGATCCAGGACAAGAGGTAACGGGTACCAACTGGAACGTAGGAACTTCTATCAAAGCATGAGGAGGAACTTCTTTACTTTGAGGGTGGCAGAGCGCTGGAACAGGCTGCCCAGGGAGGCGGTAGAGTCTCCGACCCCAGAAACATTCAAAACCCACCTGGAGGTCATCCTGTGCAACCTGCTGTAGGTGACCCTGCTCTGGCAGGGGGGTTGGGCTGGATGATCTCCAGAGCTCCTTTCCAACCCTAACCAATCTGTGATTCTGTGATCAGAGCTGTTCTTCGAAATCTGTTCCTAGGAAATCGCTGCGAGAAGGAGGATGCACCTGAGGAGCAGGCCTAAGATGGAGGATTGAACAAACAAGTAGCTCTTACCTGAGGAATCGGCTATCCCATGGAACAACTTCTGAGAAAGATTCTGCAACATTACTAGGGGTCCGCCAAAGCATACAATTACTTGCCATGTTCCAGTTAAAGCCTAAACTATCGAGTTGGCATTTCTTTTTAAAAGTGTATAAAGAAGCGGTAATGGGCCAAATCCGCAAGCCACTGTAAATCAACACGATTTGCTTGCCTCCGCTGGAACACCCGCTCTCTATTGCAGTTCAGGAGCTAACACACAGTATCTTAATATGCATTTAGGTTAATATTTGCACTTTGCAGGGCTAGGTAGATTGCACGGCTGGCACATATCAGACTAAATGTCACTTCCGAAAGCTAAGGGACCGAACCGGAAGCTGCCATTCAGAGGGACTACCTGACAACATGTGGAACCTCTCCGGAAAAGCCTTCCCACCTCAAGCAACTCCTTTTGATTAATCTTTCACATAGACAATACACGTTATATACACCGACACACCCCCCCGGCCTTTGCCTCCACAGATCCTGTGGTTGGCTAATTAAAGGAGGAGGTGTAACTATCAATCTAATCTGGCTTGTTCTCAAATTTACCATAATTTCCACACTTGAGAGGCTGGTGAAATGAAACAGCACTACTACACTTTCCCATTCATCAGCCGGAAGCAGAACAACTCCGAGAACCGGGCGAAAAATAATTAGGATGCGGGATCAGGTGTTGCGCGCGTGCATCTGTGCCTGTACAGGGGCACGCAGGCACATGAGCATTCACGGGAGGCAGCAGCAGTAGCACGGGGGCAGATGAGCACCACCAGTCATTTGACCTCGACAGGTGAATGCTTGCAGATGTACTCACAGCACACTTATTCGAAGAGGCCCAAATGCCCGAGAAAACTGCCGTCAGATTACGCCGGAAACAACAACGGCTTTTTAAACAACTACAGCCGCCAGAACGGTACCGGCGGCAGCACTGCAGGAGCTGCTCAGGAACCGCTGGGGCAACCCCAGCGCACCGGGTGCTCAGCGCGTGGCCCTGACCCCACCGCATGGCATGTCACCCTTGGGCAGGAAGCTTGACATTTTCTGGAAGCACCGGTGTCATTTCACGGGCTTTGCCGTCGCTTTGCGCTTGTGGGGTAACACTATAGAGTTTTTCAGAAAGTGTTGGAGAAGCTTTGGTACCTTTTCCATTCAGGCACACTGGGAGTGAGCTGTGGGGCTGCTGCCAGGGGCTCTGCTCAGCACAGCATGGCTGGAGCTGGTCCAGGACCTCCTTCGAAAGACAGACTGGTCAGACACACAGCTATCCTGAATCATCAAGGATAATCCTATGTTCAAGTTCCTACGTTCCAGTTCAAGTTCAAGTTCCTACGTTCCAATTGGTGCCCGTTACCTCTTGGCCTGGATCATCAAAGATGATCCAGGACAAGAGGTAACGGGTACCAACTGGAACGTAGGAACTTCTATCAAAGCATGAGGAGGAACTTCTTTACTTTGAGGGTGGCAGAGCGCTGGAACAGGCTGCCCAGGGAGGCGGTAGAGTCTCCGACCCCAGAAACATTCAAAACCCGCCTGGAGGTCATCCTGTGCAACCTGCTGTAGGTGACCCTGCTCTGGCAGGGGGGTTGGGCTGGATGATCTCCAGAGCTCCTTTCCAACCCTAACCAATCTGTGATTCTGTGATCAGAGCTGTTCTTCGAAATCTGTTCCTAGGAAATCGCTGCGAGAAGGAGGATGCACCTGAGGAGCAGGCCTAAGATGGAGGATTGAACAAACAAGTAGCTCTTACCTGAGGAATCGGCTATCCCATGGAACAACTTCTGAGAAAGATTCTGCAACATTACTAGGGGTCCGCCAAAGCATACAATTACTTGCCATGTTCCAGTTAAAGCCTAAACTATCGAGTTGGCATTTCTTTTTAAAAGTGTATAAAGAAGCGGTAATGGGCCAAATCCGCAAGCCACTGTAAATCAACACGATTTGCTTGCCTCCGCTGGAACACCCGCTCTCTATTTCAGTTCAGGAGCTAACACACAGTATCTTAATATGCATTTAGGTTAATATTTGCACTTTGCAGGGCTAGGTAGATTGCACGGCTGGCACATATCAGACTAAATGTCACTTCCGAAAGCTAAGGGACCGAACCGGAAGCTGCCATTCAGAGGGACTACCTGACAACATGTGGAACCTCTCCGGAAAAGCCTTCCCACCTCAAGCAACTCCTTTTGATTAATCTTTCACATAGACAATACACGTTATATACACCGACACACCCCCCCGGCCTTTGCCTCCACAGATCCTGTGGTTGGCTAATTAAAGGAGGAGGTGTAACTATCAATCTAATCTGGCTTGTTCTCAAATTTACCATAATTTCCACACTTGAGAGGCTGGTGAAATGAAACAGCACTACTACACTTTCCCATTCATCAGCCGGAAGCAGAACAACTCCGAGAACCGGGCGAAAAATAATTAGGATGCGGGATCAGGTGTTGCGCGCGTGCATCTGTGCCTGTACAGGGGCACGCAGGCACATGAGCATTCACGGGAGGCAGCAGCAGTAGCACGGGGGCAGATGAGCACCACCAGTCATTTGACCTCGACAGGTGAATGCTTGCAGATGTACTCACAGCACACTTATTCGAAGAGGCCCAAATGCCCGAGAAAACTGCCGTCAGATTACGCCGGAAACAACAACGGCTTTTTAAACAACTACAGCCGCCAGAACGGTACCGGCGGCAGCACTGCAGGAGCTGCTCAGGAACCGCTGGGGCAACCCCAGCGCACCGGGTGCTCAGCGCGTGGCCCTGACCCCACCGCATGGCATGTCACCCTTGGGCAGGAAGCTTGACATTTTCTGGAAGCACCGGTGTCATTTCACGGGCTTTGCCGTCGCTTTGCGCTTGTGGGGTAACACTATAGAGTTTTTCAGAAAGTGTTGGAGAAGCTTTGGTACCTTTTCCATTCAGGCACACTGGGAGTGAGGTGTGGGGCTGCTGCCAGGGGCTCTGCTCAGCACAGCATGGCTGGAGCTGGTCCAGGACCTCCTTCGAAAGACAGACTGGTCAGACACACAGCTATCCTGAATCATCAAGGATAATCCTATGTTCAAGTTCCTACGTTCCAGTTCAAGTTCAAGTTCCTACGTTCCAATTGGTGCCCGTTACCTCTTGTCCTGGATCATCAAAGATGATCCAGGACAAGAGGTAACGGGTACAAACTGGAACCTAGGAACTTCTATCAAAGCATGAGGAGGAACTTCTTTACTTTGAGGGTGGCAGAGCGCTGGAACAGGCTGCCCAGGGAGGCGGTAGAGTCTCCGACCCCAGAAACATTCAAAACCCGCCTGGAGGTCATCCTGTGCAACCTGCTGTAGGTGACCCTGCTCTGGCAGGGGGGTTGGGCTGGATGATCTCCAGAGCTCCTTTCCAACCCTAACCAATCTGTGATTCTGTGATCAGAGCTGTTCTTCGAAATCTGTTCCTAGGAAATCGCTGCGAGAAGGAGGATGCACCTGAGGAGCAGGCCTAAGATGGAGGATTGAACAAACAAGTAGCTCTTACCTGAGGAATCGGCTATCCCATGGAACAACTTCTGAGAAAGATTCTGCAACATTACTAGGGGTCCGCCAAAGCATACAATTACTTGCCATGTTCCAGTTAAAGCCTAAACTATCGAGTTGGCATTTCTTTTTAAAAGTGTATAAAGAAGCGGTAATGGGCCAAATCCGCAAGCCACTGTAAATCAACACGATTTGCTTGCCTCCGCTGGAACACCCGCTCTCTATTGCAGTTCAGGAGCTAACACACAGTATCTTAATATGCATTTAGGTTAATATTTGCACTTTGCAGGGCTAGGTAGATTGCACGGCTGGCACATATCAGACTAAATGTCACTTCCGAAAGCTAAGGGACCGAACCGGAAGCTGCCATTCAGAGGGACTACCTGACAACATGTGGAACCTCTCCGGAAAAGCCTTCCCACCTCAAGCAACTCCTTTTGATTAATCTTTCACATAGACAATACACGTTATATACACCGACACACCCCCCCGGCCTTTGCCTCCACAGATCCTGTGGTTGGCTAATTAAAGGAGGAGGTGTAACTATCAATCTAATCTGGCTTGTTCTCAAATTTACCATAATTTCCACACTTGAGAGGCTGGTGAAATGAAACAGCACTACTACACTTTCCCATTCATCAGCCGGAAGCAGAACAACTCCGAGAACCGGGCGAAAAATAATTAGGATGCGGGATCAGGTGTTGCGCGCGTGCATCTGTGCCTGTACAGGGGCACGCAGGCACATGAGCATTCACGGGAGGCAGCAGCAGTAGCACGGGGGCAGATGAGCACCACCAGTCATTTGACCTCGACAGGTGAATGCTTGCAGATGTACTCACAGCACACTTATTAGAAGAGGCCCAAATGCCCGAGAAAACTGCCGTCAGATTACGCCGGAAACAACAACGGCTTTTTAAACAACTACAGCCGCCAGAACGGTACCGGCGGCAGCACTGCAGGAGCTGCTCAGGAACCGCTGGGGCAACCCCAGCGCACCGGGTGCTCAGCGCGTGGCCCTGACCCCACCGCATGGCATGTCACCCTTGGGCAGGAAGCTTGACATTTTCTGGAAGCACCGGTGTCATTTCACGGGCTTTGCCGTCGCTTTGCGCTTGTGGGGTAACACTATAGAGTTTTTCAGAAAGTGTTGGAGCAACTTTGGTACCTTTTCCATTCAGGCACACTGGGAGTGAGGTGTGGGGCTGCTGCCAGGGGCTCTGCTCAGCACAGCATGGCTGGAGCTGGTCCAGGACCTCCTTCGAAAGACAGACTGGTCAGACACACAGCTATCCTGAATCATCAAGGATAATCCTATGTTCAAGTTCCTACGTTCCAGTTCAAGTTCAAGTTCCTACGTTCCTATTGGTGCCCGTTACCTCTTGGCCTGGATCATCAAAGATGATCCAGGACAAGAGGTAACGGGTACAAACTGGAACGTAGGAACTTCTATCAAAGCATGAGGAGGAACTTCTTTACTTTGAGGGTGGCAGAGCGCTGGAACAGGCTGCCCAGGGAGGCGGTAGAGTCTCCGACCCCAGAAACATTCAAAACCCGCCTGGAGGTCATCCTGTGCAACCTGCTGTAGGTGACCCTGCTCTGGCAGGGGGGTTGGGCTGGATGATCTCCAGAGCTCCTTTCCAACCCTAACCAATCTGTGATTCTGTGATCAGAGCTGTTCTTCGAAATCTGTTCCTAGGAAATCGCTGCGAGAAGGAGGATGCACCTGAGGAGCAGGCCTAAGATGGAGGATTGAACAAACAAGTAGCTCTTACCTGAGGAATCGGCTATCCCATGGAACAACTTCTGAGAAAGATTCTGCAACATTACTAGGGGTCCGCCAAAGCATACAATTACTTGCCATGTTCCAGTTAAAGCCTAAACTATCGAGTTGGCATTTCTTTTTAAAAGTGTATAAAGAAGCGGTAATGGGCCAAATCCGCAAGCCACTGTAAATCAACACGATTTGCTTGCCTCCGCTGGAACACCCGCTCTCTATTGCAGTTCAGGAGCTAACACACAGTATCTTAATATGCATTTATGTTAATATTTGCACTTTGCAGGGCTAGGTAGATTGCACGGCTGGCACATATCAGACTAAATGTCACTTCCGAAAGCTAAGGGACCGAACCGGAAGCTGCCATTCAGAGGGACTACCTGACAACATGTGGAACCTCTCCGGAAAAGCCTTCCCACCTCAAGCAACTCCTTTTGATTAATCTTTCACATAGACAATACACCTTATATACACCGACACAACCCCCCGGCCTTTGCCTCCACAGATCCTGTGGTTGGCTAATTAAAGGAGGAGGTGTAACTATCAATCTAATCTGGCTTGTTCTCAAATTTACCATAATTTCCACACTTGAGAGGCTGGTGAAATGAAACAGCACTACTACACTTTCCCATTCATCAGCCGGAAGCAGAACAACTCCGAGAACCGGGCGAAAAATAATTAGGATGCGGGATCAGGTGTTGCGCGCGTGCATCTGTGCCTGTACAGGGGCACGCAGGCACATGAGCATTCACGGGAGGCAGCAGCAGTAGCACGGGGGCAGATGAGCACCACCAGTCATTTGACCTCGACAGGTGAATGCTTGCAGATGTACTCACAGCACACTTATTCGAAGAGGCCCAAATGCCCGAGAAAACTGCCGTCAGATTACGCCGGAAACAACAACGGCTTTTTAAACAACTACAGCCGCCAGAACGGTACCGGCGGCAGCACTGCAGGAGCTGCTCAGGAACCGCTGGGGCAACCCCAGCGCACCGGGTGCTCAGCGCGTGGCCCTGACCCCACCGCATGGCATGTCACCCTTGGGCAGGAAGCTTGACATTTTCTGGAAGCACCGGTGTCATTTCACGGGCTTTGCCGTCGCTTTGCGCTTGTGGGGTAACACTATAGAGTTTTTCAGAAAGTGTTGGAGCAACTTTGGTACCTTTTCCATTCAGGCACACTGGGAGTGAGCTGTGGGGCTGCTGCCAGGGGCTCTGCTCAGCACAGCATGGCTGGAGCTGGTCCAGGACCTCCTTCGAAAGACAGACTGGTCAGACACACAGCTATCCTGAATCATCAAGGATAATCCTATGTTCAAGTTCCTACGTTCCAGTTCAAGTTCAAGTTCCTACGTTCCAATTGGTGCCCGTTACCTCTTGGCCTGGATCATCAAAGATGATCCAGGACAAGAGGTAACGGGTACAAACTGGAACGTAGGAACTTCTATCAAAGCATGAGGAGGAACTTCTTTACTTTGAGGGTGGCAGAGCGCTTGAACAGGCTGCCCAGGGAGGCGGTAGAGTCTCCGACCCCAGAAACATTCAAAACCCGCCTGGAGGTCATCCTGTGCAACCTGCTGTAGGTGACCCTGCTCTGGCAGGGGGGTTGGGCTGGATGATCTCCAGAGCTCCTTTCCAACCCTAACCAATCTGTGATTCTGTGATCAGAGCTGTTCTTCGAAATCTGTTCCTAGGAAATCGCTGCGAGAAGGAGGATGCACCTGAGGAGCAGGCCTAAGATGGAGGATTGAACAAACAAGTAGCTCTTACCTGAGGAATCGGCTATCCCATGGAACAACTTCTGAGAAAGATTCTGCAACATTACTAGGGGTCCGCCAAAACATACAATTACTTGCCATGTTCCAGTTAAAGCCTAAACTATCGAGTTGGCATTTCTTTTTAAAAGTGTATAAAGAAGCGGTAATGGGCCAAATCCGCAAGCCACTGTAAATCAACACGATTTGCTTGCCTCCGCTGGAACACCCGCTCTCTATTTCAGTTCAGGAGCTAACACACAGTATCTTAATATGCATTTAGGTTAATATTTGCACTTTGCAGGGCTAGGTAGATTGCACGGCTGGCACATATCAGACTAAATGTCACTTCCGAAAGCTAAGGGACCGAACCGGAAGCTGCCATTCAGAGGGACTACCTGACAACATGTGGAACCTCTCCGGAAAAGCCTTCCCACCTCAAGCAACTCCTTTTGATTAATCTTTCACATAGACAATACACGTTATATACACCGACACACCCCCCCGGCCTTTGCCTCCACAGATCCTGTGGTTGGCTAATTAAAGGAGGAGGTGTAACTATCAATCTAATCTGGCTTGTTCTCAAATTTACCATAATTTCCACACTTGAGAGGCTGGTGAAATGAAACAGCACTACTACACTTTCCCATTCATCAGCCGGAAGCAGAACAACTCCGAGAACCGGGCGAAAAATAATTAGGATGCGGGATCAGGTGTTGCGCGCGTGCATCTGTGCCTGTACAGGGGCACGCAGGCACATGAGCATTCACGGGAGGCAGCAGCAGTAGCACGGGGGCAGATGAGCACCACCAGTCATTTGACCTCGACAGGTGAATGCTTGCAGATGTACTCACAGCACACTTATTAGAAGAGGCCCAAATGCCCGAGAAAACTGCCGTCAGATTACGCCGGAAACAACAACGGCTTTTTAAACAACTACAGCCGCCAGAACGGTACCGGCGGCAGCACTGCAGGAGCTGCTCAGGAACCGCTGGGGCAACCCCAGCGCACCGGGTGCTCAGCGCGTGGCCCTGACCCCACCGCATGGCATGTCACCCTTGGGCAGGAAGCTTGACATTTTCTGGAAGCACCGGTGTCATTTCACGGGCTTTGCCGTCGCTTTGCGCTTGTGGGGTAACACTATAGAGTTTTTCAGAAAGTGTTGGAGAAGCTTTGGTACCTTTTCCATTCAGGCACACTGGGAGTGAGCTGTGGGGCTGCTGCCAGGGGCTCTGCTCAGCACAGCATGGCTGGAGCTGGTCCAGGACCTCCTTCGAAAGACAGACTGGTCAGACACACAGCTATCCTGAATCATCAAGGATAATCCTATGTTCAAGTTCCTACGTTCCAGTTCAAGTTCAAGTTCCTACGTTCCAATTGGTGCCCGTTACCTCTTGGCCTGGATCATCAAAGATGATCCAGGACAAGAGGTAACGGGTACCAACTGGAACGTAGGAACTTCTATCAAAGCATGAGGAGGAACTTCTTTACTTTGAGGGTGGCAGAGCGCTGGAACAGGCTGCCCAGGGAGGCGGTAGAGTCTCCGACCCCAGAAACATTCAAAACCCGCCTGGAGGTCATCCTGTGCAACCTGCTGTAGGTGACCCTGCTCTGGCAGGGGGGTTGGGCTGGATGATCTCCAGAGCTCCTTTCCAACCCTAACCAATCTGTGATTCTGTGATCAGAGCTGTTCTTCGAAATCTGTTCCTAGGAAATCGCTGCGAGAAGGAGGATGCACCTGAGGAGCAGGCCTAAGATGGAGGATTGAACAAACAAGTAGCTCTTACCTGAGGAATCGGCTATCCCATGGAACAACTTCTGAGAAAGATTCTGCAACATTACTAGGGGTCCGCCAAAGCATACAATTACTTGCCATGTTCCAGTTAAAGCCTAAACTATCGAGTTGGCATTTCTTTTTAAAAGTGTATAAAGAAGCGGTAATGGGCCAAATCCGCAAGCCACTGTAAATCAACACGATTTGCTTGCCTCCGCTGGAACACCCGCTCTCTATTGCAGTTCAGGAGCTAACACACAGTATCTTAATATGCATTTAGGTTAATATTTGCACTTTGCAGGGCTAGGTAGATTGCACGGCTGGCACATATCAGACTAAATGTCACTTCCGAAAGCTAAGGGACCGAACCGGAAGCTGCCATTCAGAGGGACTACCTGACAACATGTGGAACCTCTCCGGAAAAGCCTTCCCACCTCAAGCAACTCCTTTTGATTAATCTTTCACATAGACAATACACGTTATATACACCGACACACCCCCCCGGCCTTTGCCTCCACAGATCCTGTGGTTGGCTAATTAAAGGAGGAGGTGTAACTATCAATCTAATCTGGCTTGTTCTCAAATTTACCATAATTTCCACACTTGAGAGGCTGGTGAAATGAAACAGCACTACTACACTTTCCCATTCATCAGCCGGAAGCAGAACAACTCCGAGAACCGGGCGAAAAATAATTAGGATGCGGGATCAGGTGTTGCGCGCGTGCATCTGTGCCTGTACAGGGGCACGCAGGCACATGAGCATTCACGGGAGGCAGCAGCAGTAGCACGGGGGCAGATGAGCACCACCAGTCATTTGACCTCGACAGGTGAATGCTTGCAGATGTACTCACAGCACACTTATTCGAAGAGGCCCAAATGCCCGAGAAAACTGCCGTCAGATTACGCCGGAAACAACAACGGCTTTTTAAACAACTACAGCCGCCAGAACGGTACCGGCGGCAGCACTGCAGGAGCTGCTCAGGAACCGCTGGGGCAACCCCAGCGCACCGGGTGCTCAGCGCGTGGCCCTGACCCCACCGCATGGCATGTCACCCTTGGGCAGGAAGCTTGACATTTTCTGGAAGCACCGGTGTCATTTCACGGGCTTTGCCGTCGCTTTGCGCTTGTGGGGTAACACTATAGAGTTTTTCAGAAAGTGTTGGAGAAGCTTTGGTACCTTTTCCATTCAGGCACACTGGGAGTGAGCTGTGGGGCTGCTGCCAGGGGCTCTGCTCAGCACAGCATGGCTGGAGCTGGTCCAGGACCTCCTTCGAAAGACAGACTGGTCAGACACACAGCTATCCTGAATCATCAAGGATAATCCTATGTTCAAGTTCCTACGTTCCAGTTCAAGTTCAAGTTCCTACGTTCCAATTGGTGCCCGTTACCTCTTGGCCTGGATCATCAAAGATGATCCAGGACAAGAGGTAACGGGTACCAACTGGAACGTAGGAACTTCTATCAAAGCATGAGGAGGAACTTCTTTACTTTGAGGGTGGCAGAGCGCTGGAACAGGCTGCCCAGGGAGGCGGTAGAGTCTCCGACCCCAGAAACATTCAAAACCCGCCTGGAGGTCATCCTGTGCAACCTGCTGTAGGTGACCCTGCTCTGGCAGGGGGGTTGGGCTGGATGATCTCCAGAGCTCCTTTCCAACCCTAACCAATCTGTGATTCTGTGATCAGAGCTGTTCTTCGAAATCTGTTCCTAGGAAATCGCTGCGAGAAGGAGGATGCACCTGAGGAGCAGGCCTAAGATGGAGGATTGAACAAACAAGTAGCTCTTACCTGAGGAATCGGCTATCCCATGGAACAACTTCTGAGAAAGATTCTGCAACATTACTAGGGGTCCGCCAAAGCATACAATTACTTGCCATGTTCCAGTTAAAGCCTAAACTATCGAGTTGGCATTTCTTTTTAAAAGTGTATAAAGAAGCGGTAATGGGCCAAATCCGCAAGCCACTGTAAATCAACACGATTTGCTTGCCTCCGCTGGAACACCCGCTCTCTATTGCAGTTCAGGAGCTAACACACAGTATCTTAATATGCATTTAGGTTAATATTTGCACTTTGCAGGGCTAGGTAGATTGCACGGCTGGCACATATCAGACTAAATGTCACTTCCGAAAGCTAAGGGACCGAACCGGAAGCTGCCATTCAGAGGGACTACCTGACAACATGTGGAACCTCTCCGGAAAAGCCTTCCCACCTCAAGCAACTCCTTTTGATTAATCTTTCACATAGACAATACACGTTATATACACCGACACACCCCCCCGGCCTTTGCCTCCACAGATCCTGTGGTTGGCTAATTAAAGGAGGAGGTGTAACTATCAATCTAATCTGGCTTGTTCTCAAATTTACCATAATTTCCACACTTGAGAGGCTGGTGAAATGAAACAGCACTACTACACTTTCCCATTCATCAGCCGGAAGCAGAACAACTCCGAGAACCGGGCGAAAAATAATTAGGATGCGGGATCAGGTGTTGCGCGCGTGCATCTGTGCCTGTACAGGGGCACGCAGGCACATGAGCATTCACGGGAGGCAGCAGCAGTAGCACGGGGGCAGATGAGCACCACCAGTCATTTGACCTCGACAGGTGAATGCTTGCAGATGTACTCACAGCACACTTATTCGAAGAGGCCCAAATGCCCGAGAAAACTGCCGTCAGATTACGCCGGAAACAACAACGGCTTTTTAAACAACTACAGCCGCCAGAACGGTACCGGCGGCAGCACTGCAGGAGCTGCTCAGGAACCGCTGGGGCAACCCCAGCGCACCGGGTGCTCAGCGCGTGGCCCTGACCCCACCGCATGGCATGTCACCCTTGGGCAGGAAGCTTGACATTTTCTGGAAGCACCGGTGTCATTTCACGGGCTTTGCCGTCGCTTTGCGCTTGTGGGGTAACACTATAGAGTTTTTCAGAAAGTGTTGGAGAAGCTTTGGTACCTTTTCCATTCAGGCACACTGGGAGTGAGCTGTGGGGCTGCTGCCAGGGGCTCTGCTCAGCACAGCATGGCTGGAGCTGGTCCAGGACCTCCTTCGAAAGACAGACTGGTCAGACACACAGCTATCCTGAATCATCAAGGATAATCCTATGTTCAAGTTCCTACGTTCCAGTTCAAGTTCAAGTTCCTACGTTCCAATTGGTGCCCGTTACCTCTTGGCCTGGATCATCAAAGATGATCCAGGACAAGAGGTAACGGGTACCAACTGGAACGTAGGAACTTCTATCAAAGCATGAGGAGGAACTTCTTTACTTTGAGGGTGGCAGAGCGCTGGAACAGGCTGCCCAGGGAGGCGGTAGAGTCTCCGACCCCAGAAACATTCAAAACCCGCCTGGAGGTCATCCTGTGCAACCTGCTGTAGGTGACCCTGCTCTGGCAGGGGGGTTGGGCTGGATGATCTCCAGAGCTCCTTTCCAACCCTAACCAATCTGTGATTCTGTGATCAGAGCTGTTCTTCGAAATCTGTTCCTAGGAAATCGCTGCGAGAAGGAGAATGCACCTGAGGAGCAGGCCTAAGATGGAGGATTGAACAAACAAGTAGCTCTTACCTGAGGAATCGGCTATCCCATGGAACAACTTCTGAGAAAGATTCTGCAACATTACTAGGGGTCCGCCAAAGCATACAATTACTTGCCATGTTCCAGTTAAAGCCTAAACTATCGAGTTGGCATTTCTTTTTAAAAGTGTATAAAGAAGCGGTAATGGGCCAAATCCGCAAGCCACTGTAAATCAACACGATTTGCTTGCCTCCGCTGGAACACCCGCTCTCTATTGCAGTTCAGGAGCTAACACACAGTATCTTAATATGCATTTAGGTTAATATTTGCACTTTGCAGGGCTAGGTAGATTGCACGGCTGGCACATATCAGACTAAATGTCACTTCCGAAAGCTAAGGGACCGAACCGGAAGCTGCCATTCAGAGGGACTACCTGACAACATGTGGAACCTCTCCGGAAAAGCCTTCCCACCTCAAGCAACTCCTTTTGATTAATCTTTCACATAGACAATACACGTTATATACACCGACACACCCCCCCGGCCTTTGCCTCCACAGATCCTGTGGTTGGCTAATTAAAGGAGGAGGTGTAACTATCAATCTAATCTGGCTTGTTCTCAAATTTACCATAATTTCCACACTTGAGAGGCTGGTGAAATGAAACAGCACTACTACACTTTCCCATTCATCAGCCGGAAGCAGAACAACTCCGAGAACCGGGCGAAAAATAATTAGGATGCGGGATCAGGTGTTGCGCGCGTGCATCTGTGCCTGTACAGGGGCACGCAGGCACATGAGCATTCACGGGAGGCAGCAGCAGTAGCACGGGGGCAGATGAGCACCACCAGTCATTTGACCTCGACAGGTGAATGCTTGCAGATGTACTCACAGCACACTTATTCGAAGAGGCCCAAATGCCCGAGAAAACTGCCGTCAGATTACGCCGGAAACAACAACGGCTTTTTAAACAACTACAGCCGCCAGAACGGTACCGGCGGCAGCACTGCAGGAGCTGCTCAGGAACCGCTGGGGCAACCCCAGCGCACCGGGTGCTCAGCGCGTGGCCCTGACCCCACCGCATGGCATGTCACCCTTGGGCAGGAAGCTTGACATTTTCTGGAAGCACCGGTGTCATTTCACGGGCTTTGCCGTCGCTTTGCGCTTGTGGGGTAACACTATAGAGTTTTTCAGAAAGTGTTGGAGCAACTTTGGTACCTTTTCCATTCAGGCACACTGGGAGTGAGCTGTGGGGCTGCTGCCAGGGGCTCTGCTCAGCACAGCATGGCTGGAGCTGGTCCAGGACCTCCTTCGAAAGACAGACTGGTCAGACACACAGCTATCCTGAATCATCAAGGATAATCCTATGTTCAAGTTCCTACGTTCCAGTTCAAGTTCAAGTTCCTACGTTCCAATTGGTGCCCGTTACCTCTTGGCCTGGATCATCAAAGATGATCCAGGACAAGAGGTAACGGGTACAAACTGGAACGTAGGAACTTCTATCAAAGCATGAGGAGGAACTTCTTTACTTTGAGGGTGGCAGAGCGCTTGAACAGGCTGCCCAGGGAGGCGGTAGAGTCTCCGACCCCAGAAACATTCAAAACCCGCCTGGAGGTCATCCTGTGCAACCTGCTGTAGGTGACCCTGCTCTGGCAGGGGGGTTGGGCTGGATGATCTCCAGAGCTCCTTTCCAACCCTAACCAATCTGTGATTCTGTGATCAGAGCTGTTCTTCGAAATCTGTTCCTAGGAAATCGCTGCGAGAAGGAGGATGCACCTGAGGAGCAGGCCTAAGATGGAGGATTGAACAAACAAGTAGCTCTTACCTGAGGAATCGGCTATCCCATGGAACAACTTCTGAGAAAGATTCTGCAACATTACTAGGGGTCCGCCAAAACATACAATTACTTGCCATGTTCCAGTTAAAGCCTAAACTATCGAGTTGGCATTTCTTTTTAAAAGTGTATAAAGAAGCGGTAATGGGCCAAATCCGCAAGCCACTGTAAATCAACACGATTTGCTTGCCTCCGCTGGAACACCCGCTCTCTATTTCAGTTCAGGAGCTAACACACAGTATCTTAATATGCATTTAGGTTAATATTTGCACTTTGCAGGGCTAGGTAGATTGCACGGCTGGCACATATCAGACTAAATGTCACTTCCGAAAGCTAAGGGACCGAACCGGAAGCTGCCATTCAGAGGGACTACCTGACAACATGTGGAACCTCTCCGGAAAAGCCTTCCCACCTCAAGCAACTCCTTTTGATTAATCTTTCACATAGACAATACACGTTATATACACCGACACACCCCCCCGGCCTTTGCCTCCACAGATCCTGTGGTTGGCTAATTAAAGGAGGAGGTGTAACTATCAATCTAATCTGGCTTGTTCTCAAATTTACCATAATTTCCACACTTGAGAGGCTGGTGAAATGAAACAGCACTACTACACTTTCCCATTCATCAGCCGGAAGCAGAACAACTCCGAGAACCGGGCGAAAAATAATTAGGATGCGGGATCAGGTGTTGCGCGCGTGCATCTGTGCCTGTACAGGGGCACGCAGGCACATGAGCATTCACGGGAGGCAGCAGCAGTAGCACGGGGGCAGATGAGCACCACCAGTCATTTGACCTCGACAGGTGAATGCTTGCAGATGTACTCACAGCACACTTATTAGAAGAGGCCCAAATGCCCGAGAAAACTGCCGTCAGATTACGCCGGAAACAACAACGGCTTTTTAAACAACTACAGCCGCCAGAACGGTACCGGCGACAGCACTGCAGGAGCTGCTCAGGAACCGCTGGGGCAACCCCAGCGCACCGGGTGCTCAGCGCGTGGCCCTGACACCACCGCATGGCATGTCACCCTTGGGCAGGAAGCTTGACATTTTCTGGAAGCACCGGTGTCATTTCACGGGCTTTGCCGTCGCTTTGCGCTTGTGGGGTAACACTATAGAGTTTTTCAGAAAGTGTTGGAGCAACTTTGGTACCTTTTCCATTCAGGCACACTGGGAGTGAGCTGTGGGGCTGCTGCCAGGGGCTCTGCTCAGCACAGCATGGCTGGAGCTGGCCCAGGACCTCCTTCGAAAGACAGACTGGTCAGACACACAGCTATCCTGAATCATCAAGGATAATCCTATGTTCAAGTTCAAGTTCCTACCTTCCAGTTCAAGTTCAAGTTCCTACGTTCCAATTGGTGCCCGTTACCTCTTGGCCTGGATCATCAAAGATGATCCAGGACAAGAGGTAACGGGTACAAACTGGAACCTAGGAACTTCTATCAAAGCATGAGGAGGAACTTCTTTACTTTGAGGGTGGCAGAGCGCTGGAACAGGCTGCCCAGGGAGGCGGTAGAGTCTCCGACCCCAGAAACATTCAAAACCCGCCTGGAGGTCATCCTGTGCAACCTGCTGTAGGTGACCCTGCTCTGGCAGGGGGGTTGGGCTGGATGATCTCCAGAGCTCCTTTCCAACCCTAACCAATCTGTGATTCTGTGATCAGAGCTGTTCTTCGAAATCTGTTCCTAGGAAATCGCTGCGAGAAGGAGGATGCACCTGAGGAGCAGGCCTAAGATGGAGGATTGAACAAACAAGTAGCTCTTACCTGAGGAATCGGCTATCCCATGGAACAACTTCTGAGAAAGATTCTGCAACATTACTAGGGGTCCGCCAAAACATACAATTACTTGCCATGTTCCAGTTAAAGCCTAAACTATCGAGTTGGCATTTCTTTTTAAAAGTGTATAAAGAAGCGGTAATGGGCCAAATCCGCAAGCCACTGTAAATCAACACGATTTGCTTGCCTCCGCTGGAACACCCGCTCTCTATTGCAGTTCAGGAGCTAACACACAGTATCTTAATATGCATTTAGGTTAATATTTGCACTTTGCAGGGCTAGGTAGATTGCACGGCTGGCACATATCAGACTAAATGTCACTTCCGAAAGCTAAGGGACCGAACCGGAAGCTGTCATTCAGAGGGACTACCTGACAACATGTGGAACCTCTCCGGAAAAGCCTTCCCACCTCAAGCAACTCCTTTTGATTAATCTTTCACATAGACAATACACGTTATATACACCGACACACCCCCCCGGCCTTTGCCTCCACAGATCCTGTGGTTGGCTAATTAAAGGAGGAGGTGTAACTATCAATCTAATCTGGCTTGTTCTCAAATTTACCATAATTTCCACACTTGAGAGGCTGGTGAAATGAAACAGCACTACTACACTTTCCCATTCATCAGCCGGAAGCAGAACAACTCCGAGAACCGGGCGAAAAATAATTAGGATGCGGGATCAGGTGTTGCGCGCGTGCATCTGTGCCTGTACAGGGGCACGCAGGCACATGAGCATTCACGGGAGGCAGCAGCAGCAGTAGCACGGGGGCAGATGAGCACCACCAGTCATTTGACCTCGACAGGTGAATGCTTGCAGATGTACTCACAGCACACTTATTAGAAGAGGCCCAAATGCCCGAGAAAACTGCCGTCAGATTACGCCGGAAACAACAACGGCTTTTTAAACAACTACAGCCGCCAGAACGGTACCGGCGGCAGCACTGCAGGAGCTGCTCAGGAACCGCTGGGGCAACCCCAGCGCACCGGGTGCTCAGCGCGTGGCCCTGACCCCACCGCATGGCATGTCACCCTTGGGCAGGAAGCTTGACATTTTCTGGAAGCACCGGTGTCATTTCACGGGCTTTGCCGTCGCTTTGCGCTTGTGGGGTAACACTATAGAGTTTTTCGGAAAGTGTTGGAGCAACTTTGGTATCTTTTCCATTCAGGCACACTGGGAGTGAGCTGTGGGGCTGCTGCCAGGGGCTCTGCTCAGCACAGCATGGCTGGAGCTGGTCCAGGACCTCCTTCGAAAGACAGACTGGTCAGACACACAGCTATCCTGAATCATCAAGGATAATCCTATGTTCAAGTCCCTACGTTCCAGTTCAAGTTCAAGTTCCTACGTTCCAATTGGTGCCCGTTACGTAACGGTGTAACGGGTACAAACTGGAACCTAGGAACTTCTATCAAAGCATGAGGAGGAACTTCTTTACTTTGAGGGTGGCAGAGCGCTGGAACAGGCTGCCCAGGGAGGCGGTAGAGTCTCCGACCCCAGAAACATTCAAAACCCGCCTGGAGGTCATCCTGTGCAACCTGCTGTAGGTGACCCTGCTCTGGCAGGGGGGTTGGGCTGGATGATCTCCAGAGCTCCTTTCCAACCCTAACCAATCTGTGATTCTGTGATCAGAGCTGTTCTTCGAAATCTGTTCCTAGGAAATCGCTGCGAGAAGGAGGATGCACCTGAGGAGCAGGCCTAAGATGGAGGATTGAACAAACAAGTAGCTCTTACCTGAGGAATCGGCTATCCCATGGAACAACTTCTGAGAAAGATTCTGCAACATTACTAGGGGTCCGCCAAAACATACAATTACTTGCCATGTTCCAGTTAAAGCCTAAACTATCGAGTTGGCATTTCTTTTTAAAAGTTTATAAAGAAGCGGTAATGGGCCAAATCCGCAAGCCACTGTAAATCAACACGATTTGCTTGCCTCCGCTGGAACACCCGCTCTCTATTGCAGTTCAGGAGCTAACACACAGTATCTTAATATGCATTTAGGTTAATATTTGCACTTTGCAGGGCTAGGTAGATTGCACGGCTGGCACATATCAGACTAAATGTCACTTCCGAAAGCTAAGGGACCGAACCGGAAGCTGCCATTCAGAGGGACTACCTGACAACATGTGGAACCTCTCCGGAAAAGCCTTCCCACCTCAAGCAACTCCTTTTGATTAATCTTTCACATAGACAATACACGTTATATACACCGACACACCCCCCCGGCCTTTGCCTCCACAGATCCTGTGGTTGGCTAATTAAAGGAGGAGGTGTAACTATCAATCTAATCTGGCTTGTTCTCAAATTTACCATAATTTCCACACTTGAGAGGCTAGTGAAATGAAACAGCACTACTACACTTTCCCATTCATCAGCCGGAAGCAGAACAACTCCGAGAACCGGGCGAAAAATAATTAGGATGCGGGATCAGGTGTTGCGCGCGTGCATCTGTGCCTGTACAGGGGCACGCAGGCACATGAGCATTCACGGGAGGCAGCAGCAGCAGTAGCACGGGGGCAGATGAGCACCACCAGTCATTTGACCTCGACAGGTGAATGCTTGCAGATGTACTCACAGCACACTTATTAGAAGAGGCCCAAATGCCCGAGAAAACTGCCGTCAGATTACGCCGGAAACAACAACGGCTTTTTAAACAACTACAGCCGCCAGAACGGTACCGGCGGCAGCACTGCAGGAGCTGCTCAGGAACCGCTGGGGCAACCCCAGCGCACCGGGTGCTCAGCGCGTGGCCCTGACCCCACCGCATGGCATGTCACCCTTGGGCAGGAAGCTTGACATTTTCTGGAAGCACCGGTGTCATTTCACGGGCTTTGCCGTCGCTTTGCGCTTGTGGGGTAACACTATAGAGTTTTTCAGAAAGTGTTGGAGCAACTTTGGTACCTTTTCCATTCAGGCACACTGGGAGTGAGCTGTGGGGCTGCTGCCAGGGGCTCTGCTCAGCACAGCATGGCTGGAGCTGGTCAAGGACCTCCTTCGAAAGACAGACTGGTCAGACACACAGCTATCCTGAATCATCAAGGATAATCCTATGTTCAAGTTCAAGTTCCTACCTTCCAGTTCAAGTTCAAGTTCCTACGTTCCAATTGGTGCCCGTTACCTCTTGGCCTGGATCATCAAAGATGATCCAGGACAAGAGGTAACGGGTACAAACTGGAACCTAGGAACTTCTATCAAAGCATGAGGAGGAACTTCTTTACTTTGAGGGTGGCAGAGCGCTGGAACAGGCTGCCCAGGGAGGCGGTAGAGTCTCCGACCCCAGAAACATTCAAAACCCGCCTGGAGGTCATCCTGTGCAACCTGCTGTAGGTGACCCTGCTCTGGCAGGGGGGTTGGGCTGGATGATCTCCAGAGCTCCTTTCCAACCCTAACCAATCTGTGATTCTGTGATCAGAGCTGTTCTTCGAAATCTGTTCCTAGGAAATCGCTGCGAGAAGGAGGATGCACCTGAGGAGCAGGCCTAAGATGGAGGATTGAACAAACAAGTAGCTCTTACCTGAGGAATCGGCTATCCCATGGAACAACTTCTGAGAAAGATTCTGCAACATTACTAGGGGTCCGCCAAAACATACAATTACTTGCCATGTTCCAGTTAAAGCCTAAACTATCGAGTTGGCATTTCTTTTTAAAAGTTTATAAAGAAGCGGTAATGGGCCAAATCCGCAAGCCACTGTAAATCAACACGATTTGCTTGCCTCCGCTGGAACACCCGCTCTCTATTGCAGTTCAGGAGCTAACACACAGTATCTTAATATGCATTTAGGTTAATATTTGCACTTTGCAGGGCTAGGTAGATTGCACGGCTGGCACATATCAGACTAAATGTCACTTCCGAAAGCTAAGGGACCGAACCGGAAGCTGCCATTCAGAGGGACTACCTGACAACATGTGGAACCTCTCCGGAAAAGCCTTCCCACCTCAAGCAACTCCTTTTGATTAATCTTTCACATAGACAATACACGTTATATACACCGACACACCCCCCCGGCCTTTGCCTCCACAGATCCTGTGGTTGGCTAATTAAAGGAGGAGGTGTAACTATCAATCTAATCTGGCTTGTTCTCAAATTTACCATAATTTCCACACTTGAGAGGCTAGTGAAATGAAACAGCACTACTACACTTTCCCATTCATCAGCCGGAAGCAGAACAACTCCGAGAACCGGGCGAAAAATAATTAGGATGCGGGATCAGGTGTTGCGCGCGTGCATCTGTGCCTGTACAGGGGCACGCAGGCACATGAGCATTCACGGGAGGCAGCAGCAGCAGTAGCACGGGGGCAGATGAGCACCACCAGTCATTTGACCTCGACAGGTGAATGCTTGCAGATGTACTCACAGCACACTTATTAGAAGAGGCCCAAATGCCCGAGAAAACTGCCGTCAGATTACGCCGGAAACAACAACGGCTTTTTAAACAACTACAGCCGCCAGAACGGTACCGGCGGCAGCACTGCAGGAGCTGCTCAGGAACCGCTGGGGCAACCCCAGCGCACCGGGTGCTCAGCGCGTGGCCCTGACCCCACCGCATGGCATGTCACCCTTGGGCAGGAAGCTTGACATTTTCTGGAAGCACCGGTGTCATTTCACGGGCTTTGCCGTCGCTTTGCGCTTGTGGGGTAACACTATAGAGTTTTTCAGAAAGTGTTGGAGCAACTTTGGTACCTTTTCCATTCAGGCACACTGGGAGTGAGCTGTGGGGCTGCTGCCAGGGGCTCTGCTCAGCACAGCATGGCTGGAGCTGGTCCAGGACCTCCTTCGAAAGACAGACTGGTCAGACACACAGCTATCCTGAATCATCAAGGATAATCCTATGTTCAAGTTCAAGTTCCTACCTTCCAGTTCAAGTTCAAGTTCCTACGTTCCAATTGGTGCCCGTTACCTCTTGGCCTGGATCATCAAAGATGATCCAGGACAAGAGGTAACGGGTACAAACTGGAACCTAGGAACTTCTATCAAAGTATGAGGAGGAACTTCTTTACTTTGAGGGTGGCAGAGCGCTGGAACAGGCTGCCCAGGGAGGCAGTAGAGTCTCCGACCCCAGAGACATTCATAATCCGCCTGGAGGTCATCCTGTGCAACCTGCTGTAGGTGACCCTGCTCTGGCAGGGGGTTGGACTGGATGATCTCCAGAGCTCCTTTCCAACCCTAACCAATCTGTGATTCTGTGATCAGAGCTGTTCTTCGAAATCTGTTCCTAGGAAATCGCTGCGAGAAGGAGGATGCACCTGAGGAGCAGGCCTAAGATGGAGGATTGAACAAACAAGTAGCTCTTACCTGAGGAATCGGCTATCCCATGGAACAACTTCTGAGAAAGATTCTGCAACATTACTAGGGGTCCGCCAAAACATACAATTACTTGCCATGTTCCAGTTAAAGCCTAAACTATCGAGTTGGCATTTCTTTTTAAAAGTGTATAAAGAAGCGGTAATGGGCCAAATCCTCAAGCCACTGTAAATCAACACGATTTGCTTGCCTCCGCTGGAACACCCGCTCTCTATTTCAGTTCAGGAGCTAACACACACTATCTTAATATGCATTTAGGTTAATATTTGCACTTTGCAGGGCTAGGTAGATTGCACGGCTGGCACATATCAGACTAAATGTCACTTCCGAAAGCTAAGGGACCGAACCGGAAGCTGCCATTCAGAGGGACTACCTGACAACATGTGGAACCTCTCCGGAAAAGCCTTCCCACCTCAAGCAACTCCTTTTGATTAATCTTTCACATAGACAATACACGTTATATACACCGACACACCCCCCCGGCCTTTGCCTCCACAGATCCTGTGGTTGGCTAATTAAAGGAGGAGGTGTAACTATCAATCTAATCTGGCTTGTTCTCAAATTTACCATAATTTCCACACTTGAGAGGCTGGTGAAATGAAACAGCACTACTACACTTTCCCGTTCATCAGCCGGAAGCAGAACAACTCAGAGAACCGGGCGAAAAATAATTAGGATGCGGGATCAGGTGTTGCGCGCGTGCATCTGTGCCTGTACAGGGGCACGCAGGCACATGAGCATTCACGGGAGGCAGCAGCAGTAGCACGGGGGCAGATGAGCACCACCAGTCATTTGACCTCGACAGGTGAATGCTTGCAGATGTACTCACAGCACACTTATTAGAAGAGGCCCAAATGCCCGAGAAAACTGCTGTCAGATTACACCGGAAACAACAACGGCTTTTTAAACAACTACAGCCGCCAGAACGGTACCGGCGGCAGCACTGCAGGAGCTGCTCAGGAACTGCTGGGGCAACCCCAGCGCACCGGGTGCTCAGCGCGTGGCCCTGACCCCACCGCATGGCATGTCACCCTTGGGCAGGAAGCTTGACATTTTCTGGAAGCACCGGTGTCATTTCACGGGCTTTGCCGTCGCTTTGCGCTTGTGGGGTAACACTATAGAGTTTTTCGGAAAGTGTTGGAGCAACTTTGGTATCTTTTCCATTCAGGCACACTGGGAGTGAGCTGTGGGGCTGCTGCCAGGGGCTCTGCTCAGCACAGCATGGCTGGAGCTGGTCCAGGACCTCCTTCGAAAGACAGACTGGTCAGACACACAGCTATCCTGAATCATCAAGGATAATCCTATGTTCAAGTCCCTACGTTCCAGTTCAAGTTCAAGTTCCTACGTTCCAATTGGTGCCCGTTACGTAACGGTGTAACGGGTACAAACTGGAACCTAGGAACTTCTATCAAAGCATGAGGAGGAACTTCTTTACTTTGAGGGTGGCAGAGCGCTGGAACAGGCTGCCCAGGGAGGCGGTAGAGTCTCCCACCCCAGAGACATTCAAAACCCGCCTGGAGGTCATCCTGTGCAACCTGCTGTAGGTGACCCTGCTCTGGCAGGGGGGTTGGACTGGATGATCTCCAGAGCTCCTTTCCAACCCTAACCAATCTGTGATTCTGTGATCAGAGCTGTTCTTCGAAATCTGTTCCTAGGAAATCGCTGCGAGAAGAAGGACGCACCTGAGGAGCAGGCCTAAGATGGAGGATTGAACAAACAAGTAGCTCTTACCTGAGGAATCGGCTATCCCATGGAACAACTTCTGAGAAAGATTCTGCAACATTACTAGGGGTCCGCCAAAACATACAATTACTTGCCATGTTCCAGTTAAAGCCTAAACTATCGAGTTGGCATTTCTTTTTAAAAGTGTATAAAGAAGCGGTAATGGGCCAAATCCTCAAGCCACTGTAAATCAATACGATTTGCTTGCCTCCGCTGGAACACCCGCTCTCTATTTCAGTTCAGGAGCTAACACACAGTATCTTAATATGCATTTAGGTTAATATTTGCACTTTGCAGGGCTAGGTAGATTGCACGGCTGGCACATATCAGACTAAATGTCACGTCCGAAAGCTAAGGGACCGAACCGGAAGCTGCCATTCAGAAGGACTACCTGACAACATGTGGAACCTCTCCGGAAAAGCCTTCCCACCTCAAGCAACTCCTTTTGATTAATCTTTCACATAGACAATACACGTTATATACACCGACACACCCCCCCGGCCTTTGCCTCCACAGATCCTGTGGTTGGCTAATTAAAGGAGGAGGTGTAACTATCAATCTAATCTGGCTTGTTCTCAAATTTACCATAATTTCCACACTTGAGAGGCTGGTGAAATGAAACAGCACTACTACACTTTCCCGTTCATCAGCCGGAAGCAGAACAACTCAGAGAACCGGGCGAAAAATAATTAGGATGCGGGATCAGGTGTTGCGCGCGTGCATCTGTGCCTGTACAGGGGCACGCAGGCACATGAGCATTCACGGGAGGCAGCAGCAGTAGCACGGGGGCAGATGAGCACCACCAGTCATTTGACCTCGACAGGTGAATGCTTGCAGATGTACTCACAGCACACTTATTAGAAGAGGCCCAAATGCCCGAGAAAACTGCCGTCAGATTACGCCGGAATCAACAACGGCTTTTTAAACAACTACAGCCGCCAGAACGGTACCGGCGGCAGCACTGCAGGAGCTGCTCAGGAACTGCTGGGGCAACCCCAGCGCACCGGGTGCTCAGCGCGTGGCCCTGACCCCACCGCATGGCATGTCACCCTTGGGCAGGAAGCTTGACATTTTCTGGAAGCACCGGTGTCATTTCACGGGCTTTGCCGTCGCTTTGCGCTTGTGGGGTAACACTATAGAGTTTTTCGGAAAGTGTTGGAGCAACTTTGGTATCTTTTCCATTCAGGCACACTGGGAGTGAGCTGTGGGGCTGCTGCCAGGGGCTCTGCTCAGCACAGCATGGCTGGAGCTGGTCCAGGACCTCCTTCGAAAGACAGACTGGTCAGACACACAGCTATCCTGAATCATCAAGGATAATCCTATGTTCAAGTCCCTACGTTCCAGTTCAAGTTCAAGTTCCTACGTTCCAATTGGTGCCCGTTACGTAACGGTGTAACGGGTACAAACTGGAACCTAGGAACTTCTATCAAAGCATGAGGAGGAACTTCTTTACTTTGAGGGTGGCAGAGCGCTGGAACAGGCTGCCCAGGGAGGCGGTAGAGTCTCCCACCCCAGAGACATTCAAAACCCGCCTGGAGGTCATCCTGTGCAACCTGCTGTAGGTGACCCTGCTCTGGCAGGGGGGTTGGACTGGATGATCTCCAGAGCTCCTTTCCAACCCTAACCAATCTGTGATTCTGTGATCAGAGCTGTTCTTTGAAATCTGTTCCTAGGAAATCGCTGCGAGAAGGAGGACGCACCTGAGGAGCAGGCCTAAGATGGAGGATTGAACAAACAAGTAGCTCTTACCTGAGGAATCGGCTATCCCATGGAACAACTTCTGAGAAAGATTCTGCAACATTACTAGGGGTCCGCCAAAACATACAATTACTTGTCATGTTCCAGTTAAAGCCTAAACTATCGAGTTGGCATTTCTTTTTAAAAGTGTATAAAGAAGCGGTAATGGGCCAAATCCTCAAGCCACTGTAAATCAACACGATTTGCTTGCCTCCGCTGGAACACCCGCTCTCTATTTCAGTTCAGGAGCTAACACACAGTATCTTATTATGCATTTAGGTTAATATTTGCACTTTGCAGGGCTAGGTAGATTGCACGGCTGGCACATATCAGACTAAATGTCACGTCCGAAAGCTAAGGGACCGAACCGGAAGCTGCCATTCAGATGGACTACCTGACTACATGTGAAACCTCTCCGGAAAAGCCTTCCCACCTCAAGCAACTCCTTTTGATTAATCTTTCACATAGACAATACACGTTATATACACCGACACACCCCCCCGGCCTTTGCCTCCACAAATCCTGTGGTTGGCTAATTAAAGGAGGAGGTGTAACTATCAATCTAATCTGGCTTGTTCTCAAATTTACCATAATTTCCACACTTGAGAGGCTGGTGAAATGAAACAGCACTACTACACTTTCCCATTCATCAGCCGGAAGCAGAACAACTCAGAGAACCGGGCGAAAAATAATTAGGATGCGGGATCAGGTGTTGCGCGCGTGCTTCTGTGCCTGTACAGGGGCACGCAGGCACATGAGCATTCACGGGAGGCAGCAGCAGCAGTAGCACGGGGGGAGATGAGCACCACCAGTCATTTGACCTTGACAGGTGAATGCTTGCAGATGTACTCACAGCACACTTATTAGAAGAGGCCCAAATGCCCGAGAAAACTGCCGTCAGATTACGCCGGAAACAACAACGGCTTTTTAAACAACTACAGCCGCCAGAACGGTACCGGCGGCAGCACTGCAGGAGCTGCTCAGGAACCGCTGGGGCAACCCCAGCGCACCGGGTGCTCAGCGCGTGGCCCTGACCCCACCGCATGGCATGTCACCCTTGGGCAGGAAGCTTGACATTTTCTGGAAGCACCGGTGTCATTTCACGGGCTTTGCCGTCGCTTTGCGCTTGTGGGGTAACACTATAGAGTTTTTCAGAAAGTGTTGGAGCAACTTTGGTACCTTTTCCATTCAGGCACACTGGGAGTGAGCTGTGGGGCTGCTGCCAGGGGCTCTGCTCAGCACAGCATGGCTGGAGCTGGCCCAGGACCTCCTTCGAAAGACAGACTGGTCAGACACACAGCTATCCTGAATCATCAAGGATAATCCTATGTTCAAGTTCAAGTTCCTACCTTCCAGTTCAAGTTCAAGTTCCTACGTTCCAATTGGTGCCCGTTACCTCTTGGCCTGGATCATCAAAGATGATCCAGGACAAGAGGTAACGGGTACAAACTGGAACCTAGGAACTTCTATCAAAGCATGAGGAGGAACTTCTTTACTTTGAGGGTGGCAGAGCGCTGGAACAGGCTGCCCAGGGAGGCGGTAGAGTCTCCCACCCCAGAGACATTCAAAACCCGCCTGGAGGTCATCCTGTGCAACCTGCTGTACGTGACCCTGCTCTGGGAGGGGGGTTGGACTGGATGATCTCCAGAGCTCCTTTCCAACCCTAACCAATCTGTGATTCTGTGATCAGAGCTGTTCTTCAAAATCTGTTCCTAGGAAATCGCTGCGAGAAGGAGGATGCACCTGAGGAGCAGGCCTAAGATGGAGGATTGAACAAACAAGTAGCTCTTACCTGAGGAATCGGCTATCCCATGGAACAACTTCTGAGAAAGATTCTGCAACATTACTAGGGGTCCGCCAAAACATACAATTACTTGCCATGTTCCAGTTAAAGCCTAAACTATCGAGTTGGCATTTCTTTTTAAAAGTGTATAAAGAAGCGGTAATGGGCCAAATCCTCAAGCCACTCTAAATCAACACGATTTGCTTGCCTCCGCTGGAACACCCGCTCTCTATTTCAGTTCAGGAGCTAACACACAGTATCTTAATATGCATTTAGGTTAATATTTGCACTTTGCAGGGCTAGGTAGATTGCACGGCTGGCACATATCAGACTAAATGTCACTTCCGAAAGCTAAGGGACCGAACCGGAAGCTGCCATTCAGAGGGACTACCTGACAACATGTGGAACCTCTCCGGAAAAGCCTTCCCACCTCAAGCAACTCCTTTTGATTAATCTTTCACATAGACAATACACGTTATATACACCGACACACCCCCCCGGCCTTTGCCTCCACAGATCCTGTGGTTGGCTAATTAAAGGAGGAGGTGTAACTATCAATCTAATCTGGCTTGTTCTCAAATTTACCATAATTTCCACACTTGAGAGGCTGGTGAAATGAAACAGCACTACTACACTTTCCCATTCATCAGCCGGAAGCAGAACAACTCCGAGAACCGGGCGAAAAATAATTAGGATGCGGGATCAGGTGTTGCGCGTGTGCATCTGTGCCTGTACAGGGGCACGCAGGCACACGAGCATTCACGGGAGGCAGCAGCAGTAGCACGGGGGCAGATGAGCACCACCAGTCATTTGACCTCGACAGGTGAATGCTTGCAGATGTACTCACAGCACACTTATTAGAAGAGGCCCAAATGCCCGAGAAAACTGCCGTCAGATTACGCCGGAAACAACAACGGCTTTTTAAACAACTACAGCCGCCAGAACGGTACCGGCGGCAGCACTGCAGGAGCTGCTCAGGAACCGCTGGGGCAACTCCAGCGCACCGGGTGCTCAGCGCGTGGCCCTGACCCCACCGCATGGCATGTCACCCTTGGGCAGGAAGCTTGACATTTTCTGGAAGCACCGGTGTCATTTCACGGGCTTTGCCGTCGCTTTGCGCTTGTGGGGTAACACTATAGAGTTTTTCAGAAAGTGTTGGAGCAACTTTGGTACCTTTTCCATTCAGGCACACTGGGAGTGAGCTGTGGGGCTGCTGCCAGGGGCTCTGCTCAGCACAGCATGGCTGGAGCTGGCCCAGGACCTCCTTCGAAAGACAGACTGGTCAGACACACAGCTATCCTGAATCATCAAGGATAATCCTATGTTCAAGTTCAAGTTCCTACCTTCCAGTTCAAGTTCAAGTTCCTACGTTCCAATTGGTGCCCGTTACCTCTTGTCCTGGATCATCAAAGATGATCCAGGACAAGAGGTAACGGGTACAAACTGGAACCTAGGAACTTCTATCAGAGCATGAGGAGGAACTTCTTTACTTTGAGGGTGGCAGAGCGCTGGAACAGGCTGCCCGGGGAGGCAGTAGAGTCTCCCACCCCAGAGACATTCAAAACCCGCCTGGAGGTCATCCTGTGCAACCTGCTGTAGGTGACCCTGCTCTGGCAGGGGGGTTGGACTACATGATCTCCAGAGCTCCTTTCCAACCCTAACCAATCTGTGATTCTGTGATCAGAGCTGTTCTTTGAAATCTGTTCCTAGGAAATCGCTGCGAGAAGGAGGATGCACCTGAGGATCAGGCCTAAGATGGAGGATTGAACAAACAAGTAGCTCTTACCTGAGGAATCGGCTATCCCATGGAACAACCTCTGATAAAGTTTCTGCAACATTACTAGGGGTCCGCCAAAGCATACAATTTCTTGCCATGTTCCAGTTAAAGCCTAAACTATCGAGTTGGCATTTCTTTTTAAAAGTGTATAAAGAAGCGGTAATGGGCCAAATCCTCAAGCCACTGTAAATCAACACGATTTGCTTGCCTCCGCTGGAACACCCGCTCTCTATTTCAGTTCAGGAGCTAACACACACTATCTTAATATGCATTTAGGTTAATATTTGCACTTTGCAGGGCTAGGTAGATTGCACGGCTGGCACATATCAGACTAAATGTCACGTCCGAAAGCTAAGGGACCGAACCGGAAGCTGCCATTCAGAGGGACTACCTGACAACATGTGGAACCTCTCCGGAAAAGCCTTCCCACCTCAAGCAACTCCTTTTGATTAATCTTTCACATAGACAATACACGTTATATACACCGACACACACCCCCGGCCTTTGCCTCCACAGATCCTGTGGTTGGCTAATTAAAGGAGGAGGTGTAACTATCAATCTAATCTCGCTCGTTCTCAAATTTACCATAATTTCCACACTTGAGAGGCTGGTGAAATGAAACAGCACTACTACACTTTCCCATTCATCAGCCGGAAGCAGAACAACTCAGAGAACCGGGCGAAAAATAATTAGGATGCGGGATCAGGTGTTGCGCGTGTGCATCTGTGCCTGTACAGGGGCACGCAGGCACACGAGCATTCACGGGAGGCAGCAGCAGTAGCACGGGGGCAGATGAGCACCACCAGTCATTTGACCTCGACAGGTGAATGCTTGCAGATGTACTCACAGCACACTTATTAGAAGAGGCCCAAATGCCCGAGAAAACTGCCGTCAGATTACGCCGGAAACAACAACGGCTTTTTAAACAACTACAGCCGCCAGAACGGTACCGGCGGCAGCACTGCAGGAGCTGCTCAGGAACCGCTGGGGCAACTCCAGCGCACCGGGTGCTCAGCGCGTGGCCCTGACCCCACCGCATGGCATGTCACCCTTGGGCAGGAAGCTTGACATTTTCTGGAAGCACCGGTGTCATTTCACGGGCTTTGCCGTCGCTTTGCGCTTGTGGGGTAACACTATAGAGTTTTTCAGAAAGTGTTGGAGCAACTTTGGTACCTTTTCCATTCAGGCACACTGGGAGTGAGCTGTGGGGCTGCTGCCAGGGGCTCTGCTCAGCACAGCATGGCTGGAGCTGGCCCAGGACCTCCTTCGAAAGACAGACTGGTCAGACACACAGCTATCCTGAATCATCAAGGATAATCCTATGTTCAAGTTCAAGTTCCTACCTTCCAGTTCAAGTTCAAGTTCCTACGTTCCAATTGGTGCCCGTTACCTCTTGTCCTGGATCATCAAAGATGATCCAGGACAAGAGGTAACGGGTACAAACTGGAACCTAGGAACTTCTATCAGAGCATGAGGAGGAACTTCTTTACTTTGAGGGTGGCAGAGCGCTGGAACAGGCTGCCCGGGGAGGCAGTAGAGTCTCCCACCCCAGAGACATTCAAAACCCGCCTGGAGGTCATCCTGTGCAACCTGCTGTAGGTGACCCTGCTCTGGCAGGGGGGTTGGACTACATGATCTCCAGAGCTCCTTTCCAACCCTAACCAATCTGTGATTCTGTGATCAGAGCTGTTCTTTGAAATCTGTTCCTAGGAAATCGCTGCGAGAAGGAGGATGCACCTGAGGATCAGGCCTAAGATGGAGGATTGAACAAACAAGTAGCTCTTACCTGAGGAATCGGCTATCCCATGGAACAACCTCTGATAAAGTTTCTGCAACATTACTAGGGGTCCGCCAAAGCATACAATTTCTTGCCATGTTCCAGTTAAAGCCTAAACTATCGAGTTGGCATTTCTTTTTAAAAGTGTATAAAGAAGCGGTAATGGGCCAAATCCTCAAGCCACTGTAAATCAACACGATTTGCTTGCCTCCGCTGGAACACCCGCTCTCTATTTCAGTTCAGGAGCTAACACACACTATCTTAATATGCATTTAGGTTAATATTTGCACTTTGCAGGGCTAGGTAGATTGCACGGCTGGCACATATCAGACTAAATGTCACGTCCGAAAGCTAAGGGACCGAACCGGAAGCTGCCATTCAGAGGGACTACCTGACAACATGTGGAACCTCTCCGGAAAAGCCTTCCCACCTCAAGCAACTCCTTTTGATTAATCTTTCACATAGACAATACACGTTATATACACCGACACACACCCCCGGCCTTTGCCTCCACAGATCCTGTGGTTGGCTAATTAAAGGAGGAGGTGTAACTATCAATCTAATCTCGCTCGTTCTCAAATTTACCATAATTTCCACACTTGAGAGGCTGGTGAAATGAAACAGCACTACTACACTTTCCCATTCATCAGCCGGAAGCAGAACAACTCAGAGAACCGGGCGAAAAATAATTAGGATGCGGGATCAGGTGTTGCGCGCGTGCATCTGTGCCTGTACAGGGGCACGCAGGCACATGAGCATTCACGGGAGGCAGCAGCAGTAGCACGGGGGCAGATGAGCACCACCAGTCATTTGACCTCGACAGGTGAATGCTTGCAGATGTACTCACAGCACACTTATTAGAAGAGGCCCATATGCCCGAGAAAACTGCCGTCAGATTACGCCGGAAACAACAACGGCTTTTTAAACAACTACAGCCGCCAGAACGGTACCGGCGGCAGCACTGCAGGAGCTGCTCAGGAACCGCTGGGGCAACCCCAGCGCACCGGGTGCTCAGCGCGTGGCCCTGACCCCACCGCATGGCATGTCACCCTTGGGCAGGAAGCTTGACATTTTCTGGAAGCACCGGTGTCATTTCACGGGCTTTGCCGTCGCTTTGCGCTTGTGGGGTAACACTATAGAGTTTTTCAGAAAGTGTTGGAGCAACTTTGGTACCTTTTCCATTCAGGCACACTGGGAGTGAGCTGTGGGGCTGCTGCCAGGGGCTCTGCTCAGCACAGCATGGCTGGAGCTGGCCCAGGACCTCCTTCGAAAGATAGACTGGTCAGACACACAGCTATCCTGAATCATCAAGGATAATCCTATGTTCAAGTTCAAGTTCCTACCTTCCAGTTCAAGTTCAAGTTCCTACGTTCCAATTGGTGCCCGTTACCTCTTGTCCTGGATCATCAAAGATGATCCAGGACAAGAGGTAACGGGTACAAACTGGAACCTAGGAACTTCTATCAAAGCATGAGGAGGAACTTCTTTACTTTGAGGGTGGCAGAGCGCTGGAACAGGCTGCCCGGGGAGCCAGTAGAGTCTCCGACCCCAGAGACATTCAAAACCCGCCTGGAGGTCATCCTGTGCAACCTGCTGTAGGTGACCCTGCTCTGGCAGGGGGGTTGGACTGGATGATCTCCAGAGCTCCTTTCCAACCCTAACCAATCTGTGATTCTGTGATCAGAGCTGTTCTTTGAAATCTGTTCCTAGGAAATCGCTGCGAGAAGGAGGATGCACCTGAGGATCAGGCCTAAGATGGAGGATTGAACAAACAAGTAGCTCTTACCTGAGGAATCGGCTATCCCATGGAACAACCTCTGATAAAGTTTCTGCAACATTACTAGGGGTCCGCCAAAGCATACAATTTCTTGCCATGTTCCAGTTAAAGCCTAAACTATCGAGTTGGCATTTCTTTTTAAAAGTGTATAAAGAAGCGGTAATGGGCCAAATCCTCAAGCCACTGTAAATCAACACGATTTGCTTGCCTCCGCTGGAACACCCGCTCTCTATTTCAGTTCAGGAGCTAACACACACTATCTTAATATGCATTTAGGTTAATATTTGCACTTTGCAGGGCTAGGTAGATTGCACGGCTGGCACATATCAGACTAAATGTCACGTCCGAAAGCTAAGGGACCGAACCGGAAGCTGCCATTCAGAGGGACTACCTGACAACATGTGGAACCTCTCCGGAAAAGCCTTCCCACCTCAAGCAACTCCTTTTGATTCATCTTTCACATAGACAATACACGTTATATACACCGACACACACCCCCGGCCTTTGCCTCCACAGATCCTGTGGTTGGCTAATTAAAGGAGGAGGTGTAACTATCAATCTAATCTCGCTCGTTCTCAAATTTACCATAATTTCCACACTTGAGAGGCTGGTGAAATGAAACAGCACTACTACACTTTCCCATTCATCAGCCGGAAGCAGAACAACTCCGAGAACCGGGCGAAAAATAATTAGGATGCGGGATCAGGTGTTGCGCGCGTGCATCTGTGCCTGTACAGGGGCACGCAGGCACATGAGCATTCACGGGAGGCAGCAGCAGTAGCACGGGGGCAGATGAGCACCACCAGTCATTTGACCTCGACAGGTGAATGCTTGCAGATGTACTCACAGCACACTTATTAGAAGAGGCCCATATGCCCGAGAAAACTGCCGTCAGATTACGCTGGAAACAACAACGGCTTTTTAAACAACTACAGCCGCCAGAACGGTACCGGCGGCAGCACTGCAGGAGCTGCTCAGGAACCGCTGGGGCAACCCCAGCGCACCGGGTGCTCAGCGCGTGGCCCTGACCCCACCGCATGGCATGTCACCCTTGGGCAGGAAGCTTGACATTTTCTGGAAGCACCGGTGTCATTTCACGGGCTTTGCCGTCGCTTTGCGCTTGTGGGGTAACACTATAGAGTTTTTCAGAAAGTGTTGGAGCAACTTTGGTACCTTTTCCATTCAGGCACACTGGGAGTGAGCTGTGGGGCTGCTGCCAGGGGCTCTGCTCAGCACAGCATGGCTGGAGCTGGCCCAGGACCTCCTTCGAAAGATAGACTGGTCAGACACACAGCTATCCTGAATCATCAAGGATAATCCTATGTTCAAGTTCAAGTTCCTACCTTCCAGTTCAAGTTCAAGTTCCTACGTTCCAATTGGTGCCCGTTACCTCTTGTCCTGGATCATCAAAGATGATCCAGGACAAGAGGTAATGGGTACAAACTGGAACCTAGGAACTTCTATCAAAGCATGAGGAGGAACTTCTTTACTTTGAGGGTGGCAGAGCGCTGGAACAGGCTTCCCGGGGAGGTGGTAGAGTCTCCGACCCCAGAGACATTCAAAACCCGCCTGGAGGTCATCCTGTGCAACCTGCTGTAGGTGACCCTGCTCTGGCAGGGGGGTTGGACTAGATGATCTCCAGAGCTCCTTTCCAACCCTAACCAATCTGTGATTCTGTGATCAGAGCTGTTCTTCGAAATCTGTTCCTAGGAAATCGCTGCGAGAAGGAGGATGCACCTGAGGATCAGGCCTAAGATGGAGGATTGAACAAACAAGTAGCTCTTACCTGAGGAATCGGCTATCCCATGGAACAACTTCTGATAAAGTTTCTGCAACATTACTAGGGGTCCGCCAAAGCATACAATTTCTTGCCATGTTCCAGTTAAAGCCTAAACTATCGAGTTGGCATTTCTTTTTAAAAGTGTATAAAGAAGCGGTAATGGGCCAAATCCGCAAGCCACTCTAAATCAACACGATTTGCTTGCCTCCGCTGGAACACCCGCTCTCTATTTCAGTTCAGGAGCTAACACACACTATCTTAATATGCATTTAGGTTAATATTTGCACTTTGCAGGGCTAGGTAGATTGCACGGCTGGCACATATCAGACTAAATGTCACTTCCGAAAGCTAAGGGACCGAACCGGAAGCTGCCATTCAGAGGGACTACCTGACAACATGTGGAACCTCTCCGGAAAAGCCTTCCCACCTCAAGCAACTCCTTTTGATTAATCTTTCACATAGACAATACACGTTATATACACCGACACACCCCCCCGGCCTTTGCCTCCACAGATCCTGTGGTTGGCTAATTAAAGGAGGAGGTGTAACTATCAATCTAATCTGGCTTGTTCTCAAATTTACCATAATTTCCACACTTGAGAGGCTGGTGAAATGAAACAGCACTACTACACTTTCCCGTTCATCAGCCGGAAGCAGAACAACTCAGAGAACCGGGCGAAAAATAATTAGGATGCGGGATCAGGTGTTGCGCGCGTGCATCTGTGCCTGTACAGGGGCACGCAGGCACATGAGCATTCACGGGAGGCAGCAGCAGTAGCACGGGGGCAGATGAGCACCACCAGTCATTTGACCTCGACAGGTGAATGCTTGCAGATGTACTCACAGCACACTTATTAGAAGAGGCCCAAATGCCCGAGAAAACTGCCGTCAGATTACGCCGGAATCAACAACGGCTTTTTAAACAACTACAGCCGCCAGAACGGTACCGGCGGCAGCACTGCAGGAGCTGCTCAGGAACTGCTGGGGCAACCCCAGCGCACCGGGTGCTCAGCGCGTGGCCCTGACCCCACCGCATGGCATGTCACCCTTGGGCAGGAAGCTTGACATTTTCTGGAAGCACCGGTGTCATTTCACGGGCTTTGCCGTCGCTTTGCGCTTGTGGGGTAACACTATAGAGTTTTTCGGAAAGTGTTGGAGCAACTTTGGTATCTTTTCCATTCAGGCACACTGGGAGTGAGCTGTGGGGCTGCTGCCAGGGGCTCTGCTCAGCACAGCATGGCTGGAGCTGGTCCAGGACCTCCTTCGAAAGACAGACTGGTCAGACACACAGCTATCCTGAATCATCAAGGATAATCCTATGTTCAAGTCCCTACGTTCCAGTTCAAGTTCAAGTTCCTACGTTCCAATTGGTGCCCGTTACGTAACGGTGTAACGGGTACAAACTGGAACCTAGGAACTTCTATCAAAGCATGAGGAGGAACTTCTTTACTTTGAGGGTGGCAGAGCGCTGGAACAGGCTGCCCAGGGAGGCGGTAGAGTCTCCCACCCCAGAGACATTCAAAACCCGCCTGGAGGTCATCCTGTGCAACCTGCTGTAGGTGACCCTGCTCTGGCAGGGGGGTTGGACTGGATGATCTCCAGAGCTCCTTTCCAACCCTAACCAATCTGTGATTCTGTGATCAGAGCTGTTCTTCGAAATCTGTTCCTAGGAAATCGCTGCGAGAAGGAGGACGCACCTGAGGAGCAGGCCTAAGATGGAGGATTGAACAAACAAGTAGCTCTTACCTGAGGAATCGGCTATCCCATGGAACAACTTCTGAGAAAGATTCTGCAACATTACTAGGGGTCCGCCAAAACATACAATTACTTGTCATGTTCCAGTTAAAGCCTAAACTATCGAGTTGGCATTTCTTTTTAAAAGTGTATAAAGAAGCGGTAATGGGCCAAATCCTCAAGCCACTGTAAATCAACACGATTTGCTTGCCTCCGCTGGAACACCCGCTCTCTATTTCAGTTCAGGAGCTAACACACAGTATCTTATTATGCATTTAGGTTAATATTTGCACTTTGCAGGGCTAGGTAGATTGCACGGCTGGCACATATCAGACTAAATGTCACGTCCGAAAGCTAAGGGACCGAACCGGAAGCTGCCATTCAGATGGACTACCTGACTACATGTGGAACCTCTCCGGAAAAGCCTTCCCACCTCAAGCAACTCCTTTTGATTAATCTTTCACATAGACAATACACGTTATATACACCGACACACCCCCCCGGCCTTTGCCTCCACAAATCCTGTGGTTGGCTAATTAAAGGAGGAGGTGTAACTATCAATCTAATCTGGCTTGTTCTCAAATTTACCATAATTTCCACACTTGAGAGGCTGGTGAAATGAAACAGCACTACTACACTTTCCCATTCATCAGCCGGAAGCAGAACAACTCAGAGAACCGGGCGAAAAATAATTAGGATGCGGGATCAGGTGTTGCGCGCGTGCTTCTGTGCCTGTACAGGGGCACGCAGGCACATGAGCATTCACGGGAGGCAGCAGCAGCAGTAGCACGGGGGGAGATGAGCACCACCAGTCATTTGACCTTGACAGGTGAATGCTTGCAGATGTACTCACAGCACACTTATTAGAAGAGGCCCAAATGCCCGAGAAAACTGCCGTCAGATTACGCCGGAAACAACAACGGCTTTTTAAACAACTACAGCCGCCAGAACGGTACCGGCGGCAGCACTGCAGGAGCTGCTCAGGAACCGCTGGGGCAACCCCAGCGCACCGGGTGCTCAGCGCGTGGCCCTGACCCCACCGCATGGCATGTCACCCTTGGGCAGGAAGCTTGACATTTTCTGGAAGCACCGGTGTCATTTCACGGGCTTTGCCGTCGCTTTGCGCTTGTGGGGTAACACTATAGAGTTTTTCAGAAAGTGTTGGAGCAACTTTGGTACCTTTTCCATTCAGGCACACTGGGAGTGAGCTGTGGGGCTGCTGCCAGGGGCTCTGCTCAGCACAGCATGGCTGGAGCTGGCCCAGGACCTCCTTCGAAAGACAGACTGGTCAGACACACAGCTATCCTGAATCATCAAGGATAATCCTATGTTCAAGTTCAAGTTCCTACCTTCCAGTTCAAGTTCAAGTTCCTACGTTCCAATTGGTGCCCGTTACCTCTTGGCCTGGATCATCAAAGATGATCCAGGACAAGAGGTAACGGGTACAAACTGGAACCTAGGAACTTCTATCAAAGCATGAGGAGGAACTTCTTTACTTTGAGGGTGGCAGAGCGCTGGAACAGGCTGCCCAGGGAGGCGGTAGAGTCTCCCACCCCAGAGACATTCAAAACCCGCCTGGAGGTCATCCTGTGCAACCTGCTGTACGTGACCCTGCTCTGGGAGGGGGGTTGGACTGGATGATCTCCAGAGCTCCTTTCCAACCCTAACCAATCTGTGATTCTGTGATCAGAGCTGTTCTTCAAAATCTGTTCCTAGGAAATCGCTGCGAGAAGGAGGATGCACCTGAGGAGCAGGCCTAAGATGGAGGATTGAACAAACAAGTAGCTCTTACCTGAGGAATCGGCTATCCCATGGAACAACTTCTGAGAAAGATTCTGCAACATTACTAGGGGTCCGCCAAAACATACAATTACTTGCCATGTTCCAGTTAAAGCCTAAACTATCGAGTTGGCATTTCTTTTTAAAAGTGTATAAAGAAGCGGTAATGGGCCAAATCCTCAAGCCACTCTAAATCAACACGATTTGCTTGCCTCCGCTGGAACACCCGCTCTCTATTTCAGTTCAGGAGCTAACACACAGTATCTTAATATGCATTTAGGTTAATATTTGCACTTTGCAGGGCTAGGTAGATTGCACGGCTGGCACATATCAGACTAAATGTCACTTCCGAAAGCTAAGGGACCGAACCGGAAGCTGCCATTCAGAGGGACTACCTGACAACATGTGGAACCTCTCCGGAAAAGCCTTCCCACCTCAAGCAACTCCTTTTGATTAATCTTTCACATAGACAATACACGTTATATACACCGACACACCCCCCCGGCCTTTGCCTCCACAGATCCTGTGGTTGGCTAATTAAAGGAGGAGGTGTAACTATCAATCTAATCTGGCTTGTTCTCAAATTTACCATAATTTCCACACTTGAGAGGCTGGTGAAATGAAACAGCACTACTACACTTTCCCATTCATCAGCCGGAAGCAGAACAACTCCGAGAACCGGGCGAAAAATAATTAGGATGCGGGATCAGGTGTTGCGCGTGTGCATCTGTGCCTGTACAGGGGCACGCAGGCACACGAGCATTCACGGGAGGCAGCAGCAGTAGCACGGGGGCAGATGAGCACCACCAGTCATTTGACCTCGACAGGTGAATGCTTGCAGATGTACTCACAGCACACTTATTAGAAGAGGCCCAAATGCCCGAGAAAACTGCCGTCAGATTACGCCGGAAACAACAACGGCTTTTTAAACAACTACAGCCGCCAGAACGGTACCGGCGGCAGCACTGCAGGAGCTGCTCAGGAACCGCTGGGGCAACTCCAGCGCACCGGGTGCTCAGCGCGTGGCCCTGACCCCACCGCATGGCATGTCACCCTTGGGCAGGAAGCTTGACATTTTCTGGAAGCACCGGTGTCATTTCACGGGCTTTGCCGTCGCTTTGCGCTTGTGGGGTAACACTATAGAGTTTTTCAGAAAGTGTTGGAGCAACTTTGGTACCTTTTCCATTCAGGCACACTGGGAGTGAGCTGTGGGGCTGCTGCCAGGGGCTCTGCTCAGCACAGCATGGCTGGAGCTGGCCCAGGACCTCCTTCGAAAGACAGACTGGTCAGACACACAGCTATCCTGAATCATCAAGGATAATCCTATGTTCAAGTTCAAGTTCCTACCTTCCAGTTCAAGTTCAAGTTCCTACGTTCCAATTGGTGCCCGTTACCTCTTGTCCTGGATCATCAAAGATGATCCAGGACAAGAGGTAACGGGTACAAACTGGAACCTAGGAACTTCTATCAGAGCATGAGGAGGAACTTCTTTACTTTGAGGGTGGCAGAGCGCTGGAACAGGCTGCCCGGGGAGGCAGTAGAGTCTCCCACCCCAGAGACATTCAAAACCCGCCTGGAGGTCATCCTGTGCAACCTGCTGTAGGTGACCCTGCTCTGGCAGGGGGGTTGGACTACATGATCTCCAGAGCTCCTTTCCAACCCTAACCAATCTGTGATTCTGTGATCAGAGCTGTTCTTTGAAATCTGTTCCTAGGAAATCGCTGCGAGAAGGAGGATGCACCTGAGGATCAGGCCTAAGATGGAGGATTGAACAAACAAGTAGCTCTTACCTGAGGAATCGGCTATCCCATGGAACAACCTCTGATAAAGTTTCTGCAACATTACTAGGGGTCCGCCAAAGCATACAATTTCTTGCCATGTTCCAGTTAAAGCCTAAACTATCGAGTTGGCATTTCTTTTTAAAAGTGTATAAAGAAGCGGTAATGGGCCAAATCCTCAAGCCACTGTAAATCAACACGATTTGCTTGCCTCCGCTGGAACACCCGCTCTCTATTTCAGTTCAGGAGCTAACACACACTATCTTAATATGCATTTAGGTTAATATTTGCACTTTGCAGGGCTAGGTAGATTGCACGGCTGGCACATATCAGACTAAATGTCACGTCCGAAAGCTAAGGGACCGAACCGGAAGCTGCCATTCAGAGGGACTACCTGACAACATGTGGAACCTCTCCGGAAAAGCCTTCCCACCTCAAGCAACTCCTTTTGATTAATCTTTCACATAGACAATACACGTTATATACACCGACACACACCCCCGGCCTTTGCCTCCACAGATCCTGTGGTTGGCTAATTAAAGGAGGAGGTGTAACTATCAATCTAATCTCGCTCGTTCTCAAATTTACCATAATTTCCACACTTGAGAGGCTGGTGAAATGAAACAGCACTACTACACTTTCCCATTCATCAGCCGGAAGCAGAACAACTCCGAGAACCGGGCGAAAAATAATTAGGATGCGGGATCAGGTGTTGCGCGCGTGCATCTGTGCCTGTACAGGGGCACGCAGGCACATGAGCATTCACGGGAGGCAGCAGCAGTAGCACGGGGGCAGATGAGCACCACCAGTCATTTGACCTCGACAGGTGAATGCTTGCAGATGTACTCACAGCACACTTATTAGAAGAGGCCCATATGCCCGAGAAAACTGCCGTCAGATTACGCCGGAAACAACAACGGCTTTTTAAACAACTACAGCCGCCAGAACGGTACCGGCGGCAGCACTGCAGGAGCTGCTCAGGAACCGCTGGGGCAACCCCAGCGCACCGGGTGCTCAGCGCGTGGCCCTGACCCCACCGCATGGCATGTCACCCTTGGGCAGGAAGCTTGACATTTTCTGGAAGCACCGGTGTCATTTCACGGGCTTTGCCGTCGCTTTGCGCTTGTGGGGTAACACTATAGAGTTTTTCAGAAAGTGTTGGAGCAACTTTGGTACCTTTTCCATTCAGGCACACTGGGAGTGAGCTGTGGGGCTGCTGCCAGGGGCTCTGCTCAGCACAGCATGGCTGGAGCTGGCCCAGGACCTCCTTCGAAAGATAGACTGGTCAGACACACAGCTATCCTGAATCATCAAGGATAATCCTATGTTCAAGTTCAAGTTCCTACCTTCCAGTTCAAGTTCAAGTTCCTACGTTCCAATTGGTGCCCGTTACCTCTTGTCCTGGATCATCAAAGATGATCCAGGACAAGAGGTAACGGGTACAAACTGGAACCTAGGAACTTCTATCAAAGCATGAGGAGGAACTTCTTTACTTTGAGGGTGGCAGAGCGCTGGAACAGGCTGCCCGGGGAGCCAGTAGAGTCTCCGACCCCAGAGACATTCAAAACCCGCCTGGAGGTCATCCTGTGCAACCTGCTGTAGGTGACCCTGCTCTGGCAGGGGGGTTGGACTGGATGATCTCCAGAGCTCCTTTCCAACCCTAACCAATCTGTGATTCTGTGATCAGAGCTGTTCTTTGAAATCTGTTCCTAGGAAATCGCTGCGAGAAGGAGGATGCACCTGAGGATCAGGCCTAAGATGGAGGATTGAACAAACAAGTAGCTCTTACCTGAGGAATCGGCTATCCCATGGAACAACCTCTGATAAAGTTTCTGCAACATTACTAGGGGTCCGCCAAAGCATACAATTTCTTGCCATGTTCCAGTTAAAGCCTAAACTATCGAGTTGGCATTTCTTTTTAAAAGTGTATAAAGAAGCGGTAATGGGCCAAATCCTCAAG